>NC_133146.1:45914608-46264192 GCF_048418815.1 Hemitrygon akajei | reverse complement strand
GACATATGACCATGAGAAAGTGTGCAGATTCAGGAACTGCAAAGCAACACACACAAGATGCTGGAGGAACTTAACAGGTCAGGCAGCATCTATGGAGAAGAGTAAACAGTTCAAGTTTTGGGTCGATACCCTTCTTCAGGACTGACATATAAACTGCTTTTCACATGGGAGACTATACCTGGTATAAGTGTTTTGATCTGAATTGAATTTGTCTGGTCATTATGTGGTCCCTTCACCCAAATCAGTCCATATACCGGACAGGATCAAATTACAATGCAATGCATATACTGTGACCTTAGAGTAGGCTAGAAAAACCAATGGGAGCTGGAATCAGGGTGTTCACATGATTCAGATGCACAGCTGGTTTAAAACTGGCATCAGGACATGGGCATTTTTACTGAGCCATACCTATGGGTAAATAAATTTACACCACTTACAATATATATTCTAATTTGGAACAGATGCAAATTTGGTACAAAATAGAATTAGCAGCTGCCGTGTGGCAGTGTATCAGGCAATCATCACAGGTCTGCTCCTGTTTTTTGCACAGTGTTTTACGAGATTGGAAGTAAATGTATGACAGGAACCCCAGTAACCTGAGACCCTGGGTCAGTAATGTATTGAAACAAAACAAGACACACATGGCTTTTGCACTATGAACGTTCACAAAGAAATGGGAGTCAGAAACAAAAAATATTTTTAAAAAGGCAGAACTAATAGTTGTAATTATGGCTCCAGTTAAGAGATTCAATCCATTGCTAAGTTCAAGCCTTAACAGCTGACTATAAACGCCAAGCCAGAATAACACTGAAGTAATTGAGAGCAGTACAAGAAAATTTGCCAGTCAAGCCAACTACATTTGTGCAATTCCCATCTTTTATGAGCCCCTTCTTGGGACACTGCTTCATAAGCCAATACTACATTGCCCAACAAGTTTGCAAAAAGTTCTACTAATAATATAAAGCCCACATTACATCGTTGTCATAAAGTACAAATAGTCACAAAAAAAACTTGAAGTAACTTGGATGCAGATTTTTTATTAACTTTGTGTTAGAGTATATTTACAAAATAATCAAATTTATTGACAATCAGGGATAGTTAGAAGTACTCTTGTCAAAGTATCAAAATGATTGGATACAAAATTAGTGCTCTTTAACCAATGAGCATCTTACAATTTAAAATCAGTGTAGTTGACTTCCTGGTTGGATCAGATCTTCCTGAGAGAGCCCAGAGCCTATAACTGGCTCCACGCCGGGGCTTACCTGGTTCAGATGCAGAAAGCCTATCTTGGCACAAAGTGTCATGGCTTCCTGTGGCAGATCCTAGGTGATGTGACCTCCTGTAGAATCCCCTCCCCAAACCATACTAGGTAAAGCCACAAGCCACAATATCTTACATTCAAAGATATTTGAAAACTATGAAAATGGTTAATTGCTTTATATTTTTGCTACACATTGATCTGAGCCAAAATTATTAAATAAAAGGAACTTTTGGGTTTTTTTTTAAACTGCCTTCCTGTTGAGAGCAGTGGGGTCTAACCTTACACAGGAACTGAGAGCCAATCTAAACACTACAGAGTGAACTGACAGGTTCAGTGTTCTGAATCTGTCAGTAAGTTGGGATTTTCATTCATAACTGCCATTCAGAACAGGCAGCATTATCAGCAAAATCTGGGCCAGAAATCCTCCTTGATCTATAGCGCTAAATGCATTAAACGTTATTGTGCATTGCTTCCAAACTTCAACTCTTATTACATTCTAAGGAATATTTAGCACCGCTAACCTGGCATGAATTTCTCAGCAGACATGTATAATTGTGGGTAAAATGCTCTGCTGTAATAAATGATTTTCCTTTATTAAAGTATAAGGTCATCTGCGAGTCATCCCAATGGTTATTTTGGCTCTGTTAAAGATGTCAGTTTGTCTTGAAGGGGTTATCCTATACTTAAAACCAACAGATTAAACAAACCTTGTCATGTTTTTCTGGCTTCTGTATGTTCATACTTTATTTAGACATTTTGAATGCCTTTTCAGACAAGTTAATATGAGTATAGCAACATTTTTTTGCATGTGATTGATTGCTTCACATGACAAATATCATCATCAGCTTCTGATAGTACCTGTGTTAAGTTCCAGTTGATTCAGATAAAGCATCAATTGAATGGGAAAAATATTCTAATTTACTATACCCCTGCTGTTAACCTTGCTGAAATCTACTTTCACACTGCAATGAACCACATATTATGGACCTGCCACTGTTAGATGTGAATAAAAGATTTCCCACATGGGGCAAGGTCTATAAAATCATTTCATGTAAGAAAAAAAGAATATGTACATGATAAAGAAAGAGTTCATTACTCTAAAGAAATTAAAATGTACTTTGGCAACTAACTCATGAGTTTGCCTTGTTTCTTACACCCACTTTTATGAATTGTTTCCCATTTTATTCCAGAATTAATGCTGATCCACGGCACAAATCAAATTTTGAAATTATGTAGTAGAGACAATAAATTTGGCCTTATGACGCTTAAAGAAGAATCCCAGGGGGAGTCATTGAGTGAATCTGCAGGGATAGAGAGGTGGCAGTCAAGCCGCTCTTTATCATGACAGATCTCCTTTACACACTAATTTTCTTGTTAAAGAAGAGGGAATAGAGTTAAATCCTAAGAAATCCTTTTACTGCTAGTTTGACTTGGCAGCTGGGGGAAAAAAAAGAGGTTTCGTGGATTCCAACGGTTTCCTTTGAGGCTCTGGTACAGATGAGCGTCTACCATTAAGAAGCAACACCTTTTCCCTCTGTACCGTCCCTCGAAGAAAATTGAATTCATAGAGTATCTGCCCACATAACTTTGTTCAGAATTAGAGCTTTTTACTGCCACAAACAGACATTTCCCCAGATTACAATTTATGTTGTATTAACTGTCAAATGTACTTTTGAGAAATATAGATAACAATTCAGATGCAATCGATGAATAGTGACAGTCAATTTTATAGCTTAATAGAACACACGGAAAAAAAACATGGAACCAATACTTCAGGAATGTATTTGATTTCCTTAATATTCTTTGTGATTCTTTTAATAGTATCTTATCCTAATTATTCTTGAATTTACAGCATTTTTCATTAAAAGAAAATATATACACTTAAAATCTAATTTAGTATTAACATAATAAACAGATCAATAATTTTACAATAATAGTTTCAAGTTTCATTATTTTAGGTAATATTTAAATCGTTCCCCTTCTCCGGAATGCATGTTTAATTTTGTCCAGTGCCACACCCTATTTCCTGATAAGAGACTCTAATAGATTTCTAAATGTCTGCCAAAGGAACTTTAGGTAGCCATGGCATTGGCATCATCTGGATCCTGTGAAGGTACTTGCCAAAGTTTACACAAGGATAGCATGAACTGACTCTACTTAGACTTTCTTCGCTTTCACAACGGTTCTCTTCTTAGCACCTCTGTAGATTGCCCAGCTGAGATTCTGAGGTTCTCCTATTCCACTGCACTGCTTTAGTGCACTAATGAGGTGGGCTGTTGAGGCTAGCCTTCTTGCTTCTACACCTTCTGAGGAAGTTAGTTTGTCTCAGTCATATATTTTCTAGGATTTTAATTTTGAACATGCATTTATTTATAAGTGAAATAATACGAGCTGACAGTCTTCAGCTTGCATGGAATAACCCTATTCCTGAATTTCATGAAAGTGAAAAGTTTTGCTTTAGTTGTGACTTAAAGCAGCAAGCTACTAACATTAAACATAATTGATCTGTGATGCACACTGTTTTGTTTCTTATGGAAGTTAGTATAATATACTTGAAATATATTTCCCATAGTTTTAGAAAGCACATATTTCTAACATTGTGAAAGAGGACCTATGTAGCCAGCTTGTGCTGTTGAACACTCTTATCATTGTTAACACTCCTATCATCTCCTCCCTTCCTTCTCAGTCCTGAAGAAGGGTCTTGGCATGAAATGTCGACGACTTATCCATTTCCATAGGTGCTGCCTGAACTGCTGAGTTCCTCCAGCACTTTGTGTGTGTTGCTTATCATTGTTAACGGAAAGCTTTCTGTCAGCACGTCCAGTTCAATCTTGGATTTTAATTTGCAGGATTTAATGTTCCAGTACAACATTGTGACACTAACATAACACCTTGCAAATAAAGAAAATCTTATGTAAAAGAAGCATCATGAACAAACTCCAGCATAAAACTTTTCTTTCCACTCACTATGCAGCGTGGGTCCTTGGTAGAAGAGCAAATTCAAATCCACTGGCTTCGACAAAATGAAATGATGGAAGTTACCACTGTTTAAATTTATCCATACTTCTTACTTATGACATGATTGATTTTCTTTCAGAGTGCTCAAATAAGGGATTGTCTTCCTTATCACTGTGGTACCAGCTAATGTATACAGCCTTGGCCAGTCTGGGAATGGCAAGAGGTTGACATGTGGAAGTACAACTGAAATGAATACGGGTGAAATTTGAAAGTGCAATTTTCCATCTGTCAATCACTTTTGAAAGGAACAACTTAACCACCAATCAGAAAGGTCCTTTGTGAGGTCATCTTCATTCAGGGGTACTTTTGAGAAGGGATCTCGCATTATTAGGTAACATATCATGTTTCCACGAAATAATTTCTATAAAACAATTTTTCAGCATAAATTGCTTCTGCTACGTCTTTATCGATAATTGTTATTGATGACACTCATATTAGAAACAAACAGAATAAAACTTGACAATTTTACAATATAAACCAGAACATAATGGGATTGCTAACATTGTATCCTTGGCTGACTTCAGAAAAAAATGTGTGGTACTTCGGTATTAATAATATATAGACACCAAAACCCATTTTGACCGTGGCTTTAAGATGCTCCAAAATACAGCCAATTAAGGTTTATTTAATTATTAAGGTTGAATAAATAACAGTGAAACATGTTAAAAATCTTTCAGTTTCAGTCAATCATAATAAAAAATTAATGAGTCTGGATAGAGAGCCATAAAAACTGATAGGCTGCAATCGTGAATTATAAATTGGTATTGATTTTTTTTCTTAGCAATAACGCTCTCAGGTAATCGTATGTTGCCACATGTAAAGTGCACTTTCCTGGTTGAGTCTAATATTGGCTATCAAATATAGATGAGAAGGATGCATTTGTGACACATCAGATTTCCAAAACAAAAAGCACAATACAATCTGAGGAATAATAAGGACACAAAACATAGAATCCCAGGGAGTTTATGGGAACAGAAAGGGATCCCACTGTGCTGTGCATTCTTAAGACACAGTTACCTTATTCTTTTCCTGTCAGAGCTTTTGTGATATGTTACCTTGTTAGCATCAGTAGAAAAAACATAAATATTTTTTATTATTTGTGAATCTCAACCTGTCTTGTTAATAGACAGGCCACACAGAGTCAAAACCATATTATATGGCATCGGGCATAGACAATAACTCAAAAGATGTCACTTCCCTACCACTTTGCTTTATTAATTCTCAACCCTAAAAACTGTAAGGGAATTTCCTGTGTTCTGTTTAATGAAGGAGTGCAGAAACAAATAGGACATTTCCCTAGGCAACCTCAGATAAAGTGGACAATTACTATTGGCATTCTACATGTAAATATTTAACACTTCACAGCTAGTTTGCACCTAAATGCCCATTAGATGTTGCTACAAGCCTGGACACCATTTCCCAACAGGGCCACATCAGCCTTCATCTGCAATGTTTATTGGATTACAACAAATACAAATCTTGTTATAAAATGGGACTGAAACAAAACAGGTTAACCAAGAGAAGAGATGTCCGGGCAAATATCTTGGTAGATAATAATAATTTAACTGTTCAAACTAAATTTGCACGAGAGCAATGTTTGTGATAAAACTCCTCTTTGTCAGGGTAATTGATAAGCCTCTGCTGCAGTTCATTACCCTGACAGATCAGGCTTAACGATTTAGACAAAGAAGTGGATGTTTGGTAAAATATGTTAATTATACTCAAGCATGTCTACCTGCTCTAATTAATCTTTTTACATATTTCGAAGGAATTAGAGAATATTTTCAAATGCAATAGAAATGGCAAATGCGGCACGTTGCAATAGCTGTGACTCTCCTGCAATCAAGACCAACAAAGATGTACTTTAATAGCAAGATAGAAATCAAAGCTGTGATTTCAATTAACCAAACCAATAAGTCCTTTTGCACATGTAGAACCTTTATTTATAATTTGTGTTGCTTACCATCGGAAGACAGGCTGTAACCCCCATGGAGAACTGAGTGGCATCACATGGGTCATGCAAATGAAGACCATTGAAACTTAAATTGAAGAGCATTTTAAATTGAAGACCTGTGACCTCTCACTACACCCTCTACACATGTACGTTATAACTCAGATGCTGGTTTCTGGAGTGAAAGATACCAACTGCTGTCGGAACTCAGTAAGTCAGGCTGCATCTGCGGAGGCAGAGGGATTGTCAATGTTTTGGGTCTAGACTCAATCATCCTTGGAACATAGGAGAACGAGGGGAGATTTGCTAGAGGTATACAAAATTGTGAGGGGCATAGACAGGGTAAATGCAAGCTGGCTTTTTCCGCTGAGGTTGGGTGAAACTAGAACTAGAGGTCGTGGGTTAAGGGGAGAAATGTTTACGGGCAACATGAGGGGCACCTTCTTCACTCAGGAGGTGGTGAGCTGCCACATCAGTTTGATTTCAACATCTGAGAGAAATTTGGATAGGATCACGGGCGGGGGGGGGGGGGGGAAGAGGGCTACGGTCTCGGTGAAAGTCGATGGAACGAAGCAGAGTATTAGTCTAGCACAGGCAAGGTGTACTGAAAGGGCCTGTTTCTGTGCTATAGTATTCCAAGAATCAGGATTCAACAGCGCAACCACTTGATGGAAAAGGCCGACTGTTCCTCTGCAACCCCAGATGCTGCCTGACCCATTGAGCTCCCCCAGCAGTTTATCTTTTTTTTTGCCACTGAAAGTGGAATCCACTCAGAAATTCTTTTCAAACTCATTTCTTGTCATTCCTGTTTAAAATGCCTTTTCTGACTGCTTTATTTTGTAATTTATATTCTAAAGAAGGTTCATTTTTGTATTTGCAAAGAATAAGAGATAACTTTTGCAACTGTATTAGAATCTCACCCCAGTACAGCTTTTAAAGTAGAATTCTTCCCGGACACAATGTAATTTTCAGCTACAGATTTTTTCCCAAACATTTTAAAAAATATAATTTCACCTCTTTGATGATCTTTTTCAGTACACATATATATATATTGCCCTGAAATGTAATAACAAAATACAACTGTGCATGGTTTTTTTCTCTCCAAGATTCCTTTAGTCCAATTTGGCCTAAGTGCATATTGCTGTGCTGAACCTGAGACCTCTAGCTACGACCTCTACACATGTATATTTAATGGGCCAGCAGTAGGCAAGGGTGCTGCTCTGATCAAGATTTGAAGGGTAGCTTTGAACACTCCTGTGTATTGCTGCATGCACGGCCCCAAGCTGCTACTACTAGATGCAGACCAATGCATCACAGTTTTAGGTAATGTCCAACACACCTTATGTTCTGGAAAAAAGACAAACCCATAAAAGAGGGCCAAATTTGCCTAAATAAAACGTACCATAGTTAGACTTTATGTGAAAACTGTTGGTGATTTTTTTAAAAATCGGAACCCTATCCTTGACATCATTTATTTGTGAAAATAGTATTGAGTGCTGATGTTGGTTTGTTCAACAGCTCTCTGAGTTACACGTGTATTTGTCTAATAGAGCACTACAACTGCACTTCTTAATTTCTCAGGAGTACCTTTTCTTGTTGACATGTCTCTTGTGCCTTTAGTTCTGGGGTTACCAAAGGATAAAAGGGCTTTCAACCACACTAGAACATTCAACTAAAATACTGAAACAACGCAAGCTTAATGTTAGTGCCGTTTAACTGTTTTCTTTCCTCAAACAGGCAGTTAAAATTACTTTCTAAATTGGAACAGCGGTCACCTTGTCAATGATATCAACCCTTCAGGTTCTTTCTCGGGTACCTGACTAACTGCATTGCTCAGATTGCTGCTTCGACTATTCACTACCGTCAGTCCGTTGTATGTCTCTGTAACCACCCCAGAACCAAAAATCCTCCCTTCCTGCACTGACCTCTCTGTTCTGGAAACAATTACTCCTAGAAGGCCTGTCAATATCATTATTTTTACAAGAAATCAATACAACTCACAGAGTTAATGGGGGATTCAGGCAGCCACCGTTTACCTTCTCACTGTCAGTAGTGCAGCAGGCCATGCTCCAGCACAGATGACAGATTCGCCCAGACACCAAGCAGACAGTAAGCAATGGGTAAAAAAGAGAAATAGGCTGCAGGCAGGCGTGGAAAACGTCAGCTCCGCAGGCATTTATGCTCTAACAAGCCTAAGATGTCAGTATCTTGTAGTGTCCACTTAGGAACAATGCAAAATTGAGAAGGTATTTGCAGATACAGCTTTTTCATCACGCTGTAATTTACCAGACATCAGCGCCAAAATGTTGTGCAACTGCAAATTATTCACGGCGGAGAATATGAGGGGGCTAAATGTGTACGTGCATGCTTTGTGATCTTTTCAAAATGTTCCTTTCTTACAGACGGATATGTAACAATTGAATCCTTCTCATAAAAGATACAATTATTCCTGGCTCTGTATGTTAAAATGAATACGTTGCTCAGGCGTAGACAAACATTTCACTTTGAGGATCATGAGGACGTGCCTCAAAGTGTATGCAGTACAGTTTTTCTCAATGAAACTAATATGCAGAATAATTATTTAAAAATGTTGATCCCTAACCTCTTCTACATTTCCCATACTTTATATCACCACCCCCAGATGGGCCAGAAGCTGTGCCAGAAGCCCACTTGTCAGCAGCTTTCTGAACTATGTGATCATCTGGTATCGAGAGACATGTCTTCATACTAATTTTTTTCCTGACCCCACCCCTATCCCTGTCCTATTTATCATCTACATACATGCTTGTCAGGGCTGTGAGTATGGATCAAGCACGGTGTTCACACATTTCTTGGAGTTGCCAGGGCATCCGGTTATTCAAGATTTCATTTTTCTAATTTTGAGAAAAATAAAGACTGTAATTTCCACAGCTTTGCTGTAAATGCGTGAGAAGTAATGGGTTAAAGTAATAGACAAGACAGTGCCTGAGTAGGGTCAAATATTCCTAACCAAACATTCCCTAAACTGAAATTACCGTAATTGATGACTCCACCACATGGTGGTGAACGGAGGATACTAAAGAGGAATCTTAGAGCTTCTCGCCTACATTCAACAGATTGGAATTTGTAGCAGTGCCTCACATCATTAGCTTGGTGGTTCACAGCTTTTTTGGCCCTAATGCAAACCACATGCAGAACAGGGTTGATTACTGAGGCTCATAAAAAGGCACATTCTGATTGGCTGATGCAAGATGGGAAAAAAGGAGTCTCCAAGGGAAAAACAACAAACAGATCCCATGTCTACAATGCAGAACTCAAAACATTTTTCATGCTTTGTGGTTTCACGAGAAGCAGCAAGCTGTTTAAAAAATGCCTTGTCCAAATTGAACATTTGCTTGACATGATGGAAAAGTGAGTGCTATTTTCTGTTATATTGCCCTTATTCTACATTTACAAGAATATATTTTTTTTTGCTGCTCCCAACTGATTTCACAGTGGTGAACTCCGTTTATGAATTATCTGACACATCTCCTGCAATTTTTCTGACAACAGTGCTCAGTGGAAATTTCAAGGCCCTCTTTCTGACAACTAGAAATATCAATATTTGAATAAATTGTGGATTTTAAACTTCTCACTTCGATGCACTGGAGCTAGGAGACTGAATTTTTCTTTTACTGGGTCTAATCCCCTTGAGCCTAAAGAAAGAAATCTGTATGCAGCATTTCATTACAAGAAAGCTGCACTGAGTGACATTTGAAGCACACATCTAAGTCGAGCTGATGAAGTTTACTTCCTTCAAACAACAAATAGCATCTTTGTATTATTTCCCCTTCTCAAGAAAAAGTGAAAGCATGATGGCTAGCAAAAAACAGAAATGTTGATTCACAAATTGACAGGTCAATCTTTAAACAAATGTGTTTCTTTGGGAAAAAGTACAGCTTTGTTCTTTGCTGAGCATTTTTTTTTGCCTGGCAGAAAAATTCCAAAGCTGATTAGAAGGAACTTGTTAGGATCCTGTCTCAGACACGCTGACTCCACATTTTAACAACCGTGCAAACAAAACAACATAAAGATAACAAAACATTGTCATTACTTTTTATGTGTTCTGTGGATGTCAATCAATACATAGCATTAGGAATATAAAAATTCCAGTGTGCTGCTGAGAAATGCATTTGATTTATTCATTGGTAAAGCTAGACAACGATTAACAGTGTTAAATTAATTATAACTGTACCTGCTAAAGATGAGAACATACAGATTAAATGTTTTATTAACCACGAGGATTTTCACCAGATGAAAGAAATGGACAAGGGACCAAATCATAAATAAGCATTAAAAACTATTGACAGTGTGGCTTGATAGTAGGCCTCATTACCTCCTCAAGTAAACCTACTTTGACAGCACCACTTCTACCTTTCCTGCCCTCAACCTCTTGTCTTATCCATCGAAACCCTGATGATAGCCTGTTGGTTGTCTTGTTTTGCAGGATTCCCTTTGTAACAGTACAGAGGCTGCCATAGATCTGATAGTGCCACTTAACAATAGATTGGCCTATTCCTTTTTTTAAGGTGAATAACTGACCTGCACAATTTCAGCAGTGCAAGAACCTCAAGAGAACAGATTTTCAGCCTGTGTCTCATCTTTTGTTTATCCGCACAACTCTACTGGCCATAAATAATTCTGCTTTAATAGCTTCCCAAATTCAGTAAATCCTTGGAAACTGATCAGCTCAATCTGAAACAATGCAGCCTAAATAAACAATTCAATACATTTTTTAATAAATTGCCTTTTCTGCACCCGACTTTACTAAAAACAATGCTCTCTGTGTCAGAAGTTGTTTTGCAACCAGAAGTGTATGTGCGCATCGTTTTATTTTAGACCGATTTCAAATTATATTATCCTGCACACAAAACCCAACCCATCATCTGTAACTATGGCCGACATACTCCGCCTGCTCCCTGCTTTAATTTTTAGTATGTTCTGGTGTGGCAGTAATGCTCTGATGCATTTCACTCTTGACTGGATACAGTGAGATTGCTAATCAGGATTACTTGATTCAGTCAACACTAATTTCAATAAAAGGACAAAAAAATTATCATAAATATAGAGAAAGTGCTGTGGGTAGTGACAGGTGATTAAAATCTCATTCATTTGGAATCAGCCTGATTCATGGTGGTCAGATAAGGGAAGTCTTCATATCAACTGCTGATGATTATCATCCAACTCATTCGGAGTCATTTCTGATTGCACATGCACACGCAAATTGGTATAAAGTAGATTCATGAACAACAGATCATCGTATCGGAGGGTGACCTCTTCTAGATGGGCACATTGTATAATTGATTTCTCCTGTATATTGCAACTAATCCTAATTTGACAAACAGCACAAAGGGTCAGGCATTTTTCAAATAATTTCAAAATAAGTCAAACCTAACTTTTAGAAATCTGTGGGATTTGTATGCAAAAGTGCCACCGAGAGCGAAGTCCGCGGTTCAGTCACAGGTAAGTGTCAAGCTGCTGCGACCTTGCACAGCAACGCTTGAGTACTGCACCAGGCCTTATCATTCCTGAGACACAGAGAAGAGAATGGAGCAGTGCTCCAACTCAGGATTATTAAAGTGTGACAAAGTTGCACTGGTAACACTGACACTGATAAGATCCCACAGCAACACAACCCATCAATACTCAAGTGAAGGAACTGACGAGGATGAGGTACCAGATGGAAAAAAAAACATTCAAAATAATAGAAATTTTAAGTTTCTGACAGTTTACATGATGTTGACAGTGTGGTCATATTATTGCCAATCATATCTCAATTCTCACATGTTAATTCTCTAATTTCAGTTGTGCTAACGAATGAAGAAATGATTGAATAGGAAGGATGAAATGAAGCAAATTAAATAAAAACAGGGAACCTGCCTTTAAAAAAAGAAAAAAAGACAAAAGGCTAATCTAGTAGATCATTTTTCACTTACCTTGTTCTAGTTAATATCGGGTAAAGACAAACAGTAAGTACTTTCCTATGTTACACGCAAAAAATGTTGTAAGAGCTCAGCAGGTTGGACAGCGTCTATGGAAATGAATAAAGAGTTGACATTTCAGGCCAAGAAGTTTTATCAGGACATCACGAAGGGCCTTGGCCTGAAAAGGTGACTCTTTCTTTCTTCCCATTGATGCTGCTCACCCTGCTGAGTTCCTCCAGCATTTTGTGTGAGTTACTCTGGATTTCCACCATCTTTTCTTCATGATTAGCTTCTTTTCTTTCCTCTTCATGAGGTTACGAGCAGCTAAGTGACACAACGCATCACACTCATTTCCAAAGCCCTTCATGCCACTTTTCCAGCAACTATTTGCTGCTTTAAGTGGTTTCAATTTAATTTCCCCTCACGACGCCACACAGAAGTTCAAATATTGATTAATTATTTTGTGTTTGGGAGGTGGCTGTCAAGTGGCAGCATGATATTGTAGTGGTTAGCATAACGCTTCACAGTACCAGCAACCCAGGTTCAATTCCTGCTGCTGCCTGTAAGGAGTTTGTACGTTCTCCCCATGACCTCCGGGTGCTTCGGTTTCCTTCTGTATTCCAAAGATGTGCCGGTTGGTAGGTTAATTGGCTATTGTAAATTGTCCCACAATTAGGCTAGGGTTAAATTGGGGGAACGTTGCATGGTGCGACTTGAAGGGCCGGATGTTAATAAATAAATAGAATTAGCTTTAACTTACTGCTCACCATTTTCAATCATTTATTAGTCTTAAATGGTCTGAATTTATCTATTCCGTACTTTTCTAAATAGCCTTCTTTAGTCCATTCTAGCCACTTCGTTTGAGGTCAAGTGAACATGTGATTTCTTATTGTTCAGCTCTCTAATGCTGCTGTAGTTGCATCAGCACTGGACCAAGACAGATGGTCCAGATTTTGAATCCGGCCAGGACCCTACATAGGCAGCAGTAGTATCCTTTGCAGAAGAAAGGCCTGGCAATCTGTTTCCGTACCTTGCCTTGAAAACTCCATGGACAACTACACTATACATAGAGTTGCCATGAATTGATTGACTCGACGGCACTCAATAACTCTCTAATTTATTGTCCACCTGCACTGCACAGCACTTATAGTATTATTTGTACTCTAACAAACTACTATGATTTATATGACAAGTTTTTCCATTGTACCTTGGTACATGTGACACTAATAAACTAATTTACCAACACTTCCTGCATTAGTCTTGGCTGTCTCCTTTGACGTTTAGATGATTCAACTAAACACAACAACTGAAAGTGGACCAAACTACAATAATGTACAGCTTTGGCATCTCGTCCTCAAACTTTGTCACCACTAATTTCCTCACTCTAATCTGGCATCCCATTCACTTAGACAATTGCTGCTCCTTGGAGACCAGGCATAATATAATTCAAATTGCTTTCAGGAGGGAGTATGTACTTCATTTTTTTTCTCGTTTACCCTAATCCTTTAGTATTCATTGCCTACTGATTTTCACCCTTGAAGATTTTATCTAGGCCACCTAGCTTTCCTTATTTGTTATGGTCCAGATATGTGACTAATTTGATTTGTGCTGTTGAATCTAGATGATGAAAGTAGATTAAAAACATTAGGGATCCCAACACAAAGCTCAGTTAGTATTTCCCTTTATTCCCGCATCATTTTCCTAATAATATTCTTGTACTAGGATGTGAAAGGGAAAAGAATAAAAATGATGATCTATCAAACCCTTGAAGATTTTCACAGACGAGGTGCAAAGGAAGATGTTTCCCTTGGCTGAAGAGACTAGGACCAGGATGAAGGGAAATTTCTTCTCACAGAGGATGGTGATTTTCAGAATTCTCTGCTCTGTACCCCTGTGGAAGCTCAGTCATTATGTTCATTCAAAGCAGAGATTCCTCCGAGAGGACCGTAACCTTGTTGGTGGGTTTGGAGGCTTGCATGCCTCATTCACCTGGAGAGCTATGATGGCATTAGGACTTCAGGCTTTAGCTCTTGGTAGGGTCACCCATGCCAAACACATCAAAGGGGTAGAGGCCCGACCAAGATTGGTCCACAGGTCCTCCATGTTTGGTGGTTCAGCTCAGGGCTAACAACCCTGACTGGTAAAACAAAACTGTTATGGAAACAACATCGAAGAATCTTTCTACATCTGAGTGTGACAGCATTCCTGAGTCTCCATTCAGGACATATGTGTGACTGACAGTAATGAAAACTGAGAGGAAGCTACTGACTTGATGAAGGAAGCCCTGAACACCGGCAGAGATGGAGGACCTTCCTTGCTGCCCTAAATGCCAGTGGTGTAATGGGCAGTAAGTAAGTAGAAGAGAGATTGATAGATTTCTTGGTTTTAAGGAAATTAAGAGATATGGGAGTAATATTGGAAAATGGTACTGAGGTGGAAGATGTATCATGAATGGTGGAACAGATTAAAGGGAACCGTATCTTCTCCTGTTCCAATTTCTTGTGTTCTTATTTCAGTACAGTACGCCATCAATGGAAATATAATTTCTATATTTCCTTCCTTTTCTCTGAAATTTACTCCACTTAAAGCAGGGGTTCCCAACTTTTTTTTATGCCATGGACCAGTATCATTAAGCAATAGGAAACCCTGATTTAAAAGGATTTCAAGCAGAAAATTAATCACCGTTACAAACTACACCTTTCTACAGTGTGAAATTGAGGCAGTGTTCTCTCCACTACAGACTCGACTATGTTAGTTCCCCTCCGTGCCTTGTGGCACATTGTGTGGCAACTTTGCTGTTTCTTTATAGCATTTTGTCTTTTTTTTTGCGAGGCCGAGTCACTAGCTCGACGCTCAGCCCAGTGCGGATGGAAAGCTGGTCGGATTCAAACCCGGGACCGCTCGCCTCAAAGTCTGGTGTTGATGCCACCACATCACTGGAATGCATAGACTCAACTACGCTGATTGAGCTCCACTCGTTTAGTCCGTAATTCCATTGGTCACTGCCTTTGCTCTAATCTACTGCACACAGCTGCAGCAAGATCATTACTCG
The DNA here is from genome assembly GCF_048418815.1 of Hemitrygon akajei. NCBI lineage: Eukaryota > Metazoa > Chordata > Chondrichthyes > Myliobatiformes > Dasyatidae > Hemitrygon > Hemitrygon akajei. The sequence goes on along the minus strand of NC_133146.1, from coordinate 46,248,968 downwards.
GTACCTTCCCATGGATTGCCCTGGGAATGATGCCAAATAATGCCTTTAATAGTGAACGAGATAATGCTTCCAAATCACAAAGGCTGGATTTTGAAGTGCTTCTCCAACAACACTTACTATCAGACACACAATGAGCACTTGGGCACCAACAGAGGTAGTGCTAGGTAATGTTTTATTTTAGATTTTATTTTAGATGGGCGGCATGGTGGCATAGTGAATAGCAGTACAATACAGGCGACCCGGGTTCAATTCCCACCGCTGCCTGTAAGGAGTTTGTACGTTCTCCCCAATGACTGCATGGGTTTTTTCCGGGTGCTCCAGTTTAATTCCGCAGTCCAAAGACTTACCAACTGTAAATTGGCAAGTAATTAGGCTAGGGTTAAAATCGGGGGATTGCTGGATGGCGTGGCTCGAAGGGCCTATTCTGCGCTGTGTTTATTTATTTCCTTACTTAGTGACGTACAGCGTTGAGTAAGTCCTTCTGGCCCTTCAAGCCATGCAACCAAGCAATCTCCTGATTTAACCCCAGCCTAATCACGGGACAATTTACAATGACCAATTAACCTACCAACCGGTACATCATTGGAATGTGGGAGGAAACCAGAGCATCCAGAGGAAACCCAATGCAGCCATGAGCAGAACGTACAAACTCCTTACAGGCAGCGGTGAGAATTGAACCCAGGTGACTGGTACTACATAGCATTGTGCTAACCATTACACTACCATCTATCTCAACAAATAAAATAAATAATTTTTCCTATTTTATCAGTTTTCCTACACATAATTGAGCATGTGTTTAAGTTATATTGTCTGTTTGGAGAGATAGATTAAATAAAATCCTAAAGGGCATTATATGCTTTTTCCCTTTGTCTAAGATATCATTTGTACAGTAATTGACTTTGGGATTATAGAGCAAGTGTTCTCCATTTGTTATATAAATGACTTCTTGGCGACCTAAGTCAAGACCTAACATGGTGAAATTTAATTAATTAATACTAGCTCTGTGTCCATCTGAGATTATTGGTTAATCTGCGCTTCCATCAGTTTTACCCGTAACTAGAAATTTTCTCACAAAACCATGGAGAATCAGCCCAGGTCAACTAAAACATACCCTGGACAGTTGGGAATTCTCTCGAGGAATTCTAGGTGTGTGTGAGTTAACTATTCGATTGATTAACCAAAACAAATATGCAAATATTTAAAACACAGAAAGGAAAAATAAATCTGCCTTCCTAGTTAGTTGTTCAACACATTTATATTAGCACAATAACATAAAATCCTGGAATTCTGAAAAATCTAGATGAAAAATGATTAGCACTTTCCGCGGTGATTTATTTGAATATTATTAAACCACATTTTATGCTTATAACAGAGATTATATTGTGTAACCAAGAAAGGAGATTATCAATTAGTCCAAGCTCAAACATTGTGAAGGTCACAGGGTCATGTCTATCCACCAAAATAAGAGATAATTTTGTCTTTTTAACTCAATTCCCTTCAGGAAAGAGCTAATTAATGAATTATTTTTTCAATCAAGAAAAAAATCACTGCTTACAAAGAAAAGGGTTTGAGAATTGATGGAATATTTGGGATAGACAGCAAATAAAATTTCTATTTCCTTAATTCAGTTCTAAATGAGCTAAGTCTATTTTCCCCCTAATAATGAATAACTGTTACATTATTTTAGCCTTGGGAGATTATTATAAACGAATAATATCAAAGCACAATTTTACCATAATGTTACCCAGTTTACAAAGTTGTCTGGAAGATTTTTAAGTTGACTGTGTAATCAAACACAGTAGCAGTGTCTGTGTCAAAGTGCAAGTCAATATCTTAGTTAGAAGTTGTCTAATAGAAATGAGTAACAGCAGCTGAAGCTAAGAGAAACACACGTGAGGCAGAGGATCTGGCTTGTGTTCCAAGCAATTAAAGTCTGGTGAATCAATGGGGAGAAAGCAAGGCAAGATTTTATTTAGTGTGGTCATGGCTCATAAAGTCAACCTGTTGAAGGGCAGGGAAAAGGAGATACTTGGGGTAGCAGGCAGTAAAAGGCCATTTTACATTGTCTGGATTCCTTCAGAAGGAGGAAGAACTGAAGCTGGAAAGTTTCAGAAGTGACCCCACCAGTCCTAACATTTAGAGCAGATAACGTTCAATTCCCTCAGTGTCTACATCTGATAACCCAATTATCCCCAGTCTATTTTTCACAGCCTTTTAGCAGCTCTCCACTTACAAACAAATGCGTTCTGTTTTATTTGTGTGGTCTCAGTTATCCTGTCTATTCCTAACACTACTATAATGTGGCAAAACAAAAGCGTACTGAATCTTAAATAAATCATTTTCAGCATACCTACCCACCAGTTAATCAATGCATATTTATGGGGAAAATTCTACTCCAGCTTTCCACCCATCACTACTATTTTAGAAATGTAAGCTATTTGTAATACGAATATCTTCAAACAGAAAGGCTTGTTCCACTTATTTTAGACTTTCTAATTAAAGGTCCATTTATAGCCATTATGTTATGTGAGACAAGCAGTGGTTAGGAATTTCTAATTCAGACTTGTTGATAGCTATCAAATCCCAAGCAGATAATTATGTTTACATTATACACTTAACCATCCAAACATAAAGCATCAGGGGTTTAATCTGAACAGGAAGGATGCTGGAAAAAATGGACAACAGCCCTAGTACATCATCTTTCAGGGGTCTTGTGTGTTAATTGTGGAAATTAATCCTTCACATTAAAATAGGGAACAGAAAGTGAACTGAAAGAAACAACTAATAAAGAGAAGTTTTAACTTCCTGGCTCAGAGGTTCAGCCACATTTCTCTAAATATTCTGTGCCCCTCTAAACTAAGAATCAAAAATCACATCAAATTTGTTGATCCATAGTTGATCTTCCTCGTATTTCATAACTGTCATGAAGTAATGCTGTATTTATGTTTCAAGTTAGATTCGCTCTGGTCTAGCAGAACCATAGCATCAGAATCAAGCCATACATGCATTCAAGGTAGATGAGTGCAGTGATAAGTCATCATACCAGTGATTCACATCAATTCAGACATAAGAAAATCTCAGACTGTTAACGGTAAGGGCACCTTTCTTTTCCTTTCTGTAGATGGTACATTTTAAAATCCTGAATCTGGACAACGGATTCCTTTATTCATAACAAAAACAGACGTGATTTTACTGGGACACAAAGACAGAGTTATATATTTTATATATAAGCTATATTTTAGCCATGCTTAACCACTTCCTGGAAGTAGTAACTTATCCTGGGATGTTTGTAACCTTCAGTGTTAAAACAGAAACAGGCCCTTCAGCCCATTGAATCCATGCTGATCATCAACCATCTATTTACAATAATCCAACTTTTTATTCTCCCCACAATCTTACCAGCTCCCCATCACCTACATACTTAAGGTAATTTGCTGGAGTCAAATTTACCTATCAGCAACGTCTTTGGAATGTGGGAGGAAACTCGAGAACTCAGATGAAATCCACGTGATCACAAGGAGGACGTGCAAACTCCAAAAAGACAGCAAAGATCAATATTGATTTTGGGTCTCACGCTGTGAGGCAGCAATTTTACATGCTAAGCCATTACGCTGCCCACTCATACTTTATTGACAGGATCCTATTTGATATTCAAATACGGCGCACAGCGTCAGGAGATTATTTCAGTGATGATTGTCACAGTCAAGTTCAATCCTATCCTCGCCCAGAAACAATCTTCCAACACAGGGATTGGAAGAAGGAGCCATGGATTAATGACTCCTTTGCCATCCCACTGACACCGAAGTAAGCCAGTGTGTCCGTGATGAGATCACATAGCAGGAATACAGTGAGGGACATGGCTTTTTCATTAACCATCAATTTCACTTGATATTAATTGAAATTATGAAGGAATTCACATGAAGGTTTTCCTGTTGATTTCACCACTCCCTCCCTCCCAGAAATTTATTCCTGAATGACATCAATGCTATTTTTGAAATATTTGGAGAAGACAGCACCAAGATAGGTTGCCCTATTTTTCAAAAACAGCTACGTATTTACTAGTGCACAAGGCTGTGTGCTTAGCCCCCACTCTACTTGTTTTGTACATAACCGTGAAGCTAAGCACAACTTACAGCAACCTTGCACTCAATGAACAACACCAACACCAAAGAGATGATTGTTGACTTCAGAAGGAGGGAACCAGAGGTCCATGAGCCAGTGATCATCCAGGGATCCGAGGTGAAGAGGATCAGCAACATTAAATTCCTTGGTGTCATCATTTCAGAGGATCTAGTCTGGGCCCAGTAAATAAATGCCATTATGAAGAAAGCACAGCAGCATCTCTACTTCCTTAGAAGTTTGCAAAGATTCAGTATGACATCCCAAACTTCGTCAAACTTCTATAGATGTGCGGTGGAGAGCACATTGACTGATTGCATCATGGCCTGGTGTAGAAAATCCCACAAAAGTAGTGGATGCAGTCTAGTCAATCGCACCATTGAGAACATCTACATGAAGTACAGTTCCAGGAAAGCAGCATCCATCATCAAGGACCCCCACCATCCAGACCATGTTCTCTTCTCACTTCTACCATCAGGAAGAAGGTACAGGAGCCTCAGGATTCCCAACATCAGGTTCAGGAACAATTATTACCACTCAATCATCAGGCCCTTAAACTAGAGATGACAACGTCACCCAACTTCAGTTGCTCCATCACTGAACTGTTTACATAACCTATCAACTCACTTCCAAGTAGTCTTCATCTCATCTCATGTTGCCAATATTTATTATTTTTTTCTTTTGTGTTTGCCCAGTTTGTTGTATTTTGCACATTGGTTGTTTCTATGTCCTGTTGGATGAGGTCTTTCCTTGATTCTTTTGTGTTTAGTGAACTTGTATGCATGCTCGCAAAGAAATGAATCTCTTATCTTTACTTTGATAATACATTTACTTTGAATTTTGAGTATCTCATTTATGCATATTGATTGAATTATTTTTAATCTATTTCACTTGGTATTATTTATACTGATGGCATTTCCAGAATTTACATTAGTACTGTGTCCATGGATAACTCACCAGATCATCTGAGATTAGAGAGAGGTCTTGGCAGGTACCCAGACTACTACAGTACCTTGAGGAAGACTGCATGGTGTAGAATAGATGCCAGACCTGAGGCAGGATATGATGTGATTGAGGCACAAGCTGCCTTCAGCTACTTCTTTATTAATTTGATATTTTTTTCATTAATCCAGGTCTCCATTACAGTTGGGACTCTTCCAGGAGAGCTCACAAATCCTCTGAATCAGCCACTGGGTAGGGATTTCTGTAGTGCATCCAATCAAACTCAATTCATTTGGACAATGTAAGTAAACACCTTTTTTCCTTGTTGGTTTTCCTCTTCTCCAGTTAAAGTGTATTGTTTGTCTTCTGAGTGCAGTATCCAAAATGTGGACTTAGTGATGAACAGGAATCCTTGATTCTCATATTTATTTTTTAAATTTAGTTTCATAATTCTTTTTGTAAATTTAAAATAGACTAATGTAAAGTGGTAAACAAGTAGCCTTTACCCCTCCCAGGTAATTGGGTAACCAGCTAAAAATGGTTAATTGAAGTCAGGTGATTCAGAAGTGCTGGTAGCTGAGAAACAAACTCTCTGGGGCCAATGCAAAACAGCATGTTTTTGGCACAGCGTTCTCTCAACGTAGCATCCAAGAAAGTCCAGATACTGATGAGGTCATTGTGACAGTGACAAAATTGAAAGAATTGATTAAATTACTTAACTATTTTAAGACAGGTAATGTGTTTGTATTTGTAGTATGTGGGAGTTGATTCAAGTTATTGTGATGCTTTGTAATCATATGCGCAGTAAGTGCAGCTCAAGGAACTTTGGCTCAGAGCAAGTTGGCTGGAGTCTGAGTTTCAAGCACTGCAAAGGTGGGGGAAGGTACTTGGACACTGTTTCAAGAGGCAGTAACACCTCTCAGTTTAAAAGCTATACACATTATTGTGCTGAAGTCTTGGGCACATAAATATTGCTAGGGTGCCTAAGATTTTTGCACAGTGCTGTAGTAACGTTATGTATTACACTGTACTGCTGCCGCAAAAAAAAACAAATTTCATGAAGGTGAATGATGATAAACCCGATTCTGATATGGGTCCCGATTGTAGGCTGAGAGTGGGAAGCGGGCAGGGAGAAGGGAATTATGGTTGGGCAAAGAGGAATGGAGTGAGAAGCACCAGAGAGATATTCTGTAATGATCAATAAACCAATCTTTTGGAATCAATGACCTTGCCCGGTGTCTGCACCTGCAAGGCACCACCCCTACACTCCTTCTCTGCCACCTATCCCACACCCCTCCCGTGGCACTCTACCTTTGCCATTCCCAACCCTCCTTTTCTCCCACCAGATTTACAAACTCGCTCTCCGCTCCACGTTGACAAATACAGTATTGTGCAAAAGCCTTAGGCATTCTAGTTTTATTATTTATGTATATATTTAAAATACTTTTGCACAGTACTGTAGGATCATGACATAGGAGCAGAATTCAACCATTCAGCACGTTGAGTTTGTTCCCCCATTAGATCCTAGCTAATTTATTAACCCTCGCAACCCTATTCTACTGCCTTCCCCCTGTGACCTTTTACATCTTTACTAATCAAAAACCTATCACCCTCCACGTTAAATATAATTGCTCAGTCAAGAAGACAGGTGGATGTCACTACAAGCATGGAGGTATAGGAATGCAGACAGGAGCAAAGCAGGAGCTTCAACATTTGTATTTCTGTAAGAAGTAGGATGCTCCTGTAAACTGCTTGAATATTGACATAGACTCTAGAGTTCAGCAAACAGACTATGGTCCCATGATCTAGGGAGTCTTTCAGGTTGGGGGGACTGAAAAATAACATAGGACACAATAGTTAGATTGTGGTGATAGTAGGGGTGGTGATTGGGGTGCTGATAATAGTGGTGGTGTTCTTTGTAGCTGAAAGCATGGGTCCTAACGATATTTTCTCAGTGCTGGAGAGAGAAACCTGGCAAGAGGAAAGATCCAAATGACGTGGTCCATGTGGAAACAATGATTCAGATTCTGCTAAAGAGATGTGAGCAGCTAGGAGCCAACTTAAAAAGAACTACAAATATCTTTGCATTGCCACCTTAGCTATGTACCAATTGGCATGAGGTAAATAAGATCAGAGAGCGGAATTTGTCTCAAAGTTAGGCATGAGGGAAACGGGTTTTAGTTCATGGAACATTGCTACCAGAAGTGAAGAAAAGCAATATTCCGATGAGGCAGGATCCAGTGGAGCAGGCTGGGATCAACCTCCCAAGGAATCAACTAGGGCTATAGATAAGGCTTTAAACTAAAGTGTGTGTGTGTGCGCGCGCGCATGCGCATTGTGCAGGTTGGGCAAGAGTAATAGGATGGAGATTCTGGTGAGAAGTTTAAAAAGTTAAAGAGAAAGGATGAAGTGACAAGCAAGAGAGCAAAATGGGTAACAATACTGCAGTTTGCAACCCAGGGTTCATGGACCCCTTGGTTAATGTTGGGTATGTTTTTTATCCATGGCATAAAAAAATCTTTGGAAGCCCCTGTTCTAGTCTGTTAGAAGGAAGAGTGTTTCTGAACAAAAGAACATATCCTCAGTCAGAGCAGAGAAAAATGGCAAAGAGACAAAATGGAGGGCGCTTTATATGAATTCAGACAACTTTTGTAACAGGGTTAGTGAATTAATGGTGCAAATAGAAATAAATGTGTGTGATCTAATAGCCATTAGAAAGTAACTACAAAGTGACTAAAGCTGGGTATTAAATATTCCAATAAGTTAACTATTAGAAGATAGAAAAGGAGGTGAGGCATTCCTAATAATACAAACTGAGGTCAATGCAGCAGACAGTTGAGCATGACTTAGAAAGTCAACTTGCAGCATTAGTTTGGGAGTGTATAAGAAACAAGAGGCAAAAAAACATTGGGATTTATATACAGTATATAAATCTCCAAGCAGTTGTTACAACTAAGCCATGACACCCTAGGTTGTCATAGTCGATGTTGGTAATGGGGATAAGCTCCCACTCCCTATTGTATCTCAAGTAGCCTCTGACAACCAAGTTCTGCTCCTAGCCTTCACGTACAGCTTAGTTACTAAGCCCAGCAGAACCATTTCTGCTGACAGGAGCAGGGGCAAAGATGGATTACTGGCACCTTAAAACCAGTTGCTTCAGGCAGACGGTGCTTGTCCACTGTGGAGCTCATCTAGGAAAGGGAGAGCACTGATCTCAAACCTCCACTGCCTTGTGGCTATACCCACTTATGGGGAAGGCTTTGGGAGTAAACTCTGAGGAAAAAATCCCCAGCCGGAGTCCCTAAGGCAGCCCTACGTTAAGTTCAAAGCCGACGGGCAACTCCTGCAATGCCACTAGTGCCAAATTGTGTTGGTCTCTGGATTCATTGGCTGAATGGAGGCAGGAGCCTGCTGCATAGGCAACAGCTTGGTTTCTAAATCGTATTGCTTATCACGTAGACAGCTAAGGTACAATATCCATGGCCAACCCTGAGCAACCGAGGGTCTTCAAATAGTTGTAGTAATGTAGAGAATAATATAAATCAGGAAAATGGAGATACACGGAACAAGGTGAACACCAAAATTCACCAAGGACTTTAATCCACATTCAAAATGGGGAGACCAAATACTGTAATAATTTGGAGAATGTTTTTACGGAGTGTATTTTAGATTGTTATATCCAGGAAGCAATGAGGAAAAAAGCTATTTTACACCTAGAATTGTGTAATCAGAAAGGGTTAACTGATAACCTGGCACTAAAGGAATCTTTAGGGAACAATATGACAGAGTTTAATCGAAAAGTTTTGAGATTAAGATCAAACTGAAACTATGATCTTAAATCTGAATAAAGCTAACTATTGAGGTGCAAGTTGGCTACGATAGACTAAAAGAATTAACAGTTATGCCTGTAAAAAGTAATATCTGTATTTAAAGAATTAATACATTGTAATATGTGCCTCATGTAATATGTGCCTCTTTAAAGTTTAAAAAAGCAGAAAAAGTGGTCTAGCAGTGGCTACAAAAGAGAGGTTAAGGATACTATTAGTTCAAAGGAAAAGATGTACAAAGTTCCCCGAAAAAATCAGTACACCTGGAGATTAGGAAAATTTCAGAATTCAATGAAGGAGGGCTAGGGCATTGACAGGGAATGGAAAAAAATATTGAGAAATGTAAATCAGTAAGAGTTTCGATATAAACATAAAACAGAAATAATTATTTAAAGTTAATATGACTCCCTTGCAAAATGAGATGGGAGAAATTTTTGAGGAATGAGTAAAAGGCAAAGTTCACACAGAAAATCACACAGAAACAGGAGAGAACTGCAGCATTTTAAGAATGAACAAAAATTTTAAAATATCATCAGTAAAAAATAGCTTCAGACAAAACGATGGGACTGGAAGGGACCTGTTAACCTGCATCCTAGGGTGTTAAAGGAGATGGCCATGAAGATAGCAGCACTGTTTGTCATCTTGTATAACTCTACCCAACTGTTTCCACAAATTAGAAAGTAGAAATGTTGAAGAAAATGTAAATAGGAAAGGAGGTTGAGTGAAAACAGGAAACAACAAAACTTACACTCTTACATCTGCTGGAGCGAAAATACAAAAGTATGTTTTCAAGGAAGTGCTAACAGAGTACTTGGAAAATAATGATGGGATTGGGCAGAGTCAACATGGATTTATGAAAGGAGAATTACACCTGAGAAATCCGTTCAAGCTTTTTGAGGTTGTGACCAGATGTATGTATAGATAAGATGTGCATAACTTGATGTATGCAATAGTGCTATGTGATGTATTTCAACCTCCAGTGGGTCTTTAACAAGCTGTCACTCGAGAGATTATTAACAAAATTAGAGTGCCCAGTGTTGGGGGGTAATATCCTGCAATAGGCTGAGAATCAGTTAATGGACAGAAAAGAGAGAATAGGAACAAAATGGAGCATTTTTAGGTTGGAAATTAGTGACTACTGAAGTACCACAAGGACTGATCCAGGAGCCCTAGCTGATCACAATCTATTTCCATGATTCACAGAAAGGGAGCAGGAGTAATATTTAAGTTACTCAAAATACAAAGCTAGGAATGAGGAAGATGCAGAGAAGTTTCTAATGCTATTGACAACTTAAGTGACAGATAAAATATAATGTTAAAGAATTTCTCTAATGAAAAATATAAAAGCAGTTTTCTTTTTAAATAGTAGTTGAAAGGTGTTCTGAGGTTCCTGGTGTGAGGAGTTGTGGTATTTCTCATACATGAATGTGTTAGCATGCAGATACCGCAGGCAATGAGGAAGGCAAACAATGTTTAGGTCTATACTGTAAGAGGATTTGATCACTAAAGTATAGACATCTTGCTCCAATTATAAAGGAGCCTGCCAAAAACACATCTGGAATATTGTGTGCAGATCTGCTATTCCTACCCAAGGATGTATGTACTCACAAGAGTGCGAGTGCAACAAAGGTTCACCAGATTGATTCCTGGTGTGGTAAATTTGTTGTATAAGGAGAGATTAAGTAGACTGAGCCCATAATCTCTTGAGTTCAGAAGTATGAGAAGTGATCTCATTGAAACATACAAAAATTCCTACAGGGCTTGACAGGGTAGATGTGGAGTTGATGTTTCCCTTGACTGAAAAGTCTGGAATCGTGTGGTCACAATCTCAAAACAAGGGGTCAGAGATGAGAAGACATTTCTTCATCCAGAAAATAGTGAATCTTTGAAATTCTCTAACTCAACAGTATTATGGAGTGCATTTGAGCAAGGGATTGATATATTTTTAGATATTAGGACAATTATGAGTTATATGGTTAATATAGGAAAAATAGTCTTGAGGTGAAAGATCAGCTATGTAGGACAAGGATCTGTTTTTATTTATTATGTAAATGACTTGAGATGTTGTTTGATTGGGGGTTTCTGTAGATTTCCAGCATAATAAGTTACACCATGGTAGGGAAATAGCTGGCAAAAAGTGGGCAGCAAGTTCAGAACTTCCATATTGTACCCACTCAAACTTGGTGGCACTAATGCAAGGAAATGCACGTAGAACTTTTATTTCCTGTACTATTCACACAATTATTATTTCATACAGATGTGCAATAAAAGATAGCACAGCATAATATACCAAAGGTGAACATTTACCTATCACCGGCCAAATATTAAGTCATGCTGCTTACATCCTGAAAACTAATTTAAAAGAATGAGGCATTAATTTACAATGCTAACAATCCTCATTTTCTTGATCTGTAATGGCTCAAACCAACTTGAATTGAACCTGTTACTCACCCACAAACTTGTCAATCTATCCATTTGCATTTTCATCCAAACTATTGATACACAGTATATCACAAACAACAGAAGTCCCAGCAACAATCCTTGCAGAACGTCACTGGTCATGGACCTCTAGCCAGAATAACAGCACTTCCAGTCTTGCTCGCTGTCTTCTATGGGCAAGCCAGTTTAGGATCTAAACTTGAAAATCACCTTGGATCCTATGCATCTTTATCTTCTGAATCAACTTGCTATGAGGGAGTTTATCAAATGCCTGACTAAAGGGTCCATGGAAATGACGTCCAACCACTGCCTTACCCTCATCAAGCTTGTTTGTCACCTGCTCAAAAACTTGATCAAGTTCCTAAGGTATGACCTGCCCACACAAAGCCATGTTGACAGTACCTTTCTAAGTGCACATGAATCCTATCCCTCAGCATCCTCTCCAATAACTTCCCTACCAATGACATGAGGCTCACTGGCCTATAATTGCCTGGATTATCCCCATTTCCTTTCTTGAACAAAGGCACAATATTTGCTACTCCAGTCCTCAGGGACCTTGCCTGTTTCTAGTGAGGACACAAAGATTTTTGTCAACGCCTCAGCAGTCTCGTCATGTGCATCCTTTAGTATTCTTGAATATATACCTTTAGGACTTGGAGACTTAACCACCTTAAGGCTTTTGAGAAAACTCAACATGACCTCCTCCCTAATCTCAAAATGTCCCAACGCATTAGTTGTCCCACCTCTGCTTTCACTACCCTCCAAATCCTTTTCCTTGGGAAAATACTGACAGAAAGTACTCATTTTGTACCTCAGCCACTTGGTCTGATTCCAAGTACAAATTCCGTCTTTTTAAAGAAATAAAGTAATAAATAAATACATAATTTTATAAATGTAATAAAATAAAATAAATTAAAACTAAGAAATGATGAAAAGCGATCAAAATAAAAACAAACTCCAATGATGAAGCAGCGAAACAGATAAACTAAATTCCACTACTCAGTACATTGCATAATCTCTGCAAATCCAGAACATACTTACCTGGGAGCGGTTGTAATCCTGTAGTTCACTTCAGAACCACTATGCATTCTACTTTCCACAATGACTCGTTGACCAAAGAAGATCGTGTAATATCATTTCAGCTTACATTTTTATGGAAAAGAGCATTATTTTAAAATACCAATGATTGGTATATGTCATATTTCAATTAACTGCTACCATTTATAAACCAATGATGGCAGTGAAAATCCTTTCAAGCTAAGCAGAACAGAATCTGAGAACGCCTTCTCGGTAGCTAGCTGTGTATGCTACTCTATAACCTAGTTACCCACGCACCGTGACTAGACTTGAAGCCTGCTCAAGAGTTAGGTTCCCTGATATTGTTCATTCAGAATGCTGATATTGTTCATTCTCAGCGGCAAACTAAAAAGAAGGAAACCTTGCATTTATAAATTACCTCTCGTGTCCCTTTCAGGATATCCCACTCTCTTTACCTCGTCCCAATATTCCTCTGAACTTTCCAAGATCAACTACCTCTCCCACAATTGAAGGCAAATTCCTTCATCACAACCTAACTTAACAACTTCCTCTATGTATATACTTCTGCATATAAACTCACTTCTGAGAGAATAGATTACTTGAATATATTTATTCTCCTGATCCACTCTTCTCTTGATAGCTGGGGCTTCTTCACCAAATCCACCCTGTCACCTGGAATTCCCCTGCAGTTCCTTCTGCCAAATTGCCTAATTAAATACCATTAGTTTTTCATTGAATGTCAGTACATTGTAACCTTTTGCCTTGTGACAATCTGAAATAAAGGGTATCCCTTATTTCCGCAAATCACTGGATCATCAGACTCAGCTTAAATGAAAATACTTCTTTGGTTCCTGATTTCAGATTTTGTGTTCCTTATTAAATCTTGCCCAACTCTCCACTTTAAAAAGGCTGTTTGCAACCATATGTAGTATCTAGTTATTTCTATCTCCACGGACAGACAAGAATCAAATAAAACCTTCCAATAGAATGGGTGCAGAATATTCTTCATTACTTACACAAAGTAATAAAACATTTTTTTTACTATCTAGAGGAAACTGTTTCCAATTAGCATTTTAATCACCTTTTGCTTGGTGCCTCTTCACAAACATGGATTTTTTTAAAACTTAAAATCTATTACAGCTTATTTTAAATCCTTTCTGTGGAGAATATTTCAAAAATCCTTAAGCATGACTGTGCTGTTGAAGGTCATGGCAAGGTTCTGTTGTTACTTTGCATTTACAAGTCACAAATATTACAGTTTAATCTGGGGTCTTCTCAGGTTCTGCAGTGCTCTAACATGCAATGGCTTCATTATTGCAAAACTGCAATGCACCTGAAAACAATATGGACTTTAAACAGTAAAAAGGTCACAGATGAAGATGATGCAGTTGGTTGTGTAGAGAATGTTGTCTTAAAAAGTTCTTTCAATAACTATCACTATCCTTCTTTGTACTCCAGTCACTGGGGGTGGTTTTCCCTTTAACCCCAATTTCTTTTACAGCACTGTGGGACTATACTGTTTAGATGCTGCCTTGACATCATTGTCAGTCACACTTGCTGCTCTTCTGGCATTGAGTTCTTGGATCCATGTCTCGATCAAGGCTATGATAAGGTTGGCAGCCAACTGGTTCTGGCAGAACATAAAGTGAGCATTGGTGTACAGGTTACTGTGGAACAGGTGCAACACGATGGCACCAGTAATGGCTTCATCCATCACTTCACTGATTATTGGGAGGGGGTCTGGTCGGGCATTAATTGCTCAGGTTAAACTTGTCTGTTTTTGCAGTGGATAGTAGTATTCTACTTTGGCAGTTGAATTGACGTCAGTGTCACAGGCACTGGAAATACTTGTTAGTCTGGTGCACATATCTTCAATGGTACACCCAAAATGTGCTGAGGCTTATTTGCACTTAGAAAACATTTAATTCATGTGAAGCAAAGTAAACTGAACCAATGCTGGCACCTATGATGGTGGGGTGATAACATAAGACTATATGGTGAATAACTCTTGAATAAGAATGGTTCCAAACAGATTTCCTTGATTTTCACACTGTGCTCACGTTAAGGTTTCAATCAGGAGAACATTGTTGAGGCTAACTCATGGTGTTTCCCTCTGCTGGTAATCACCTGATTGTCAGCTGCCTTTCTCATCTATATGTGGCTGTGCTGCAAACCTTTGGACCCCTTAAGACTGTGACACACTAATTTAATTGTTAGTGTACAGATAATCCTATCCACTAGATTCACTAACTTGGAACCTCTTTCTAAGTGACACACTCTCTGCATGGCTTTCAAACAGAATTTTGTTTCTCCCCTTTTATTTCGGGCGAGGAACTGGTGATCTCCTGGGCCATACGGCCGCAGACTTTGTGGTTTATACCACTTCATCCGATGTGCTGCAACACCTCGTGGATACTCAGGTTTTGAATTTCTGCATCTATGGTAGTAAGGAGGGTAACAGGGGAAGGTGTCTCCACTTCTGGCTCTGTGAGGACGATACTGTACTCACTCATGCTACTTGGCTGTGGACCAGTGTAAACTTGACAAGTAACTTGGGGCAGACAAGGTTAAGTGGCTGCTCCCTCAAGATGGTTTCTTCATGACTAGAAACACAGACCATTCTGGCTGTCATATCCTTCAAGACTACGCTGATGTTGGTCTTGGTATGAACAAGCCATTGGTGTGGATAATAAAATTTTCACACAGGGTAGGTTTACCCTGTCTATGTCTACACGCTTTGTTTAACTGGTGAGCACTCGTTCATTACCCGGATGGAGTCAGAGGTCTACAGGGAAAGAGTGATTGTGTGAGTATGAGAGGGGTGAGAGAGAGAGAGAGAGAGACGTAGGTAAGATGCTGATCAGCAAAATCATGTTACTCATTTGAACAGGAGCTATGAGAATTTAGGGGATTCAGAAATATTGTTATGTTGGAGTGTATCATTGCATTCCCATCTCCAAGAGGATCATCCTACCAGAAAAACAGCAAATCATCTGGGAAGATTATGAAATAATTGGGATGTGAGATTAAAAAAAATAGTCGAGGAGGGTGGTGGTCCTATGGCACACATGCCTAAGATGGTATGTGCAAAAACTTTATTGGGACACAGCATGCAATGCCACCCCTCGATTCTTTAAACACCACCCTTAATGAAAAGATACATTGATGATTATATTCACTACCAAATGAAGAAGTGAATGAATTTTTACAATGCAAGAGCAGTGAGATGTGTTCAAAGTAAACATCTCACACCAGCTTGGCGTCAGCTAAATGGTTGCAACAACACAACGTTGGATGATGTGTTTTGAGATCTTTGCAGATCTGGTGCACACATCAGTATTTGGATAGTTAAATGTTAGAACAACAATACTATTTAGAGATTGTTACTTTTAATTGTGTTTCAAAAGATTAATATGAATAATTTTTGAACAGGTTTTCAAAAATACTTTATTTATTTCAGTCTGACTTATATTTTTATTAATAGTAAAACAATGAGTACGCATAAATGAGCAACAGGACTCTTTTTTCACAATTATTGGTATTAATTCATTCAATGATAATGTAGGCTCAAAATTATCATGACACATGAAATAATATATATAAGATTACCACCAATTTGGGCTCACACTCTCTAAGAGGTTTGCCTACCAATGGTCTATGTTATGGGGTGGTCTCCTAACTTTCCATGTTAAATTGGTCTGATTCTACTTTCTCTTATCCTGAAATGATGTTTCATCTTTAACAATGGAGCCGTTCATAATACGTCAACTTTTTAGCCAAAGTCAGAGCACGCTATGTTTTAATTAAATTGCCTGCATTTGTGTTACGCATTGGCTGGAATGGGTAGAAGCTTTCCTCCTTGAAGTACGCAAGTGAATCAGTTAGATATGCACAATCTGACAACTTTGATCTTAATTTTAACTGATGTTATTCCCACAAATTAACAAGTTCACTGAATTCAGTCTCTGTGCTGGGAATGATGGGATCTGAACCCTCAGAATTCACAAGTAGTTTGTTAATTCAGTACTATATGACTCCAACTGATTTTAAGAATGCACGACACTGCAAACAAAACAAAAATGTGTTTAACTCAATAGCTCTATTTTGCACCTTGTTAAATTGTTGTATTTTTTATTGTTGTTACTGAAGTTCAAGAAAGAAAACATTACTTTGCAACTAGGACATAGGGGAAAAATGCAAAGAATGGTCACATTTTGATTGTATATTTAACCAATAAGTAAATTACAAGAAGTATGATCCCATACAGGCATTCTTTAGCCTGCGGAGTAGATTTGGTAGGCTCAGCTTGCTGCTAAAAAAGCAAACGATAGCTTTTACACAAATAACCATAACCACAGTGGTTTTAGATTGTCAAGCTGCTCTTCATTATGGACATGCCTGACCTCATAGTCCCAGTTGGATGGGATTCTAGTGGCTATCCCCAGACAAACAAACATCGAGTACTTACAGGGAACAGCCTTGCTGAAATGATTCCTCAATCAACATTACAGAGAGCAAATTGGGCTTATTCTATCCAAAATAAAATTAATAACAGTATGCAGTATAAGCTGAAAAGGCCTCACTTGTAAACATTACATTTTAAAAGCATCTTCACACAACTGATATCTCAAGGGAGATTTTGTGGGGAGCGGTTTGGTCATTATATAACTGTAAACTTCTCAATGTTAACATTGGATAATCTCTATCAGATGTTTTCAGCCTCTTCCAATACTTACAAACAGTAGATGAAGGCCAGATGGTTGCCAAAAGAATCCAGGAAGGACTGGAAAAGTTGAATCAATAAAACACAAGCATTTGTTGCGTGGGATAATTTATCTAGTATTTTCTAAGTCATTTTTGTTTATAACTGGCTACTACTTTTTAAAATTCTATACAGTATAATGGTTTTAGTGACTTTTGAGTGTTCAAGAGGAATGCAATAAAACATGAGAATCATTACACATATCTTCTTCAAAGTTTTCAAAAACTGCCAAATAGAGGATGGGAAGTTCCTCATTTAAAGGTAAATGGGATATCATGTGAAGCTACAGATACCATGCCTATTACATCTTCTAGCAACCTGTCATGGAGGAGCATTGGAGAAGAATGGAGGAAAAAAGTCCTTGCCTAATATCTAAGATCATCTACAGGGTAAAATTTTTAACTTCAAAAATTTTAATAAAGTCTGAACTGGTGACATATACTACTATTTTAAAATGTTAATTACAAGTGAATCCAAAACCAACAGAGAAGTGACAACTTTAATTCAAACAAAGCTGTTCTGTTGTTGCTGTCCCAAAGAGTTACAGCATTTTCTTTTTTGTTAATATTTACCACTATTTCTCCTTTATCCCATTCAATACACAGTTGAGGCACAGTACTCTTTCATTCTAACTATTGGACTTACTGCTGGACAAGCAGCAGAGTGTTTTTATTGTTAATCAATACCAATCAATTCTGAGCCTTGATGTTAAATAGGGATCAATACAACTGTGCTGCAGATGAGATCTGATTTCAATTGGCAAAGAAACCTGCAGCAGTTTTTAATCATAAAGTGAATCAGGACATGGGAACATAAGTCAGATGAATTAATATAGACCATCCAGGACCTTTCCTGCCACTGAACCAGCACAAGGAAATTTCTGCCATATTTCATTATCACTGTTAGTCAAATCGGATTCAGGGTTTTTGAGAGTTTTCCTTTCAGAAGCTGAGCCGGGGTTTACAGCAAAGGTACACCTAACACCACATAGTGAAAAAGTGGCGACACTGCAGTTCAGCGGAGAAGAGAAATTTGAAGAGTGCAGTTATATGTATGCTCCATGAATCTCATTTTATATGATTAAGATCCATAAAAATTCAATAGCTTTTCTTCTGCAATTCACATTTTACCTGGTGAAATATCATAAGAATTTTATTATCTTTGCAGGTGTTACCAAAGAGCAGAAAAGGTTATTATTCTCTCCAAAATACTACGGAACATGTTGGAAAATGCCAAGAGCATTGGTCTTTTAAAACCTGTTTTCCTTTCCATAGACAATACTGCCATATAAAGTTTAAAATATATTCCAATTGACATTTGCACAATAAGATGTATTTCTGTGCAGAGACGCTGCTAACAAAAATGCTCAGTGATTTCTTCACCCGTCTGTGAAGATAACTGGACCACACCTGGCTTAAGTTTGTATTTTCCAAATCTTTCTGATAACCATCTTCTGAGAGATAACTCCTGGGTACCTAAAATGATTGCTGCAGCTTAATCCTATGCATCATTCTGTACAGTTTAAAGCTCTTAAAGAGAAACGACCAGAAGAAGGTGTGTGATTGATCAGAAAGCCCCGTAAATCGTGAGGTTTCTGTACAGTCCTCTGGCCTCCACTGCTATGTTTCCATCTATGATGATAAATTAGCATTAGATGGAACCTAATGAGTTTACTAAACATTTGGGATTTGTGCTAATAAACTGGCTGGCTGTGAACTAGCAGAAAGAATGAGCAATCCCTGAGCACCCTCTTATCTCTGTAACATGACAGTTAAACCACGCTTCCAATCTGTGATCAATTCATCATCCTAGCACCATTGTGCATTCTTCACAAAAAGATAATTACTGGTTCCCTGGATCAGAACACTCATATTTTCTTGGAATTGCAGGTCTTGATAGCAAGTACTGTCACCACTTTCCTTCCCCTTCCTCTATGACTCTATTTACGATCATTATTTTCACCTAAACAAGCCTTTTTCCTCAACTTGACCAGTAAATTCCACCGCGACAGGTAAGGAACGGTAAAAACAAATTTTCTCTATGGAGAGCTTTTACATTCAATTGATGATGCTGACAGGCATTTTTTGTAACTACATTGGCGCACGATTCAACGGCAGCTCTGATACTGACACATCAAACTGTAGATAACTGTCCAGCAGATCGGTCCTTGGGAATAATAATGCAATGAACATAGCCAACAGGTTTGTTTTTAATTTATAATGAACAATGGTATCTTTTAAGTGGTCTTTTTTGGACTTCAAGATGTAACAAATGACTATGTTCAACATAAACTAATTTAAGACTCAAAGTTCAAAGGCACATATTTCCATAATGAGAACGTACATCTCAACATTTTTCACACACATCTCCTGTACAATTATTACCAATTGTACAATTCTGTTCTGGTTACTGGCTGACCTGAAACTCACACGATTAATTACTATCACATCATACCACAAAGTCACTGCAAATTAGCTACTTCTGCTCGTAATGAATGAGAATAAAATATGTTTTGAAATACCGTTTATTTCATTGAAGAAGCATGGAAGTTCTGGAACATAAAAGTGGTAGAAGCAATTATAATGAATTCTCCAGAAAAATGAGTCATAGCTTTCTTTGATTCCATACTTGAAAGGTTTGAAAGATGAAAATTATCTCTAAAATGGGATGCAGCTAAAATCTGTTGTGTACCATTTAACAGCTATGTCAGGTTAATTTTAAATACTGTTGTGATAAAAGTTTCTAGACCCATAACTACACCATGTTAACTTACAGAAGTCATCTCCTTTTATATTTTAAATGAGCTGGTTTTTAATGTAGATTTAGAACATATAACAATAAATGATCAGAATAATTTCAGTAAGTTCTCTGTTAAATTCTTTTCACTTTCCTCGGGGCCTTCTCTTGGCTATGGACCATTGCACAAATCATGGAGGTAACAGATGAATTCTGTCCACCACATAGATCGGTGCCCTATGACCTCAAACAGCAGGACCCAGCAGCATGTCCAATCCTATCTACAGAATATTTCCTTACCCAATCTTTCTAGTGTCACAGAACAAATTGCTATGTTCAGAAAATGGAAATGGTTGTGGGAGGCACTCATTGGCACCACTTCCAATAAGCAAATATTGAGGAAGAACTGACATAAAAGATCCCACTAAGGGACTGCAGCATCCAAGCATATTGATCTGATTTACAAACCTTTTCTAATTTGAAACAAATGTTGTGGGTGTGAATCTGTGGAAAAGCTTGTATTACTTACCCTTATGTTGAATTGTGCATACCATCAGAGCCACTGGATTTACTTAAGGCTTTTCTTTTCATATAATACATTGAAAACAAATGTTTTTATATAGGAGCCAATTATCCCAGTACAATTAAAATAGAATTTATATTCTGATTTTGAACAGATAATGTCCATGTGATGGCAAACAATGGACACTGTTGAAACAAAAGCCAGCCTTTCATTCTGAATGCTTGTAAAAACTGTTCCACTGTTAAAAAAGCAAAAAATGTTTCAGAAAGGCAGGATCTTTGATACTGTTAAAGTTTTATTCCTTGCATAATAAATAACCCATTTAGATTTCATCAAATGCATTTAAAATGAGGTATTAGTGAAGTCAAAACCCAGAATTCAGAACAGATCCAATTGAGTAACTCCAAGGCTGCAACGCTCCATAATTACAGTTAATGTCTCAATGTACAAACCAACTTGTGAAAACCTTTCTATTACCACATTTTAAAGATTTTTTCCACCAAAGATATACCTTAGAATGCTGTTTGCATTCTTAAGTCACTAACCATGCTGACTTTTACCAGGACCCCGGCCCTCATAAAGCCAATCAAAAGATGCAAAATGAAGTCATTGACATAGACAAACAAACCATGCATCTCCCTACATTAGTCGCTAATATGTTCCACAAAATCACGTGATGTGCATTTCTGTTTTTGTTTGACGTCCATAGAAGTTAAATTGTATTTAATTCTAATGCTCATATTATCACCGATAAGTCTGATGAAAAAATGTTTTGTCACTGTTGAAATATTGTAGGATCACGGGGGAAAAAAATTAAAACTAGTTAAATAGTATTCACTCTGGCATGATTTAGAAGATATCAAAGTTGTGTTTTTGAGAGTACAAAACTTGATTCTCAAGTCTTGCGGATAGAGCTGTTCTGATTCTGCTGCTAATTCATCACCTACATTGTCTATATCAATTTTGTTAAAACCACCTAACTTTTTAAAAACGGTTTGATGTTCATGCTTTATTATCTCCTCTTTATCCTGTCTGTTATCTTCTTCCAGATGGATAAGAGTAACGGTTACAGCTCCATTCACGAAAAAGCTGATAATGTAATTTGGGGCTGGATAAGAGAAAATAGCTAGCCAGCCGAGGCATACACACCACAGAAGGGCTATGTAAACTTGTAGAGGAAATCCTAATCAAATTTTGGTTGGCAAAGTGCATACCTGACAGTCCACACAATACCAAAACCAATTCAATTTTACTGGTTGTTATTCAAAAAGAATGGGCAACTGCGTCAGCCCATTGTGCTTTAATAGCCCTACTCCAACTGTTAGGGCCTTTTGTCGCCTGCCTAAATTAAGCCTTCTGTGCGGTCACAAGTCCTCTAAGCACGGCTAGGGTGAATGTGCAGAGTGCCAGCAGTGCATTCAGTACTGAAAAAAGGGGGAGTGTTCGTCTTGTGTACACAACCGAATTAAGTTCTTTTACTGCACATATGTCACAGTCAGATAAACCAAGTCTGAGCCTAACAATTTGCTTTACAATAACTTTTTTTCTGGGGGGGGCAAATTAATTGTTGCTTACACTTCACTTTAGAACTTATGTCCCTATTGAAGTAAACTTTTGTTAGGAGGAGATTAGATTCATTAAATAAAGAAGTGTGTGTAAGTGATGTTTGGGGGGGGGGGGGTGGGGGAGTGGGGGTTAACTCCGCCACACTGTAATTTTAGTTTGTCTTCATTATTGAACCCTGAGACTTTTTCAGCAGATCCAGTTGTAGTAACTGACACCCCAGCCCCCACTGCTTTGTTTCAATCAAAATAGGCTCTTTCAGTTACAGCAGGGAGAGCTGTCTCGGCAAATGAACTGCTCTTTCTCACCAGATGTGTAACCGTGTTTCGTCTTTCACCAGCGACAAGCTGGAGCCAGCTTCTTCCGTTAGCTGGGCCCATTCTACATGTCTTACAACAACACAAATGTAAAGCCCTTCCTTTGCACATATGTTCAACTCATTTCCCAGTGAATTTACTATTTGAGAAACACAACATAATCCCTAACAAACCAGCCAGCTGTTCCACATTATTGTATTTATCATTAGGAATAAAAAGATAACAATTGATTTTAGTTTACTTCTACACTAAAATGCTATCAAACCTCATTAAGTAAACTTTATAATATCAAACTCCCTTATTTAGATAACCCTTTTTCCCCTTTGGCCTAGCTGAATTTACTAATGGGGTTCAAACCACAATAACACATATTAGTAATACTTAGGATTCCTTTGTTACTATTCATAGATATTATCAACAAATTTGATTCTATATAAATTCCAATAAAATGCAGATAGGGGTACATAAAGTAAACCATATGAGTTCATGTTTCAAAGATACACATCGCACAGAGCGTAAAGAAAGTAGTCAAAAACAATAACAGTAAGAGTTCTGTGTTCAAACCCACACCCATTACTTGTTAATTGGTAGATCGGTCCAAATAAGTTTTTAAAAAAAATTTCTTTTCAGTGTAATCTGTGGTTGCCTTGCCAAGTATAGGTTAAGCTCCCTGAGATTTCACTTCCTGTAGTCCTGTCTGTCAGTCATGTTCTGGCTTCTGCTGTGGAAACCTTCTCTGAAACTAAGAATTTCCATCTGCAATTCATGATCCCACTTCCTCAGCCACACACGGCCCTCCCCCGCACCACCCCTTCTCCACCCACACCACCAGCATCAGTTCTTGATTTCTTATAAATGATTAAAATATCGAGAAAATAAATGGTGTTGAACATGACATCATTTCTCTGGCAAAAATGCAAGCTTTTTGAGTCAGATTCAGGATTTTATAAAGTTTGTTATTAAAACAATGTTCAAACAGCTCCATTTCCACTTTCTCTTAAGGTTATGGAAAGAAATCATGTTCATTTGCTGATAAAAATCACCCATTTCTATAACACTGGAATAACAAGTGTTCTGATTTTGGTGGACTTTTCCATAAACTAACGCAATTTATCAAAGACTTCCAAACAAAATTACTGGCCGTGGCACTATCTCTTCTTTTCACCTGATAAGGCTGCAACAGAAGCACTGAATTTTTTTTTATCAGGTTCCTTGTTTTGTATAGTTTTGACAGCTTGGCTTGTCTCCCCTTCTTTTATTGTTACTTTCATTCTCTCACATAGGTTCTTCTCACTATCTCTTTGTGTATAACCATCCTCAATGTTCCCTCTAATTTTACTCTGTTGCATTCTCTCTAGGCTTCCTCCCAGTCTCCACCTCTCATTGTTGCTGTCCCCTCCCCCAGCTCCACTACACACCAATCCCCACTCCACCCCAACACAGCCGCTAGTACACGATCTCTGTTCCTTGACATTCCACTATGGGCTTTGGTCACCGAGATACGTTTTGTGTTGAAGACTGAATGAGCACAGCACTTCTCAGAATTGTTTTGTTTTTCCCTCTGTAGCAGAAGAGATGTGAGATGGTCATAAATAATGCAGAGACGTTCACACCTGTGTACTTGCATGGAGACTGCACTGGTAGTTTCTCCTGACCTGAAATGTATTTTCTAGTGCTACGCTCATTAATCAGAAATATACTGTATCCTTGAAATCTGTGCAGAAACACCATTGGAAGGAGAGGAAACAAGTGTTTACGAGAAGACTTGCAGTTTATTTGGTAGAGGTGCAGCTTTGGAAAATGAAATGAAAGCAAAGACAAAAGCTGAGAAAATACCTGCTCCGTGTTTTAACACTGACACACTAATGTACACTAGAAAGTGAAGAGGAAAACTTAACACCAAACTGCATTGCTCTAATTACATTATGCAGATGTAATGACAACATGCCATTCAAAGAAGGTTGCTATATAATCTCTAAACATACAGTGGGAACCACCAACAATCACAGCTTTGCATTAATTGTCCAAACACTGTAGCGTACTAAGGACTAGATAACAAAACAATGTTTAATTTAAAATTATTAAAATTTGAAAATCCTGCTTGTCATTCCCAGGCTCAGCCAAAACATAAATGGCATTCAAGAAGACAATGAATTAAATTTTTGTTTAATGTCCCTTTCCACAGATTCTAATTTACATTGCATTTTTAACAAAACCGTTGACCTTATAAATGCTGGCATTTGTACAGCTTCAACAGTGTAGGGTTTAATCATGCTTTTCCAAAGCCATAAGGGAAAATGTTTTAACTGCTGGTTGGATATGGACTAGGAACAAAAACATTGGTATTGGTCAAATGTTTATTCTCAATGCTTCCGAAAACAGCCTGACAAGAAGATGTAAAGGTCTAGGGAATAACCCATCACTGTTCCTAGGGTCTAGTAATAATCATACATAATCGTTTGGAAATATAGCTAATAAGAAATATAATGAATGCTAAGCAAAATCGGCATTAGGCACAAATTACATGATATTAATAGTTGAACAGGTGCAGAAAGGCGCTTTAAATGAGGTAAATGAATAAAATGTCCCAGAGCACAACTGTGTGCACTGACAAAAAGTCAATCACATGAATTATTCAACAACTGAAGCTGCCAGCAAAGGTCAGCTTTCTTTGACCTTTGTGACAGGAAGTGAAAGGAACCAATGTTGACTAAGAAAACTGAAAATCAGTCTTTGGCTACTACGTTACCATCACTTAAAAACTTAAAATGGGTCTTAAATCATGGGCATTGTTGAATCAAAACATTTGCTCCTAGTACATTTATATTGACATACCTATAAAAGTATTTCTCAACGATTGACACACGCAAAATAATTTAAAAATCATGAATTCTCGTTGTTTTAGAACCATTAAAAAATCATACAGATCCAAAGGCCACATAAAATATTTTAGAAACCAGCAGGCTTGAAATTCAGTAACAGCTGTTAAACCTGACTAAACTTTTCACTAAACTAAAGCCATTCCAATCGCTTCAAGAGAGAGAAAATGGGATAAACAGATGTCTGGCTGCTGTACAGGAAAATAGGACACACTTGGAATGATAAGTCTCCTGAACTGTACAGAAATGCCAACTCTACAGGGGATGCCAGTTACTACTAGTAAAGATGCCAACTTGCTATTTGACTGCACTGGTGCCACTGGGAACATTCTGCTATGTGTGCTATTCGTAATGTATCGTGAACCCATTTAATGTATCCCAGCACAGCTACCACAGCTCTCACTAGAGCGTTGCAGTGCTGTGTTGTGATTGTAATATAATCCTGCCTCCTCTTGTCTTCCTCAACAATCAGTCTTTTCAATTTTCAACAGTTGGACATTGCATCCATCTACACTGAACCCACACAGGGAAGGAAAAGGCAAAAGGATGTACCTTTCCAGGAATTTCCGCAGTTAGCAAAAAAATATACTACACTAGCACGGAAAAATTATTTTAGCACAGATTATGTTCTAATTTAAACAGCATTCACAGTATACTGTAATCTTTTAAAACCATCAGAATATATTGGAGAAGTAGGATTTATCTCTTTAGGCTTGTGTGTCATAGACAATGGGTGTTCCTAATAAGAAACAGCTGTTTTATTTTTTGTTTTCCCAGAAAACATTATTTTACTATGACAGTGGTGTTTTCATCCTGCCCAACAGTACAACAAGGCATGTATGTTCTTTCTTCCCCACCATCACATCACCATCCCCACCAACAGCATCACCCCCGCCCCTCCGTCCCCCTAAAGCCCCACTCCTCTGAACACAGTTAAGTCAAACGATTTTCCTCTAAATAGTTTAGTTGCAGTAAGCTGCTATTTTTTTTCACCTAACGATGGACAATGGCTTTGATTTACGGAACACTGCTTGGACCTGAGCTGGAACAAATGTGTGGTCATAGATCTCAATTCAAGATTGAATTATTGGTTCATATCCTGAGGACAAATATGCCTTATCTGTTCAGAACCTGCTAAATGTGTCCGAGGGCAAAAAGGAACTGGTAGAGCGTGCTCTCTGTGATTCCTTTTAGAACCAACTAGCCAAGTGATGAGATTGCTCACCAGGGGACACTGAGCCGAACAAAACAGGGGGAAAAAGCTCTGCAAATGCACGTTCTCACTTCAACTTTGTTTTAATGTCTGTGAAGACTTGGCACCCATGTCTCCACGTTGATCTAAATGCTTATGAATTTAGCATTTTTTAAATTAATTTAGCACTTTTCCAATTCACCTCAAGGCTATAAACTTTTCTGCATTTCCTATTAACTACTCACTTCTTAAATTTCTACGTAGGAGCTGAGAATTTCATGTCTGGCTAAAGCCTCTCCTGTTTCTTCACAGTACTTGCAACATTAAGCTAATTAGAATTCCTACGTTTACAATTGTTTTCAATACATCAAGTAAATTTAGAAACACGAAACAGGTTTCTCATTGATAATATATTTTCGGCATTTGCACTAGTTTCACTATAAACTGCGTAACATTTATTCTTAAAATGTGGTTTGCTGCTGTCTTGTTAGACATCTAAACATAACTATCTTATGATAAACTGTATGGTGACGTTAAATGGGAGAAGCTTATATGGTCATATATATTTTCTGTTGAGGGTTTTGTGTTTTAAAATGATTGGCCTTCAAATGTTTTCAAATAAAATGTTCTAGTTATATATGTAGAAATGCCCTGCAAATCCTTCTAAACTGGTTAAAGTAATAGATCATTTATATTATTTACTTACAGAATAAATTTGAATCCATTGTATTAGAATCACTATTTCACCTTTCTCTATTATTAACCACTTTTTCACATAAATCTTACTACAGGTTATGATGCCATCACTATTGATAACACAATAAATGTGCAATATTAATGTATCTTTAAATTACATCATAATATCAGCTCAATACAGATGCTCAATAGCCACTGTAATGAAATAGCATAATAACCTGAGTCATAAATGCAAAATCATTTTTATAACTTCTGCCAGACAATAGCAATGAAGAAGGCCGATGATAGTAGAGAATATTAAGAAAATATGCAGTGCATTTATTTTCAATATTCACCTAATAAAGTAAAACACACCATGGATTATAATTGCACTCTTTATGTAGAAATTCTACTTGGAGTCCATTAGGACAGAAACACTAAAGACAAATATAATTGTATTGATTTTTTTAACACCAAGTTCTTCAAACTGTTGAACCTGCCTTCAATTGCCTGACACAATCCCAGAGTGATGGCAACAACTGGTCTGCCCTATTTGATTACTAATAAGAAAGATGTCCCCTCTGTCAGATAGCTAACATTCTCCACTAAGCAAACAGCTATTCCAGCTAATCAAACATTGGCACTGCTCTCCACTGGTGCTGCATATTTTGTCAGGCTTAACTTAGGGTCTTTCCTGGTTTAATTTTCAGACATTGAAATCAAAGTTCATGATCAGAAGGTACGTCAGTAATGAAAGCGGCTGAAACCCTAGCTTTGTTCAAAACCTACTTAAGTGCAAAGTTATCATACCTATACTTCGCAGTAACTTTCAACATGTGACAGCAGCAATGTTATACATATTTAATGTCACAAGCCTTTCAGCAAGGTATGTTTCTTTCTCACAAAAGAGGCCAATGCGTAACTATTAAACAAATGGCAACTAAAAGTAACACAAAATACCTGTGAGTTACTAAGAAACAGATTAGAGCACATATCTACATTTAAAGCCAAAAACTCTCTAGGCATAAAATACTCTTCACAGTGAGCATGGTGGCAGATGAATCTGCTTCCCTTGACAACTCACAAGCAATTACTGAATCCCCACAGAGTGAGCCACCAGGTTTCCAAGTCAACCCACCTGTGCATGGTATCACAAAAGGACAACAAACAGAACAATGCACGGAATGAACTGAAAGCAACACTGAGGGTAATGGGCATCAAAGGATAAAAATTAATACATTCATACCTGTCAATAATCACAGGATCTGAGGGAGTTTCATTTCTGTTGCCGCAACTTTTTTTATCACAACACCGGCTGTAAGCAAAACAAATAATCTTAAGCATGTTCTAAATAAACGATTATCTTCTTCCCAGCTCAACCAACCCAACACCCGCTCCCCACCCCCCAGCTCTTTTGCCATCTCCAACTTTGATATAATCATGGCCAGTGAACAAGCACCATAATGGGAATGTTAAAAGATTGAAAAACAACATGTTGTGGTGTCTGTCTTTACGTTGATCTCAGAAAAGAAAGAGGCAGGAGGCTAGGGAATAGGTTTTCACAGCTTCCGCTTTTGTTTACCTCTAATTGTCAAGCTGTTATTTCTGGAGAAGATGCAAGATGCCACCTTCAACCAATATTTCTGTGGGGCATTTTTTAATTGGAACCATAACAGTCTGTATGCCCCTTTTGTGATTTTTCTTGAAAAAATCCTTTGTTAAATATGTGTTGCATAAGTGTAATTGAAATTAGAATATAGCAAATATAATACATGATTATATCTTTAAAATCATAGTTTGTATAATGGTTACATGTCTAAATTGGCTAAATTAACACCATATGGTAGGCAAAGTATATAAAGCCTTTTAAATCTGACAGCTAAAGTGATTAAAGAAAGTCTACAGTCTTCCACTTACAGCTTAAATCACATCTGTGCTCTCTTCTATGTTAATTGCAATACATGCAGTAGTGGATAATAAAGAAATTTCACTTTATTGGTTGTAATTTATATTTATTACCCAGTATAGGGAAAACTCTGTTTTTGTATATTAGCACTGTTACAGTATGTTTTAAGTGAAATGACATTAAGCAATAAGCATAATAGCTAGGAATAGTATGCCCCTTAGAGTATGATACCTGCTACTGTAGCCTGATATTCTGGTTGCACTTCCTGAATAGCCCTGCTCTAACAAGCAACTATATTTCACATTCAATACATACAAAATCAATGATGCATTTTTATTTCCCTTGCAGTGTGAAACTCTTATGGCAGTTAGAAAAAAAACAGGTGGGAAATTGCTCTTCTGACACAAATCCTGGTGATGTGCATGCTATCTAACAACAGAATGAACAATGCATCACTGCTCTAGAGAAAAGGTTAACTGACAGTATCAAAATCAATTCTCACATATATGAGCTCAATAAGTACAAAGAGTTTCTTTTTTTTTATCAATAACAGATTATGGTTTATCTGTGGCTCAACCTAGTAAAGAAGGGAACAGTAAAATGACTGAATGATTAGTGATTCCTATAGAATCACTGGTGTGCATAAACTATGACCTGTTTCCGTTCTCCTCTTAAAAGTGCATTGCAATGGCAGCAATAACGTATTAATCCGATACAGTGAATAACATGTTAGATTTAACTTGGCCATGTTCAGGGCCCAAGCAATTACCAAGCCATCCAACGCCGGCAATAAAACATATCTTACCAATATTGAAACATAACTTTCCCGTTTTGTTTAAAAATACAGTGGTTCTTTCCCTTTCAATGGGCGGGGAAACGTTGCTGTATTTGGCATCATTTTATTTCATTGGACGGTGCGCAAAAAAATAATAATGTACTACGTTAAACTTACAATTGTTAGAATGTCTTCGTCGTTAGTGTAAAGTGCTAGTCTGTCTCCCGTGCCTTGCGTATTGAAACTGTATAGCGGAGAATAAATCTGGTGTAACTTTTCACATTGGCAGAGCACCTTAAGCGCCACAAGTAGCTTACCTGCACATAATTTCGTGTGTAAGTAGGACTCTGCACATTTCGGGGTTTTTGTCTTGGCCTTCGTATACAATAGGCTGAAATAATTATCCAGAGAAACAATAATCAGCGCTTTCACACTGAAAAGTTGCCTTTAACAAAGATTAAATGTCGCGATACCTGTTAATGCAGCAACATTGGCCATTAAAAAAAAGAACACAATAGTTTTCAGATCATCCTAATCGATTTTTCCCCCTGATGTGCATTAAACCAATGTATGCATATTTAGAAGGAACAGTTACAGCGGAAAAGGCCCCAAAACTGAGATTTCTAACCTTACGGTCACGTTTAAATCAGTTAGAACCTATCCTTTAACAAGGTGAGGAGTGCCTGTCATTCCCAGGTATTAATTACATGTCATGTTGAATTTTGATCGTGTTCTTTATGAGAGGGGGCAAGAATACAACTGGGCGTCAGCTCAACAAAAACGCTAATTGGTAAATACTGCATTTGCTTCGCACCAACAACACACTCTCGTACATGTTTGGGAAGGGGAGAGTGCCGTTATTTATTCTGTGAGGCGGCACAAGAAGTTTGGGACCCAAACAATGTTATGTCTTAGTTTGCTCTCTCTCTCCCACCTCATTTCCACCAAAAAATAAACTCTGTTTTTTTTTTGGTGCGCTTTAGCCTGTGGAGTGAATCTGGTATTTATTTTTCAATTACACACAATGATTTTTTTCTCTAAAAAGACAGTCTGTGAGTACGGTTGAGTAATTATTGAGCATTCGTTCTAACAGCAGCCAGATGGTGGGAGCTCTAGGTGTGTTCGCCTGCTCCTCGCTCGCCTTTCAGCGAGTCTTCTCCAGCGAGCAGTGCGCACAAACGCACCACGCTCCTTTACAACTCAGCTGAGCGCATCGGATCCTCAGTTCCAAGCTGTCTGTACCCTTATTATTCATCTAACGAGATTCGCTTTGCTCGCATTGTAACGAGCCGCACCTCCCCAGAACAGATGCTTATTTTCTGATTGTTGTCATTGAAATAAAACATGGCCAAGTTGGGAATGTTATTGTTTCCCCTTTTAATCGCCATTCCTGCGCGCTTTTTTTTTGTTTTGTTGTTTCTTTTTAATTTTGCTGCAGAAATCCTAATCAGTAAATTAGTTGATCTGCGCCGTTGACTCTTTGATCAGTTATATTGTTGTTTTCCATCAATCAAGTGAGATTAGCGTTTTTGCAAAGCCTCGTTTGCATCATTAAAATAGTAAGATGCGTGACTCGGTGAGTAGATATCTCTTAAAATAACAGCCTCTTCATACCAAGCCCTTAAGAAACAGGATATACTCCCTCCTAAATTAGGCTACGGTGATTTCGGTAAACGTTTACCTTACAGATAAAATGGCATAAAACCATGTTGTCACCTTTGAGATCACAGAGGAACGGTAAAGGAGGTTTCTGACCTATTGAAATAACTGTGGCAAGTGGGAAATAGCATTGGGGTTCTTATGATCAATGTCAATCCCGTGCCAAACACAGGCCCTTAATTCCAAAACTACACATCTATGGGTCATCTTATCATCTGTGCGGGCAGTGCTTAACACTGTTTCTTTTTTTTTTCCCAACTCGCAATATCACTGCGTGATCACAAACTTAATTAGGAAATTTGAATGATAAGGAAGACATCTGATTCCATGAGATGAATGTGTGGCACGTAATGTGTACCACTGCCCCCCCCCAAAAAAACGTGCAAAAACTAAACAAGCAAAAATAACGGTTTTCAGCTGTCAGAGGAGGGAGCAAAACAATTGCTCGATTTCTTGAATTGTTTTCTTTATTTATTTACAATGCAATGAAATTACAGAGTAATGTAAAACAAAGTGCATTGGCGAGATGGTGAAATATCTGGCGATTTTCAGTTCGGAATATAATCGTGCCGACTCCCGTGGCTAATTACAGTACAGCACCTTTGATCAACCGTACTTATCGTCTTTGAAGTTGCAGAAGACAGGCTAAATAATTTAATAAGCAACTGCCTGTAATTATGTTATTTACAAGGTATGACAGACAGATGATAAAGAAATACAGCTGATCTCAGGGAATGGACTGCTTCGTGACCCCTGGCGCACCCACTCAAAGCTGCAGCTTCTGGGCAGGGGGGGGAAAAGTGGAGCTGAATTATGGAGAATGGGCTGAGAGGTGAATTGGAACTGGAAAGGACAGGCTGACTTTTCACCTGAGCGCATTTAACTCCGTAGACAAATGGAGACGCCAACTGCCAAATCATGCAGCTCTACAATAACCAAATCACGCCCTTCCTCACAAAGTGCGAATTTAACACTGGGAATTTTTGAGGGGGCCACACGTACAGCAAAACTTAGCTAAACCCAAACAAATTTGAGTTAATTTCAAGACAGGCAATTAATTTAAAATATTGCAACTTGCAAAACAAAAGTGTTGACTTCCTGGCCAAAACATGTGAAATTGTGCACAACGTTGGTCCTGGTACCAAATGAGTAGAGCTACAGTAAACAATTAAAATGCAAAATTTAAAGCGTTTTTTTTAACTCTCTCACCTGTTTGGTCATTGAATCGATGAGCCTGACGTAGAGATCCTGTTCTGTTCGCACCCCTAGAAACAAAGTACATAGTATTAAATTTAACGCGACTTGAAAAGGGAAACGTTTGTTATCAATATCTCCAGATCATTTAAAAACAGAAAGGCGAGTTTGCATTCTACATCGCTCTGTTAAAGGACACTGTTAATTTGACAAAATATTGAAGCTGATGTCCTTGTAATGAATGCAATAAAATGAGCTGATAGGCAATAAAACGTGAATAAAATATTCGTCAGAGAAATATAAACTCTTTCCCATGAAATCCATGAATTCTTGACATTTATTGTAAATTTTATATTTAGTTGAAACGTGCAATTTGCAGGGCTCTGAAGCGTGGAGCGCTGCTTTTTTAACGGGGCGAATGTTTGTCCCATGCTTTGTACATTTTCTGTTTGGACAAGTATTCCACTATACTCAAATGGTGATAACTAATGTCACGGATATACTTAGTGCTTTGGTTGTGACACTGAGATCTGGAGTTCATGGCCAATAGTGTAAAAACCAAGCCCAGGGCAATTTACATTTTTTTTGAACCCAGATTTTTACTTTAAAGATTAGTTTTACTGCCTGCGATTAACTGTTACAATATACTGCCCCACAAGATTACCACACAACAATACAAAAGGGGCATGAAATTTAAAAAAAACATTAACATTGAACCAGGACCCTGCTTCAAGGGGTGGGAACAACATCATGTTCACATTCAAAGCTAAATACACGACGAATCAAAAGTGACAATGAAATTCTGATCTTTTTATTTTCTTTTTGCAGTTAATTGCTAGCCAGGATGAGCTTCAGAATTATACAAACAATGACCTGTATCCACACCACATGATTCATACCCAAACCCTATTAAAATAGAAAAAGAAAGCCGCTACACCCCTCTGGTTCAATTCTCGTCAACTTACCATTGCTGTAAAGTAACTGAAGTTTGTAGTGTATTCCATTGTTGGTTTTTTCATTATTTGGCTCCTAAAAGCAAACGTTATAAATGAGTAATTATATATTTCAATGTATTCCATAGTTTATTTTCCAAGTCTCTTTAAATATATGTGTTTATAATTACCAACTTGCCATGCCATTCTCTGGCTTATTAAGTATGCGGCGAGTCCTCGTATTATAGCAATAAGAAACATTTTGCTTTTAGGCTTTTGTAATAAAATAATATTTACACACAATGTCATAAACTGCAGCTATTTTCTTAGCAGCCCAGACCTGTTATAACAAGCAGAACTACACGTGGTTTGGGCGCCTCTTGAGTACCGTTAGGCTAGTTAGTTATTGTGCACTTAAAGAGAAAATCATTTCTACAGTGAGTAACTTACTTTATCTTTCTCCACAAAGTCCACATAAGCTGTTCTCTCGATCTCGACGGGCTGCCCCTGCCTGTCGTAAAGGGCCAAGACGAAGTGGAAAAAATTGGATTTTCTTAGGTTTGAGGGCGGCTGCTTTTCAAAATGTGCCCGAGCCAGACCCACGCCGCTGCGGGAAAACAATAACACAGTGTATCGGTGAGAATTAGCTGCACTAGAGACAGAGACCAACTGATGGAAAACATGGGAGATGGGAATCACATTTGGGAGACTAGAGATTTCTTGATTTGTCGCTAGCAGTAATATGATGTAATGAAAGGGAAAGTGAAGGGGAGCAGAGGGAGAGGGGGTAATTGATAGAGTATTGAGGGGATTTGGTGATTTTGGGTCGATATGAGAAACATAAAAAAATCAGATGGAAGGTAGTATTTGATTATACATACCTCTGGGCGGCTGTGTTAGCATCCACTACCCCAGCTGTGTGCATCCATGATCGGACCGGATTCATCCCACTTCCTAGCGGTTCCTCTTTCATGGTCGTCCCACCTCTTGGTATATTTTCCTGAATTCCAAACATTAAAACAATTTTTTCTGCAAAACCAGCTCCTGCAC
This sequence comes from Hemitrygon akajei, assembly GCF_048418815.1. Taxonomy (NCBI): domain Eukaryota; kingdom Metazoa; phylum Chordata; class Chondrichthyes; order Myliobatiformes; family Dasyatidae; genus Hemitrygon; species Hemitrygon akajei. Next base: position 46,214,440 of record NC_133146.1, on the reverse strand, counting down.
GGGTTTAGAATCTAGGAGATGTCAGATTTTTTTTTTCCCACGGCGAACGGAGGGGGAAATAGATGAGAGATGACTTTGCTCGTTATGATCAGTGAGAGAAAAGCCGAGTTCAGACTTGCTTCCTCTTCAAGCTGTCCTGAATTGGCACGACATAAACAATTTCAGTAGTTCAGCGCTAGTTGGATCGTGATCCGTTGTGGAGAAAAGTACAACTAGCGGGAAATTTGGTTTAAGAGTAAAAAAAATGTTGTTTGTTGATGTTGTTCTCTCAGTGTGGTGTCATCCTGCTAACAGCATCAAAGGTATTCTGCTTAGGACACTGCTGAATCGACCACTTCTGACAAGGTTCTCCTGCTCCAAAAGACAAATAAACGAAAAATGATTACCATAGAGGTGTTCCTGGACACAGGAGAGGTTGATTAGGGCCTTTAGCGTCTCACAGAATGGATGGAAACATACAAACTCAGCCCTCTTTCCCCTAGGAATGGATCCTTTCCCGGGAGCCAAAACTCTAAACCCCCGGGACGGGCGCTGACAGATTCTGACGTTTAGGGGAGGAGACAGCGGCCATGTATGGAGGTCTTATTAGCATAACCAATCGGAACGCAGCGACGCTTGCGATTGACAGCCACAACCTGAGCCGCGGCGTGAGCTGCCCTCTTTTTTTTCTCTCCCTGTGTATTTTTCCCTTCTTTTTTCTTGTACCCAAATTTGACATCCAATAAAATCAAATGCAGACATTATTATTAACATAATGAATCCTTTAGGAAAAAAATATACGGCGAATGTGAATTGTTTGTCTTCAAACAGAAATTAAAGGGACAAAATAGTTACTTTAAACACAAACTGAAGTGGAGGACACTGTCAGATCAATACGAGTAGCAAAAACTTGCGGCTGAAGTTTGTATTTAAACTTATAAGATAGCGTATGCCAAATGTTCCCTGGCCCTGGCTACAAATGGTCGCTGGGCAGTGTAAAATATGGACAGAAAATTAATAAAACGCTGCATTGAAGCTACGTGACAAATTATTCACAAACCTGAATTTTACGTGTCTCTGTGCGTGTAAGTGTGTATGTTTGTGTATGTGTGGGAAGAGGGGTGTCTTTAATATTTATTTAACCATATGCACTTGTCAAACAAAGTGGCTTCTTTATGTAGTTCTTTATGTATGAGTATAAAGTGCTCTATTGCCTTATTTTTCCCTATCCATGTGATCACGTAATCAATTATGGGTAAAAGATCTAGGTATGTTCCGTGAATCAATATCCAAATTATGAGGCACATTGAGCACTAACAATATCAGGGCTGCATAGCGGCTGTGAATCAGACCGACGATTTGAAGTTAGATGATATGAAGATACGCGATCACCAGGAATTCCTGAAGATCCACATGTATTTCCAACTAGATTTTTGTTGACTAAAACTAGCCTTTCAGAGATATTAGCTTGTGCCCAGAGGAGGGGACCCAGGGGACGGAAGCTGCCCTGTGCTTTTTTTGTAACTAAAGGTAGAAGACCGGGCTGGTGGGAGAGAATCAGGGATAGTCACTTACTCAATGATCAGCTCCTTCTCTTCGTTCGTATTAGTACTGCCATCCTTTATTTGACAATTGGCACCGTACGTACGCTAATATTTTAATTAATCGGTGAAAATCGAAGTCCGAATTCTGTTATCAGGGGACACCATAACCACTTGAATTTCAATAGTCCGCTGAGGGTGAGAAAGAGATGTGTTAGAGCAATCTATTTTCTGGTGTTGGGGGTTAATGACTATTGCGACAGATAAGTGAATTATCAAAGCTGTTGCTATTCCGATTTCAAAATCCATTACATTGCTGGCGTCTAATTAAATACGTAAGTATAATAAAATCATATTTTATGGCGATTGAAAGTAATAAGATTAGTCTTCAGAAGCAATCATCACATATTAAGATGCCATATAGATCTACAAAATCCTAAGACTGTATTTTAAAATCAAAATGTGCAGGAAACAATATGTATAATAAATAAAAGAAATTCTGAGCTGTATGAATCAGTGTTTTATCGATCTTGTACATCAGTGTTATTAACAAAATTATTATATTTCAACCGGAAATCAATATAAGTTAGGGCAAAGTATACCTTTCTTCTATCTTAAGTGTAATATCTGAAACCTGTAAAGAGTTTAAGCGTATTTTAATTCTGTGAGTCACTTGTTAATACATACATGCAAAGCTCTGTTATAGTAAACATGCATTAGTAATTAATGAGGGTAGCAACATAAACAAAAAATGTGTAATTTTGGCACTAAGTAGTCGAAGTGAACATTTTTTATCAGCCGTTTATATAATTTTAAATATATTTAAGGCGTTTTTCCTTTAAATCTGATAAACGCGTTTTGCAGCAAGTCACTTACAGTGTTCTCATACCAGATTACACCCGCCGAGGCGATTTAAATCTGATTACCAAATTATAGGGTTTTAGCCAAATCCTTTTAAAGCTGACTGTAAAACGCAACCCGAAAAGTTCCGCAAAACCGTCACAGAGGCTTCATCCGTGCTGCAGCCAAAGAGTTTTAAAACGTATTGGACAACAAATGCAGCTGCACCACTATTTTTTTTTGAAGATATTAGGCGAAAATTAATGCAAATCTGTGTTCAGAAGCCATCTGGCCAGAATAGGGGAATCAGCTGTTCCTCACAACAGGGTTTGGGCTGAATATATTTCGCTCATTTTCTATTCTCATCTGGTCTGTACGACGACTGCTCCAGACGATAGCGTGGAAAATACAACCTTTATCACCCACCCCAAATTTACCATTTTGACAAACTGTTTGCAACAACCCAAATTTAATCGAGGGGAAATGTGACGACTCCGTATTGACATAACAATTTACCGCTGCCATTTCTTGTAGGGGAAGGGTGGCATAAAAGGGGCTCAAACTTCATTTCTTCAATATAAAGTGACTTTGGCGTTCTAACAAATAACTTTCCCGCGTTTTGAAGGCGTTTTCATTTTTTTTCCCGCAGGTACCCTTTGTTCCCAGGGAAGGGAATGCTAATAACGCACTCCTCGCCCGAATATCACCTTTAAGCATCAACAATTACACACGCGCTTTCCTCTACGCCAGCAAACAGCTCCATCCTAAACGATGCGAGATTGTCGCACGATCTGTTCGGTTGAAAAAAAAGTGAACCTGCGGAACACATTTAAATAATTTACTACAACGGGGTAGGACAATGGGCCAGACAGTTTTATGGCCTGTTTGTTGTCAAATATTGTTTGAAATATCGGTTTAAAAATCATATTGGGAAGTCGAGACAGTTGTGTGGTGAAATACTGGGGATTCAGCTGGATTCTTAGTTTGAGGAGTGAGCTAGCAACCACTGTTGGACAAAGAAAAAGCTAGAAGCTTGCGGGATTGAATCGGATTTGCATGGTCCAGTCAAAGACCTCCCGAAGTAACGATCCTCCTTATTATGTGAAGTGTTCCTTTGTAAATTTACGGTGAGGGTTGAATGATACACAGAATTTGCATATAAATAGCGACATCAAGCGATTCGCGTGCCACACACCAGTGGTCTCCCAGATGTCAAGCCAAAGTCAGTCAGATGGACATTGGCAGTCCCAAGTCCCCCGCGCCAGCTGTCCTTTCCTCGCCGTCATACCAGAGCACATGAAAAATCACAATCGCAACCAAAGACACTGCTTTACACCAAATCTCTGACTTTGCCTTTTGCTTTAACCCTCAACCCCGTTTGACAAACGCTCTCTTTTTTTTTGTATGGACACTCGACTGCCTTTGTTCAGTTTTAATGTACTGTATTTTAGATATCACCCCTCCCCTCCCCCAGTCTCTCAAAAAAAGTAGACATCTTCTAAATGATTACAACTGAGCTAATTGTTGGTGTTTACAAGTCCCCTTTAAGAGAAAAAAAATCCTTACTGACTTTTAAAACAAAATTCTCAAACCAACTACATAACTGCTCACGGGCGTTCAGGACTATTTAGTGCAAAAATAACGGTAGTTTCCAAATAAAGGTAACAAAATCGTAGTGTGCCTAAAACTTGCGGCGAAGATTACACAAAGGTTACAATGCAAACTCGTATGATACAGCGCGAGGTGAGAACGCTGGAAGATGCGTGGAAAGTCGAGTACTGGGGTCATTTCCGCAGTATGTAACATACTTTCATTGCGTATATCACTAATTCTCTATTGCGTTTCTCGATCCATTTCGGCACTTTTAATTGACCGCAATTTATTTTCCAACTTACGCAAAATAAACAAATAGCTAACGCGCGTCATTTTTTCAAAGAAACGTTACAATACTCATTCGGGGACCCCTAGAGCATCTATAATAAAAGCTACAAATTAACTGTAAAAATGTTTTGCCCCCTTTTTACAGTTCAGCTTCCACACAGATGTAATGACAGAACTTGAATGAAAATAGCAGAATTCGTAAATGAGTTAACCGCACTACTACATTACCCCGCGTTATGTGATTTTTATTTTGGTTTTAATCAATTGAAATACGGTTAGCTGATATTTTAAGTATTTTTTTCTCCCCAGGAAAATCTATTCCATTAAAGCGCCTTGCAGAAATTTAGCGGAAAGCCTCAATCCCTGTTTTCACATTGCAACCTGTAAGGTGCACATTTGACAAATAGCGCCGCCTCGGGAGGCCCAGAGACTCGGCTTTGGGATCAATCTGGACTCCATCAACAGCTCGCCAACATCGCAATGTGGAAAGGAGTCCGCTGATCACACTAAGATTTCCTTACCAACTTTCTCCGAACATCCCTCAGAAACAAGAAACCTTTCCATACGCACCAGATACATCGCGGTCCCGTTCTCAGGTGTCTGTCCCTAATTACCTGAAACTTTAGAGCCGTTATTTTTTTTCCCACCGCACATTAATTAATATCGACATCGGCAACTTTTTTTTTGGCTAATATAAATACATAAATCAATGCATCCCTCGAAATATTTTTCTGAATATGCTGTAGAGTTTCATCATTGGACTCGTTACGGCGTGGGTAGCAATTCGTAAATGGCAATCATCTAGAAACGCGCGAGACCACGATATGTCGACAATATGCAACTTTTCACCACTTTTCGCTTGTGAGGTAAATAACAGACAGCCACTGTTTATAAAGTAGACCGTCACAGGAGAAGTGGGGTAGATCTCAAAGCGGGTGACACTGGAGTTACATTTTCAGGGACTCGCAATAAATACCAATTGTGGATTTTGCCTGACAGTAAGCAAAACGTGCAAGGGTTCTTCTTGCAAACCGGGCATCCCCTCACAAGTCAGGGAGCCGCTTTTACGCATTCTTCCGAGCTTACACCTGAATGCTTTTGAACGTCAAAAGACTTAAAACGTTTTATATATCGGCAAACAGTGGTAAATATCCCAAACTTGATTGCGCAAAGAGTCTTCCCGACAATAGGATTTTGTGGGGGTATCAAACATTGCACATCTGGGGTAAGAATATCAATGAAACGGCCTGTATACATAAACAATATTTCATTGAAATCACGCAAGGTTCAAAGATGGATCTGCTCAAAGTCTCAACTTTATTTTGTTCTCAATCTCAGGAAGTTCGCTGCATTGTGCGAATTCGAACTTCCCGATCTAAAAAAAAGCAAAGGTGGAATTTGCCCGGAGAAGGATCGATTACATTATTTTAAATATTGTAATAAGCATTAATGAAACACGCTTCGTTTTAATTAATTCTGATATTTTTTGTAAGCGCCGGGACGCTGATGTCATATTTAATATGTTCAATCCAGATGTCAGACCTAGGGTGAGAGAGTCAGTGATGGAGTGAGGCTTCAGTTCAATTCATGGAGGAAAATTGTACAACATTGCTGGGGACTGACTTCTGTATCCCAATTGCAAAAACACGGATTCAAATATGACTATTTTTGAAATAGCCAAACACACGTAATCTATATTTTCAAACTCTACCTTTCAAAATCGGATACCATCGACAATAAACTATACATATTAATAACCGATAGCGGAACTTCCAATCTACTGCTCTTTAGAATATTGTATTTAATTAGAAAAATATTCGAAGATAAAAATCTAAACCCCTCATTTTAACAGACTGCGATTCTAATCGCGTACCTCATGTAGCATTGCCGCTGCATAAGAAATGATTTCCATTAAAATTTGGTATATTTTCATACTAATAGAACTATTGATTGGAAAGCTGTTGCCAATTTACTTTTTGTAATGCCACGCCGCAATTTGCATTTATTCAACAGATCGTAATGAAGAAAGAAAGCTGGGCGGTTTGGCCGCCGAAAGCGTAGCTGGGGGGCATTGCAAGAACATAGATTGCTTCCAGTCAATTAATATGCAGTTTGTCCCAATAAAACAAGGATTGGAAATAAAATAAGACACTGCCGGCTTCCTCACTATTAAGATTAGTCAACGAGATTTCCAAATTTGTTGTTAGGCTTGAGATGCTCTTCTGACTGACAGTAATTTGTTAAACTACCAGAGATGCTCTCGCACACTTGAAACTGCCAAAGAGGTATTACCCTTGAACTAGATCTAAATTATTCAGCGGGTTAATTTACTTAAAGAAAATATGGACAAAGTTAAATACAGTATTACATCCTGCGATGTGTTTGCTTGCGAATAATTTGGAAGGAATGAATACCACGAGTTAGAACAAAGTTTTATTCTAATACATTGGCTTAATAAAATTAATTTGAAAAGAGGGTTAACAATATTTGCTGTAGGAAATTGCACGATAGGAATATGAATGGCAAACATAATCTGCATTTTAACAGCTAATTCTTGCTTTTGACAGGGGCACGTTTTTCCTGTATTTAGAGTTAGCGTTTTAACGCAGATGGCATCAATGAATAACAAGAGATAGGCTAACTTCTTGCAATCAAAGATTATTAGCAACGCTTTTGGATGGCGATCAAAAAAAAATTACAACTCTCGTATTATGGTGACAGTGCGCCACCAAAAGGAACCTTTGCGTATAGTCAGGGTAACAACTTGGTAGTTTAAAAACTTAAAACAACACCGTTCATTCTGAATTCTCGCGTCAATTTTATGCTCACATAATCTTTCAAAGACACTTTTTGCTCTAATACAATTGTTCATTTGCTTACATCAAATTTGTTTCATGGAGAAATAATAGCAGGTTAAAAATCGCACCCCAAAGAACGTATTTCAAACGTATTTCAAACCTCCTGCAATATAATCAAATGAATTAAAAGTGGCCACATTTTGATTAGAAGACTACAAAATTAGTGACTTAACCTCAGAAATGACTGGTACGTTGACATATCTGTCTCTTAGATGGTTTTGCTCGAGATTTTTCTTCTTTTTTATATTTTAACATCAATCTGGATTTAAACTGGATGAACTCAACTTCACCCACTGAACATTAAATGCACTATCAAGGATATAACCACGTTGAATAAATCAACAATATTCCTGACAGATCGATCAATTTGTGGTTGTTTACTTTTAGAATTGATTCGTGGCTATTATAACAAGACTTTGAACACTACCTTCTACGCAGCTGTACATGATAGAGGATCTAGGTTCAATCTTACATCCGAATGAGGAAATGCCCTCACTGGAAGAATACACATTCAAATAAAATTGATTAGTTTTGAACTTTTAATGTTGTTTATGCCGTTTATCATACTATACAGTGCAAATAACGAAGGGATATAAGAGTGAGAAAGATGTTTTGGGATGAATTTGATCTGTAAACCATGGACGTAACCCACATATTTATACGACACAATGCTGTTAAATAGAGCGTAATTAAGAAAGAAAATTTCGAAAAGTTGAAAATATGTAATTTATTATATAAACATTAATTACCTACAATAAATACACAATATATATCTATAATAATTATTCATGATATGCAAACACACATCAATGTTTAGCAATTCACTATTTACGTATACGTTTTTAAACTCAAATTACTTTAGCAGTGAAAATATCCTGTGAGCTGTTGGTAACATTGTCTACGGACTACATGTGAATTATACCAAATAACAGCGAAAGGGATCTTTAAACGCAATATAAAGAGAGCGTGTCTGACTACAACCTATAACTGAGTCTGTTATGGCATGTCAAGGTAGTGTGAAATCTAGAACATCGCTTACCTTTCATGGACAATTAGACACTAGACAGATTTTCCTTTAAAGCCAAAGTCGGAACTATTTACCCGTCATGTTATGTTTATTTATGTACTGTGAAAGCGTGATCCTGGGCTAGTTTAGTTACTTACAGGAGAATCTTTGCAATTTCTATCTACAACTCAAATTGGGGTCGCGTGGCCAGTGCAAACCCCGCTCAGACGCAAGCGCAGTTTAACTGGTCCGGGGAGGCGGATGCGGTTTGTTCTTCAATGGCTTTGTCTTTGGCGTGTTAAACTGATCAGGGAAAGGGGTGAGCGACTTCGAGCAAAGAACTTCAGACAAGTGGGGGTTCCACAGAGTCTTGAGCCGCGGGTGCATTTTCTACAGCAAGGGCAGAGGTCCATTTAGAAAAGGACAGCCTCTCTTCCCCCATCTCCCCCTCAGGATAAATGCAAATGTTATGACAACTTATCAAGTGTTGAAGGTTAAACATTTAAGTGTTTTAAAAGTGTCAGAATCTGAGCGAACGTTGACTGAAACTGTGCGCGACTTCCTGAAGTAACTGTCTTTGCCCAACAGTGTTGAATTCCCTTGCTCAGTGAACTATTGGAAAGCGGGTCACGGTGTGAAAGGGCACGTACCAGGTGACCCTGGAGTTCAGTTCAAATGTGGCAGTCGTTCCACAGGGGACAGCAACAAGCAGCCTTACAAAACTTCCCAGCACTCACACATATGTCTGTCATTCAAGAGAATGCGAACAGGGTGTGGAGCAAGTCTTGCCACGGAGTTAACGGCATGCAACAGAATCAGTTCAAAGAGTGCATAATGTAACCACACAACATTTGCATCTACCTTTCATTCTTCGAATGGTCTTTGGAATAATTGTGGGTGATGACATCTACCCAATGCACACGATAATTTTCATTCACTCAATCCTATTGAAACCGTTGAACCTTAAAGCTCAACGATGTTTTTAAAGCTACGAAAAGTAGTTTTTGGGACATAGTGTCTATAGTCAGGCATTTTAAGACTGGCTACCTGTAAAATATTTTTGTTTCCTTACTTGGTTGAGTCAAGTAAACTAAATAAGAATGTCATTGTATGTGTGGAATGTGCAAAAATGTTTGGATAAAAATTAAGACTTCACTCCAAATTTTAACAGCCTGGGCATTGGCATTAAAGGCACAGATATTGAACAATATAATTACATGAAAAGGGTTGCTTTTGAGTGTGCTGCCCGCTAATTAAGGTGTTCCGATTATGTCAAAAACCATTAAGGGGAAAGTTCAAGTAGACCATAAACATGGTCTGAACTTTGAGATGCAACACTACTATTTAACTCACACTTTGGTACCTATTATGTTTCCAGATCATTATGCCACTTATAGCTAATTAGGAAGCAGATTTTATGATGTCAGAAGACATTCAACAGTCTGAGAGGCCTGGGACATTCATTCTCCTGCAGTGTGTGTTCTGTTTCCATGGGAACTTAGACCTTAAATCCAATGATGGAATTCAGCGATCAACTATGTTTTTAAACAGCACTGTTTGTTTCCCAGAGGTCACACTTAGATAGTCATTAAATTAATGATAATCAGAAATAAAATCTGCAATATCTTTTCTTCAAATGATTTCTATAACATAGTTTTTTTGTAATATTTGTAGAATGATATTTTTAATGCAAGTTGAGGTATCTTCCCTCCACTCTTACTCTGTTCTGTTTGCTTGACAGATCAGAATTCCAGAAAGCAAGGAACTTACATTTGCATTTAAGATGCTCTTATTTCATATTATAGTTAAATATATGTTACGTGATGCTTATTTAAAATGTACATTTTTCAGACCTGTTCCTTGTCTGGACCGCATCAACACTTTGGCAGATGATATTTCGAGAATGATATTATATTCCAAATGCCATTACTGTAATGGAATGGAATTAGTTCATTATTGTCATGTGTGCCAAGATGCAAGGCATCGATACAGATTATTTCAAAACATAAATACATTCAACGTTACAAGTTTCCAGAAGTTTTTTTTGGCCACCCGATTTCTGAATGGACATTGAACCCATGAACACTACCTCACTACTTTCTTGCACCACCACGTACTTAATTTAACTGTTTTATATATATACTTTAATTCACAGTTTTTTATTATTATTATGTTTTGCATTGTACTGCAGCAAAAGGCACACATTTCACGACATATGTTGGTGATATTAAAACTGATTCTGATTACGATTCCTTTGAAAATAGATTATTATAAAGGAATACAATTGGCTACAAGTGAGCAGTAATCCCTGGTAATGATGGCCCTTAATTCTGATCACTAACTTTGATTAAATCAAAGCTCTCAGAGACATATTTCTCCTAAAATCTCCTAAAAATTTATCATAATGTGTAAAAAGTATTAGTGTACCACTATAGTCTTACATGTATATATGATATTTATTAATAACTAATAGCATAATCCCAGTATTTTTAAAAGTTTTAATGCCCCTGTATATGCACCATATTCTTTCAGTCAAGTAAATTAATTTTAAGGTTTGTAGTGTCTTTGCACACAATTGAAAGACATCTGCAGTATGTGTATAATAATATAACTAATCAATTTAATTAATGTTGAAATTAGAGTTAGTATTAGAAAATATAAACATCCATACAGCATCTTACATTGTATTTAATAGATTAAGTAAATCCTGTTGTTCTGATTTTGGGCCACTACTGTTTTTATTATCAATTGTACTGCAGTTATTATAATGGAAGTTAAGCACAGCAATAAAGCTGAATCCAGGGTCTTTGAGAGAATTACAGAGTGTACTTTGCTACTGTTATCTGAATTATGAGTGGGAAACAGACAAATGCTGGTTGATTACACCAGTAGTCATTTATTTCTATACAAAAGAGTTTGTTATTCTGGATGAAATCTTCCTAGTTTGTAATTAAATCAGACTATCAGGATCTATGATAGTTATTTGCTAAGTAGTTTCGAGGTCAAGAAGAACATCAGAGTACATAGATCTGTGATAATCCCCACTCGAGAAGCCTGGGACCAGTAGCAGATGAGCATAATTGATAGGTGCTGTTGTTGTCAGTGGTGAATTGTGCAGATAGTTTCCTCTGCCCCTGCAAAGAGCTGGTGAATTCTCGGTGTTTCAAGAGGACAAGCAGGAGCATTCACCTTTTCAAACTGAACCAACCAAGCACTTTTGGAAACTCTTCACAACACTGCAGCACTGTACCAGGCATCAGGTTTAAATTTATATTTAAATTTTTCATTTCAATTCTGCCTATAAATTGTATTCATAAAGTTACTTTAAAAATGTTGTTTCACACAATTTCTGTTATTCAGTAACTCTGCATTTTTAATTCGTATGTGTTAAAATTTCCTAGTAATCATTTTTTTCTTATTTCAAAGGTCTGTTTGACTGAAAAATTTATTTGTTGCCACAAGGTGGTATGATGATCACTAAAACAGAATCACCAGTCCTAAGATTCTGGTCTTAGACACATTCAAAAGTGAGCCTTGGGCTTCATTTCCCTACAAAAAAGCCCTTGAGAAATGCATGTAGTATCAATGTTCAGGGGTTAAGATGACTTGTGCACCAGATGAGCAGGGGGAGAGATACTTGGATAGAGGACATGTGCTATGAGATGAATGGAGCAGCAATCCATGGTATTGTCAATGAGTCACTGTAGATCTATATAAAAAAAGGTACAGCAGCAACTCGTTTATGATGAGTTTCCTGAATTTAAATCTTGATTAGCTTATTCAATATGCTTGACAGGTGCCACAAGCAATTTGACAGCTGTTGCACTTCTGGATAGAGTTGGATGCCATTGAATATACACAAATATTGCCCTTCTGCAGCCTATGCTTAATTTTAACTGGTGAAAAGCATCTTAACCCTGTTCTGAAGAAGGTTCACACACAATAGCACCGTAGTTGTTTTGTGACCTGTTAAGTATTTTTTTATTTCTTTTTGCTTTAATTTCAGATTTCCATTTTTTAATTTTATTTTTCTCCCACAGGCACACTTGATCACTACAAAGTGGAAATACCATAACCACCAAATAAAAGAACAGAATATTAACTTTAGCATTAAACCAGGAACTTGTTACTTGTTAAATCACTGACTTTTTTTTCTAAAGAAAATTGCAATTAATTTCAGATGGTTTGGGGATGACATAATACCACAATATAAAAGTCGAGCTGGGTTCTGATCGGGCTCAGATTAACATGCTAAGAATAGAAAAGCCACCTTTGGCAGGAAAGCACTTTATCAACGGTGGTGTTAAAACCACTTTGTCTTAATAATGCCAAGCACAAGTGACATTTTGACTAAGCAATACCATGTTTTTTTCAGGATCATTTAGCACATGTAAAAAGACAAAGGAGAATTGGATAACTGAATTATTTTACTTTTAAAAAAATCTATGTAAAATAGTAAAATAAAATAACATTCTACAAATAAGAACTATCTTCTTATGATATTTAAGTTCTAAATGCTTTTGTCTTAATCCAAGAGTAACAATCATCTTGGGAAGCATTTGTTTTTCATTGTCATTTCAAAGCATTCTTCAATGGCAATGAGTTTTCTCTGCTGATATAAGATGAAAATTAGAGTAAAATGTATTTAAATCACTATTGAATACCTCAGATTAAAACATAACTTTTAAGTCCTGAAGAAGGGTCTTGGCCTGAAACGTTGACTGCTTATTCATTTCCATAGATGTTGCCTGACCTTCTGAGTTCCTCCAGCATTTTGTGTGTGCTGGTTTGAATTTAGATTCATAAAAGGCATTTCATACTATTTAAATATGTGATGTTACTAAAACAGCAGTGACTAAAATGTCTTTTGTCAGTTAACTCCTATTCTCATATTTGCGTACCATTTTCTGTAGTTATTTAAACTTGCAGGAACCTTTCATATTCAATAAAGATATGCAGTAAAAAAAATCTCAGTAGTTAGTTGAGAAAAGAATGAATTTATTCATGTTGGCTATTTTCTTTTTCTCTGGAAAGAAACAGAGAAAATTCTTGTATTTTAAAAGAAATGATTATTCACTCAGCAGGTGTTGGGTCAATAAAGGGGCCATTACATCTTCTGCACGAAGCTGTTGGGGAAATGACCAAGTGAATTGTCCAATTCCCATAGCTGTTATGTGAATGAAACCACCCTCACTTTTATTTCCTAAACTGCTAGAACTCCTGAGAAATGCTGCTTACATAGCAACTAAATAAATAGACCAATTTTCAGACTAAGGTTTTAACATTTCTGTTGGGTGCTTGAAGCATTTAAAGAATATTATATGTTTTGAAGTGGTATGAGCTTTTTAAAAAAAATTTGCATTTAATATTTAAAACCATGTTAAAGTACATACCAAGAATTGAAAATCAAGCTGTGGTATCTTCAGCATTTAGATTTATTTCAACATTCCAATGAAAGGATAGAAACATTCTGTTTTCCTAGACTAGGTTTAATAGGGAAAATTAATTTCTCATGGCTACCTGACAGGGAATAAATTGGTTTTAAAGGTTTAAATTTAAGTAGTTTTTAAATGCTAAGTTATCTACAGATTTGCTGTAATTGAGAAAGCCATGAAACATCACATGCATAATAAAGGCCCATCACTTAAATTCTGTGAGACTGCCATCTACTGGAATTTAGTTTGAACATGTTGAAATTTTCATTCCTGAAACATAAAGTGACACCTGCATAGCTGGTCTCAAAATCTGCTATACACTGAATTTGGCATAATATTTGTGCAAGTCAAAAATAGTAAGATAGAACATCTATATATTTTTGCAGAGTAACTCCTGAGATCCAAATCATTGTTGTGGAACTGCTAAACTCAGAGAAATATAAAACTCAACATAACTCCAATGATAGATATTTTGTTGTTTGAGGAAAGATATAGATTAACAAGCTGAAAGGGCAGTAGGCCATGGTGAGCAACTTCCTTTACAGATTCTATTCCTATTCTGCTTCTTGCTCTCAGTAAAAACAAAATAAAACTCTTAAATTCAAAACTTTTTTTCTTACATCAGGTCTCCTTTGTCGATCACAAGGCTTTGTCTTTATTTCAAAGAGTACTTACCAATCCTATTGCTTGATCCTTTCATGCCATTACTTTGCTCATATGTCCTGCCTAATATGTGATGTAGAGCTGATAATTCACTGCTGTTTTCGTATACATTGTTACCCTGGTGGGAGTGAGTCAGGAGGACCTTAAATTGAACCTGAATCTGAATACCCTGGGTTTCAGACATAAGTGAGCCTTCAGGGATCAGAGGTTTATAACAGCAGGAATTTCCACAACTCATTGTATCACTGGTGGCAGGGGGATACCAAGAGTATCAGATTGCTGACGGCCAACTATAGGCTCTTGTTATAGATCACTACATGTATCCCGGGGTTTTAAAGGTATATATTTAGCTCCTCTCACAAACCAGTCACTAACACCCTCTCACCAGTACCGCCTTACAATAGGGACCAATGTGACACTATCTCATCCATTCCATGCAGAAGGTCTCAATGCACCCATGTCCTGAATCAGCATCATCTTCCATTACATGTATTCTCAGGACCTATGTACACCCAAAATTTGTCCATAACAATGTGGTCAACCCCGAGTATCATACATGGTAAGAATCTGTATCATGACCCACAAAGCCCACTGACATCTGCATTGGGTATGCCCCAGATTGGTCCCCTTGCAGATGTTCAACACCATGGCCCCCCTCCCGCCCGCCCCTTCATCAATCAATTATTTATACATGGAAGGTATTATGATTGGAATTTATGTCATCAATCTGATTTCCATCCAGAATCATGGTGATAGAGGTAGAATGCTGGCTGAGTTTCCCCCCTCCTCTCTATGCTGGAGCATAAAGGCCAATTATAGTGCTCTGCCTGCTCCAGCTGAGATGAGACAAATTCATATGGGCCACGGCAAAAGACAGCAATCTTTCTAATGCTTCAGGTGGTAATTAGACTTCTGGATCCTCTATCTTCTGCCTATGTCTATTTTTCTTTCTTCCCCTATCTCTGTGCTGCATTCTTTTGGCATTTCGTAGAATTCCCTCGACAAATCTTTATTTATTTCCTTCACTTCTTATAAATTAGAGCAACTTCTTAGTTCTCTGTCTGTTTTATTCTCCCTGTTTTATCTGTTGGATGGGTTGGTACTAAGTGATCTCCAAACCTTACCTTGGTGCACTATTTAACTCTGTCAGTCACTAATTTTACCATTTCTAGTAGCACCCCTGTAATCAACATATCTCACATTCTGATAGCATATACATGTTGCTCACATTTATTTGAAGTTATGACAGTTACAGATGCTCTAACCAATACAACTACATGGTATTACATAGAGTTTAGAATTTATTCTTTATTTGAACACTGCTGGAAATTACTCCAACATTAATGACAAAATATCACATTTGAATTAACTGCATTAAAATATTCCCATTGAATGTTCAATTTAGCTTTTTTTATTATAGCAACAGTAGGCCTCAAAAATAGCAATTCTAATCATTTAGAAATTAATAGATAAATAGACTTTATGGAAAAATAGAGCAATATCACTTGAAAAAAATTATCACCAATGAAAACAATAATGCATTTGGGTTTGTCAGTTGTGTTTTATAAACCCAGCACTAGAATGTTGTTGCTTCTGCTTTAATTGACAGCCATGGGAAGGAAACAGAAACACTTAGTCCTCATACTTTTCAAATTAGATTATCATCACAATGAAATTCAGGTTAAATTACTGAAAACCATATGCAAATTTTTATACATTATTTACAATTGTGTGATTATCTGTGCCTATTTTAACCTCACATTTGGAGTTTAAGCATGATTTAAATATATATTTATATATATATATCTGGAAGCTTTTATATTGATTTTAATAATAAAAATTCTGCATGTTTACTGCCAATTATATTCGTTCCCAACCTGTCACTGTATTGAATCTGTGGCCAATGTTATTTCCTACAAGTTTACAATATTAAGGGGATAAATATGACAGCCTCTAGTGCATGATTTTATATACATTTTAACAGTTCTCCAGTATAATTAGTGCATTCATGGCATTTCTAGAGTGGAAAAATGTTACTGTAATTTGATGAAATTATTTTGCTAACATTATCAGTGGGCATAATTCATTAAATTAGACCAATGGTGGCATTCCAAGAATTGTATCCTTATTTTATTAAGGGCAATGTGGACTCATTTACTTCTATCTAGGAAGCAATTTAAATTAAAAGTTCCTAACACTTGTGGTTTTATTAGTTTATAAAGTCCATTAGTAATTGATAGCACATTTAAATAATGTGTGACTTTGTGGATTGTAAGGGATCAATCTTCAGGACATGTTGCAGTGACTCATTTTAAAATCTTACCGTAGGGTGACTTTTGTTATGTTTTTAATTGCATTATAGAGCTGGTTATTGATTCCATGCCCTAGTAATTAATAAAACAAGTTGTTGTTCGATAGCATTGAAATGTTTTGAAAAAAACTGAAACGTAAAAATGTTTATTTATGCAAATGTATTTTTATGCATTTATTTGTGTGCGTTTTAATTTAACACTTCTTATCAATATATTAATCAATTTGATTTCTGTTAATTTATACTTGCCGTTGTAAAGGAAGTTTTTCCTGTTCCTCAATACTTGATGAAAAAGTTTCCCCGAAGAGCTGGCAATGACAAACCTCAGTAATTGTCTGTATTATATGGATCATTGACCTTGTACACTGGAACTGTGTAACCGACTGTCCATTTATCTGGAAAATTACCACATGGCAAGATCAGATTAGACAGTTTTACAAGATTTGCTACAGCGACTGCTAGTTTATTATTAGATATTGGACCTTACCAATCTCACCCCCTCCCCGACACAGTATTGCCCCTTAACTAACCTGAGGTCAAGCATTGATTATATGTTGTAAGGCGTCCTTTTAACTCTTTGTTTTCTGCTTTTCCATCTTGATATGATCAGGCAATTTTATCTGTTATGTTCACTATCATAAAATATTTTTTAAAAAAGGTTTTTTTTGGACTGCTTTTTAGGTCTAGCGCAATTGACAGGAATGGCATGTATGTTAACTGCTTGAGAGGAAGGTGCACAATACAGCCCATACCCAGCACTAAAGTTCAGTATCTGACAAGTTGACTCCTATTTTGAGTTCCATTCTGTTTTTTGCAGAACGTCCATGACCTAGATCTACTTGCATTGTAATATTTTCAGTGTATGATGGTTCTGTGCCAGAAGTATATCAATACTTTCAAAATAACAACTATGAAGGATTATTAGTTTAAACACTAAAGTCTGAAAGTTAATGTAAGCCATATTACACAACCAAATGTAAAACTGAATGTCAGAGACCTCTTGCTTAGAAATGGGCAGAACCCAGCAGGAACATCCTCCCAGGAAAATAATACTCTGAGCTCAACGTTGTATGTGCAGAAAAGCTCTGCAGCAGGCAAAAGCCTAGTGTAAATTATTAAGCAGCGTTCTTTGGATTGCTCTTGGCATGGTGTGAAGCGTGCACTGACAATCCCGAAAATGTTGAGGACCTGTAAGAAAATCTGTACTAGACCAGAAATCCAGTGTGGGAACTGATGCTCATTTTTTTATGCCCCCTCACTGCCCTCCAACACTGTCCCCACTGCCAGGCTTTTCCAACAGCACCACCCTCACCCCTCAGCCAGCATCACATTTTGCTATGCAGTTTGGGTCCTTATCAGCCTGGAATCTGAAATGCTTCCTCATTCCCGAAGCAAATAAGGGCAGGTCAGTACACATACAAACTAGACACACATCCAGCTAAAGTGTCCAACTGGATTCAGCTCTGGGAGAAAAAAACTATCCCAAAAATTAACCAGCACAATAATGACAGTAGTTAACAGTCAACAGAGAGTTATTTTAATGTCATACAAATATAAGATACTTACACCATTGCTCTAAAGTCCACGTGGACATCAGGTGAGAACCAGACTTTTTTTTTGGCTTCAATGCTCATATAACCTAGTAGCTATCTGGGGCTTTCTGTGTTTCTGTGCTCCAACATGAAGAATGACAATTTGAGCAATGTACTTGAGTAAGTAATAGCAGTGCCTGGAGCGGTTTTCTAGCAAGGAGCCGATACATTCAGGAAACGAAGCAAAATAATGGAGGGAAACTTGGGGGTGTGGGGATGACGAAGTGATGTAATAACTGATTTAATTATTATGATTTTACAATGGGAGTTCAAAGCAGAAATGTTTTATTTTCATTGGGAGTGTTTAGGCTTTAGCAACCAGCAATATTATCAAGCACTCTTGAAGCAGGTATAATATAATTTGTATTTGAAAAATATAATTTCTTCACATTGTTCAAACAACATGGTTTAACCAAAATCGGAATCATATTTATAGCAGAGGAATGTAATTTTTTTTCTTTTCCTCAGTGAATAGTCCTTATAACCTTTCCAAGTGATTCCAAGGATTTTATTTCGCCATAGATTTATGACTTAAGTAACTGTGCTAAAAGAAAGACATGAACAAGCAATTAGAAGCAAAAGCTCAAATCCCAGGGCTCAGCATCTGCCCATGGGTTACAGATCGGAGCTTGGACACCCCAAGTTTAGGGACAGTGGAGAGGAAATAATATTTGATGAATTTAAGACTAAGTGCCGATTTTTATCGTGGCACACTTATCTTGGAGTTGGCGAAGTTTGTGAGTTAAAATCCCATTCTGTGGCTTAACTCAAAAACTCTAGGATGACACATCTGTATAGTACTGGGGGAGGGCCAGGCTTTTAGAGCTGCCGGTCTTTTCAATAAGATCTGAAACCAAAGTCACCTCTGCATTCACAGATGGAGGGAACAAAATCATTATTTCAGGGAACAGTGCAGGAGTGATACTGGAGGTATCTAATAAAGTACCAGCTGAATGTCAATAAGAAGTTGAATTGGTCATTAGCCCATGTGGGAGGATGGTTCAATATGAATTGGCACTGTAAAAATTAAAGTTTAAAAAGTTCTTTTGGAGTACAGGTACTTATTTGTTTGTCAGGTGCTTTCAAAGTTCAGAAGTTCAAAGTACATTTTATCAAAGTACTTATATGCAATACCACGAGAATATGAAAGGTGCTAGGTAAGAGCTAGTTTCTCCTCTGTCTGTGTGTGATCCCGTTTCAATGACAGAACCAGATGGAAGAACATCTGACTTAATATGCCAGAACCTTATTAGAATTTGTTAATGCATACTTCACCAGCTCTTTAATATTCTGCTTATACTAATGTTTTTTTTTAAACTTTACCCTCTCACATAAGTAAGATAGCTGATGGCAAGGTGATTATTTATTGCTCATCTCTAATTGAGCTTGAACTGAGAGGCTTGTTAGGTAATATCAGAAAGCAGCCAAAAGCATTGTTATTTGTCTGTGCTCACGTATATCCCAGACCTGGTGAGAATGGCAGACTTCCTTTGCCAAAGGACATCAGTGAACCAGATGGGTTTTTACGACAGTCTGGTAGTTTCATGATCACCATTGCTGACTGTAGCTTTTTATTCCAGGTTTTATTTAATTAGCTGAATTTAAATCCCCTTGTTGCCATGCTGGGATGCAAACTCATATCTCTGGATCATTAGTTCGGGCATCTGAATTACCAGGCCCTGTTAGGGAAAAGAATGCTTTATTTTGAATTTTAGTGATTTGCACTTGTATTAATTATCTATAGATGACCCAATAATTGTGTTGTATCAACAAAACTGAACCATTTAAACAATTAGAATGAATACTTCTTCCATTTCAATGTTCAACTGATATTCAAGTACAATTGCATACATTTATTCATCTGGGTAATCTCTCTGCCTCATCATATTTTGTATAGGTTTGAAGCCTTTTTAAGATATTTCTTTAATTATCCCTATAGTTCCTAATGTTTTATTCTCAATTTTTTTTCGACTAGTACTTGTGTTCCAACTATGGATTATTGCTTGATACAACTTCAAATGATGCAATTACAATTTGTAAGTGTTCGGCATGACCATGTGAGAAGTGCTGCACCAAACCATGGCCGCCTACATGTGCCATTAAATGTGAATTGACAACATAATAAAAGTACCCCCCACGAGTCCCACAATATATTTCCGGAGAAAAGATTTGTGGGAGTGATTTCATCCAGTATTTCACTTTGCTCCTGTGCTTTGTAACTCAAATTGCACAATTGCACATATTAACTCACACCCTGCAACTTGTAATTCTTTGCATACGGAAGACACATTTGTTATTTGCGGAAAGTGTCCTGCTTTAGCTCTCTTTTGAAGGAAGCATTTATACACTGAGTTATTTAGCTTTTATGAGAATGAAATATAAAAAAGCAAAGCAGGAATTAACTTGTGCAGATGTTGTACTCCTTTAATGATAAGATGGCTAATGCTGGTTTCTGTAGTTCTGTCATGAAATGTAAATGACCAAAACAAGAGAAAGATAATGTGCACTGATGTAAATTGGCTTTAAATAGTTGGAAACAAATCTTGCCAGAGTGGTAATGGCAATTGGCTATCATGGATCATTCTATTAACAAAATAATTAAAAGCTCCAGTGTAAATTGAAAAGTATGCAAGAAGCAGAAAATTACATGCAGATGAAATGTAACCCAAACAGGCCAGTAGAATGATTGCACTGGAGAGAACAAAAAAATCTTTTAGACCACAAATGTCTCATAATGTACCTGAATTCACTGAGTGACTGTTATCAAAGTTGAAAGCCAGAAATGGAAAAGAAATGCAATGAGACTGTACTCAACTGAGAGAACAGCCCAGCTTCTTGGCCCCTATTTGATGTCTGCCCGGAGTGGAGGTGGTGCTGCAGGCATTAGTTGTGTAGAAGGGTCTTGTATTTGCAGGTATGGCTTCATCATTATAGGTCAGCACTGGAAGGAGGATGAAGCAGATGGAGCACTCCAGCAGAGAGTTACTGCTACTGGCTGTGCAACCTTATGTCATGTGTTAGCTGCAGGTGTTGTCACAGCAGATGGCAATACTTTGCATCTTTCTGTCTAGTGACCAAAACTTACTGGTGGGTAATTGGAGAGTTACCCATGGCGATGGTCAGGTAGATGCAATATTGCCTGCAGATACGGTTGTAGCATCATGCTGGGTTCAGCCAATCCGACGATGCTGGTGATTGATCACTCTGGCACGGCTTCTGAAGATATGATTGTGATTGTTGTGCTTCCAACAAATAACCAATGTTAACACTAACTGGATCTTCACATCTGACACTTATGCCACCTACCCTGCTGCCACAATCCACTTGGAGAAATAAAATTTCAACATTCTTTCCAGAAGCAAATTCCCAGATTTCCCTTAGTGCCCAGAGAGGCACATTACTCAGTCACTATATTATATCCCATTGAAGGATTTAGTTGTGAGCCTACTACCCGTACATTCGTAGTGTTCAAGGAGTAAGGTTGTAGCACGACTGAATTATCCTTCTATAAGAAAGTGATACACGACTGTAGTCCACAAAGGAAATCAGGCAACTCAGTCCAGAAGAATGTAAGGAGAAGGACCCAATGGCATGGGTTAGGATCGTGAATCAGAGTGAGGAGTCAAGGTAAAGGTCAGCTGACAATGATAAGTGACACAAGGTAAGTAATTGCTGATTGAGGACTGGAGCTGCAAGGGGAGGCTGCTGTTATGTTTAATTCAGTAATTATTGGTGGTTTGATTGTACTTAAGTGGGCCTTGGACTGGGTGACTGTTGCAGTTGACTTTAAATTGGATGACTGTTGTAGGTGAATTTAAATTGGATGATTGATGTGTGGTGTGTGATGGTATTGGGTTTACTGACCACAAAATTCTAAACTCAAACAAAAACATTAAGACCTATCAGATATAAATAGCCATACGTATTCTCACTAAAGGGAGGTTGTCCTGCAACTACTCAATCTTTAAAGACTAGTTCACTTCCCTGTTTATTCTCCGCAGCGAGTTTAGCTGCCAATACTCACTATTCAAGTGGTGCATCCCTCCTCCCGAGCAAGGAGATGATATTTCAAGCTATCAAATTAGTTTAAAACACAATTATTTTATTTTTAGTGATACATATTTAAACCCAAACAACATTCTTAAAACACATTTAAAACTCACAGAGCATTTCTATCTTATAAAATATTTCCAAATTACAAACCACTGCTACAACACGAAGGATTTCCAAAATACAGGGTATAATTCTAATGAACTAAAAGACATACCAATGATACAGCTCAACAAACCATCTGTTGCAGAAACTGAAGCCAGTGGAATGGATTCTAGTTTATCCTCTGTTTTTTTCATGCTTCTTGATGTTCCTTACCCATTCCTAATATGCTTGAACTGCTCTCTACATTTATGTAGTTTCTTTGGTATGTGGGTGACTTCACACATATATGATATTTCCTCCTTCACACAAACAGCCTCAAAGCTTATTGGAGACATAGACCCTAGTACTCATGATTATTGCCACAAAGACAACTTTCTTGAGTACGTCAAATTACCAACATTAATAAATCAGTTATTGATATGCTAAATCAGAGGCGTCGAACTCATTTGCACATGGGGCCAAAACTCAAAGCACACTTTAGGTCGCGGGCCGAACAGGATAAACATTTATTGAACACACTAAAACTAAGCATTTTTTGAACATAAATATGAATAAAAACAGACAGGAATATTATTCCAGAAAAAATAAACTAAAACTTTAAATAACTTAAATATTTTGCTCTCCATAAAAATATCTCCTGTCAGTATTATACAAGTTAGAAATATGAGCATGCTGCAAAAAAACCCTGAAAATATAAATAAAATTTGTGCTTTTCAGCAAAAGTTAAAACAACAACAAATCAAAATACTCAGTTTTCTTTGCTCTTATGCCGTTTTGTCAGAGCTGGATGCTTGGCATCTTTTCTTGGCAATAAGTTCGTTTAGGTTTGGTGTAAGGTTCTGTGTTGTGGAGATTCTCAGGATGGACTGCAGGTGTTCATGAGTGAGACGACTCCTGTGTGATGTTTTGTTAATCTTCATCACTGAGAAAAGCTTCTCACACAGATATGTGCTACCAAACATGCACAAGGTTCGAGCCGCATGTAGATGGAGCTGAGGCATTGCTTCAGGAATGGAGCGAATAAAATGTACGGGCCCTGCAGTGTCGTACTTTGCCTTTAGTGACCCATTACACTGCAGCTTTGACTTCAGAATAGCGTTGTATACAGCAACAGACGCTTGACGCGGGAATGTACCCGGGTAGCCTATCAGCAGCTGTTGCGCTGCATTATGGGATCTGTAGTTTGTGTGTTATCAGCGCTTCATATCGCCGGGCCATTAATAATTAAAATAATAGATCTATCTAAAATGATCTCGCGGGCCGGATATAATTGTACGCCGGGCCGGATATGGCCCGCGGGCCTTGTGTTTGACACCTATGTGCTAAATGATTGTATCCATATGGCCTGCAAGCTTCCTTGAACTAAGCAATTTAGTCAGCTTTGTTTTGAAACAAGCCAAATTAAATAACTCATATTCGAATACTGCAGCTCTGGAGCATTAAGACAGGATGCTATGTCTATGCGATTAATAGAGCTTGCTTGCAGAATTGCTCTATAGACAGCACTTTGCTTTAGCATAAAACTGATTTCTGCTTTCTATTTACATGCTAAGAACTGAAGACTGGCTCCCGTTTATGGGCAGAAGCTATGCAATGTTAGTTGGAAGTTTACTTACAACTGTTTTATCTTACAAGTGGCAGCTGCTGTGTTTAGAAAGCAAGCTTGGTAAAACATGATGGCCCTTGTCCCTGAAAGTGAACATCTATCACAAGTGGGGAACAATAGATCAATTGATCCATTTACAGCTGATTCCCAAGGAACCCTTTTAATAGAATTTCAATTTCCTGATATTGTAAACTGGGAGACATTTGCTAGAGCACCTTTATATTAGTTCTAGGTTTCTTGACCAATTGTGAAGAGCAGCTGACAGAATGACAAGACGTACAAACAAGCAGGATGAACTCAGCAGGTTGGGCAGCATCCGTTGAAATGAGCAGTCAATGTTTCGGGCCGAGACCCTTTGTCAGGACTGAAGAAGGAGGGGGCAGGGGCCCTATAAAGAAGGAATGGGGAGGCTGGAAGGTGCTAGGTGAAAAACCAATCAGAGGAAAGATCAAGGGGTAGGGTAGGGTAGGGGAAGCAGGGAGGGGATAGGCCGGAGAGGTGAAGAAGGAATGAAAGAGGAAAACACTATGGGTAGTAGAAGAAGGCAGAATCATGAGAGAGGTGATAGGCAGCTAGAAGGGGAGGCAGAGTGAAAATGGGATGGTGGAAGGAAGAGGGAGGGAATTACCGGAAGTTGGAGAATTCGATATTCATACCAAGGGGCTGGAGGCTACCCAGACGGTATATGAGGTGTTGCTCCTCCAACCTGAGTTTGGCCTCATCATGGCAGTAGAGGAGGCCATGTATGGACATATCCGAATGGGAATGTGAAGCAGAGTTGAAGTGGGTGGCAACCGGGAGATCCTGTCTGTTGTGGTGGACGGAGTGGAGGTGCTCAGAATGAACACAGAATGACAAAGTTTAGGCTGTGTATAAGGTGCCTTAGAAACTCAAGGGCTGTCGAATCCTGTAGTTGCCTGCATTGCTAATGAAGAGCAAACACATTGTAGTGCTTTTTAGTTCTGCAAAGATCTGTAGATGTGTTGTGATATGCCACGTTTGGTTCATAACGCTGTGAAGAGAGACCAGCCTTTCTGCTAAAATGAAGAAGTCATGGTTGGAGATAACACCTGAGGTCCGTATGGTTCTCATGCCTTTAATTCAGCTCCAGAAACAGTTTGATGGTTTTATCAGATGAAGAAAAGTAAGTATCATCCTCGTGCATTTGAGGAAAGTGAAGAGGAATCTGTCTTTAGCATGTAACACTAGAAGTCTCAGGTGTTTGTAATGCTAGATTTTCCATGGACATACCCATGGAATATTGAATATTACAATCCAACGATCCTCTTTTATGTACAATAAATATTTAATTGATAACAATATCACAGCAATACACTTAGACAATATACATGACTTAATGAAACACTATTTCCAGTTTCAAACTAAAGCATAGTTATCACTGCCCACAGAAGCTCTATCCTCTAAGGGGCTCACCATTTCTGGAAATCCTCCATTGTACTGTGGACATCTCATAACCCCAAAAAAGTGTCAGGCTCCCAACAGTCCTTGCAAACTATGAACTACACTATGAATAGGGCAACACCTATCCCAGCCTGTGTTGGCCAGCATCTCACCGGCTGAACGCAGAATGCGCAGTTTCTGCCTGTGCTAGTGTGTAAGTATTGGAATGGCATGATGTAGAGAGAGATGTAAGTGGTAATCACACCTATTCCTTCCCTACAGATACTTTATCAGATACCATGCAATGACCACTATCCTGATGGCTAAGTTAATCCTTACACAGGCATCTTTGCATCGAGGAATTCAGAGACCATCGTGACCTGCAAAACCCAGAGGATATGGACAGCAGCATCTCAACCATTCGAAGAAGGACTTGAACAGCCCAACTCTCACAAAAAGTGCCTATCATATCACTCAGGATCATTGGAAAGAGGAAGGGTAAATATATTTAGGGGCCTTCAGGTATAACCATGAGCTTTTGAACGTAGTGATGAAGTGCAAAATTTTCATTGTCTACATTTCTGAGTTGAAGCATTTACATCAACATTTGTGAGACGGGAAAATTTAGCAAATCATGCATGGGTCTCTTCAGCATGCAAACACAAGGAAATCTGCTGATGCTGGAAATTCAAGCAACACACACAAAATGCTGGTGGAACACAGCAGGCCAGGCAGCATCTATAGGAAGAAGCACTGTCGACGTTTCTGGGCGAGACCCTTCGTCAGAACTAACTGAAAGAAAAGATAGTAAGAGGTTTGAAAGTAGGAGGGGGAGGGGGAAATCCAA
Source organism: Hemitrygon akajei (assembly GCF_048418815.1). NCBI lineage: Eukaryota > Metazoa > Chordata > Chondrichthyes > Myliobatiformes > Dasyatidae > Hemitrygon > Hemitrygon akajei. The sequence goes on along the minus strand of NC_133146.1, from coordinate 46,188,325 downwards.
AATGATAGGAGAAGACAAGAGGGGGAGGGATAAAGCTAAGAGCTGAAAAGGTGATTGGCAAAAGGGATACAGAGCTCGAGAAGGGAAAGGATCATGGGACGGGAGGCCTACGGAGAAAGAAAGGGGGAGGGGAGCACCAGAGGGAGATGGAGAACAGGCAAAGAGTGATGGGCAGAGAGAGAAAAAAAAGAAAGAAAGAAAAGAAAGGAGGTGGGAAATAAATAAATCAGGGATGGGGTAAGAAGGGGAGGAGGGGCATTAACGAAAGTTAGAGAAGTCAGTGTTCTCTAACTTCCGTTAATGCCCCTCCTCACCCCATCCCTGATTTATTTGTTTCCCCCCTCCTTTTATTTCTCTCTCTGCCCATCACTCTTTGCCTGTTCTCCATCTCCCTCTGGTTCTCCCCTCCCCCTTTCTTTCTCTCTAGGCCTCTCGTCCCATGATCCTCTCCCTTCTACAGCTCTGTATCCCTTTTGCCAATCACCTTTCCAGCTCTTAGCTTTATCCCTCCCCCTCTTGTCTTCTCCTATCATTTTGGATTTCCCCCTCCCCCTCCTACTTTCAAACCTCTTACTATTTTTTCTTTTAGTTAGTTCTGACGAAGGGGCTCGGCCCGAAACATCGACAGTGCTTCTTCCTATAGATGCTGCCTGGCCTGCTGCGTTCCACCAGCATTTTGTTTGTGTTGCTTGGGTCTCTTCAGGACTGCTTTATATTGGTGATAGTGAATGAGGCAGAAAGGGAGCTCCGTCCAATGTTATCTGATGATAAACTGACCCTTGCAGATGTTTGTACATCCTGGCCATTCGACTTAGCAAAGCAGTGATTCTGCAACACGGACTGAAGCTTCATCTTCCACCTCCTTCCCCTGCTGCTCTGCATGTGAATGTGACCAACCCTCTCATATCAGGTATGTTCTGAAGTGCACAGCTATTCTAGACAACTTGGCAAGTTCATATTGAAATCTTCATCTTGTGTGATCAAGTTACCCAAAGCACAGTTTTTGTATCCCGGTGCTTTGTCCTTTAATGAATCTAGCTATCAACTGAGTATTGTGACAGCACACCCACACTTCATTGATTGGCATCTTTCATGGATTGGAGATCATTAGTCAGGTTGTTCGCTTCATTCTGAATAAAAAAGGCTTTATTCCCCAGCAGGAAAATCCTACAAAAGATAGTGGATTCAGGCCAGTACATTATGGGTAAAGTCCTCACAACCATTGAGCACATCTACATTAAATGCTGTTGTAGGAAAGCAGCATCCATCATCAGGGATCTTTGCCACCCATGTCACGCTCTTTTCTCTCTGCTACCATCAGGAAGAAGGTACAAGAACTTCAGGGTTCGCACCACCAGGCTCTTGAACAAAAGGGTTAACTACATTCATCTGCCCATCCATTGAAATGTTCCCACAAGCAATGATCTCACTTTAAGGACACTTTATCTTTTTATTTCATGTTCTTTTTATTTATTGCTGTTTATTTATATTTGTATTGCTCTGTTTATTGTCTTCTGCACTCTAGTTGATCTTTCATTGATCCTGCTACAGTTACTATTTTATAGATTAGCTGAGTATATCTGCAGGAAGATGAATCTCAGGGTTGTATATGGTGACATATATGTACTTTGATAATAAAACTTACTACAGACTTGGAACTTTTTGAACTTTAGTTAATCCTCAAGGCTACTTGGATTGAAAATAAATTGGTGAGGCAAAATGTTACATGGTCAAAGCATCACCACAACTGCCCAGGTGCTTTGTCCACATCTGAAGAAACATATATGTGTTTGCAAACCAGTCACATATTAATAGAATATAATCCTCTCCTATGTATGAAAACCTCAAGCTGGTTTATGAACAGGTCTATCATTCCCTGCATCCGTAGTAGCAAATCTAATCACCTTTTTATTCTGAAGCAAAAAAAAAACAGGTTGCTGGAGGAACTCAGCAAGTCGGGCAGCGTATGTACGGGGAAAAAGACTGTCAGTGTTTTGATCTTTGATCTGAACCTGATGGTTCTCAACTGAGATGCTGATTGTCCATTTCCTTCCACAGATGCTGCCTGACCCACTTGAGCTCCTCCAGCAACTTGTCTTTTTCTCTCTCTTTTGCTCCATATTCCGACATTCGTAGTCAATTGTGCTTCCCCTCTCTGGTAGGAGTGAACCATAATGAATGTGATTTCTATCCACAGGCATGTGAATAAGATGTTTCAACCTGTCAGGATTTGTTCACAGTATACTCTGAAAAACATGTCAGTGAGGAGGACATTTTATTGAGTTTCAGAACTGGCACATGTACTGAACATGTCTTGAGTCATAGGAAAGATGTAAATAAGGTTGAAAGAGTACACAGAAAATTTTTACAAGGAGGACCTGAATTATAAGAAGAGATTGAATACTTTAGGAATTTATTCCTTGGAAAGTAGACGATTGAGAGGGGATTTGATAGATGTGTACAAAATTATGAGGGATATACTGTAGATGGTTAAATGCAAGCAGGCTTTTTCTACTGAGGTTGGGTGGGACTACAACCAGAGGTCATGGATTAAGGGCCAAAGGTGAAAAGTTTAAGGAGAACATGAGGAGAAGCTGCTTCACGCAGAGGGTAGAGTGGAATGAGCTGCCAGCACAAGTGGTGCACGTGAGGTCGATCTCAACACTTAAGAGAAGTTTGGATAGGTACATGGATGGTAGGGGTATGCAGGTTGGTGGGAGTGGGAAGTTTAAATGGTTCGGCATGGGATGGTCCAAAAGGCCTGTTTCTGTGCTGAACTTTTCTAAGACTCTAACTTTGAAACAGACCTCTCAGCCCACTGCATCTGCACCAGTCATCAACTGCCAAAGTCCATTCGCATTTCATTTTCTCCATGATCTCATCAAATTCGGATTCTACTGCTCACTTACATATCAGATGGTCATTTGATCTACTAATCTGCTTATTTTTAGCATGTAGGAGAGAAGGTTGGAGAACTCTCGTGAAACCCATGTGGTCACAGGAAGAATATACAAATCTTACACAGACGTTGTCAGAGGTCAGAATCATATCCAGGTCACTGGATCACTGAGACAGCTGCTTTACTTGCTCCACTACTGGTCTGCCCTGTTGTGAAACTTTGTTGTCAGCTCTTTATTGTCCTATTAATGATCCTCACTCCCTATTCAGATTTTACTGCCAACAGTCAGGAATTTGGGAAATCCAAACTTACTGAATTGAGTTCAATAACTGCAACTAAAATCACTCTTAATGACTGATGAACACAGTTAAATTAGCAACCTGTCTGTCTCACAAGGAAAGCCAATCCTAGTAAATGCAAAATGTCCCTGGATAAAATCTGAAATTCCGCTTAGGTCAGGTTTCTGATAGTCTCCACTTCACCTGGCATTCTGCTGGAAAATCACACAAGGTAAAATGCAACACAATTTATTTTAATATTTTACTGAATCTCCCCTTTCCTGTTTTTAGAAGACCAAAATATACAAATGCACGATTTCACTCCTTTTTTTCTAGATTATTGCATACCTTTTACAGACAGAAAATGGAAAATCCGATTATATTGAGGGAAAGAACTTCCATTTATATAATCCTTTTATGTTGTCAAGATACCCCAGAACATTCAAAGTCAGTAAATTACTTTTTAAAGTGCAGTCAATCTTGTTTTACAGGAAAGTGCAGCAGCAATTTCACACACGGTAAAGTCAATATGATAAAATGAAATGCTTTAGTGTTGCAAGTTAAGGGATGAATATTGGCCAGGGCACAAGGAGAACTCCCGGCTCTTCTTCAAACAATCGCTGGTGAGTTCTTTCATAACTAATTTTATTACATGGTGCTACTGGAAGGGCGGCTTGTTAGGTTAATCAACAACCAGCATAGCTGCATAGGTTGAACAAGCTTCAGTGTAAAGTCTCAGTGATAACAACAGCATCTTCGACAGAACATCTCACCCATGGGGTTACAATGAGGGCTTGCACAAGTCACTGCTGAAGTCGGAGAGGAGCTTGAGGGCGCTATCTTCCAATTCAGTGCAAAGAACCACTTCCCCTGAACCAAGCTGACATCTAGTGGTCTACTGCAGAAAGGAAGCTGATCTATTCAGGTTACTTAATGTGAGGGAAGCATCAACTGGGTGACAGGCGTGTGACATAGCTCGGATGTCTGTTAAGTATTGAGTTCATTTGTGGAATCTGCACAGTGCTGATACCATTCAGCTTTCATCACCGTTTGTGCCTGGGGGACAATGACTGACTTAAATGGGAGAACCGCTCGGGGTCGGAGTTCAGAGTTCAACTCCGATGTCATCTGTAAGGAATCTGTGCGTCTTTCCTGTGGGATGTGTGGGTTTTCTCTGGGTGCTCCGGTTTCCTTCCACAGCCCAAATACATTGTGGTTGGTAGGTTAATTTGTCATTCTAAATAGTCCCATGATTAGCGTAGGGTTAAATCAGGAATCGCTAAGGCAGCGTGGCTCAAAGGGCAGGAAGGCCCTATTCTACACCGTATCTCAATAAAGTTGTAATATAGAAGGCACATTTAAAAGGATTTGGCCACATAGCTTCATAAGGGAAGCTTGGAACAAAAAATATCTGGTATATGAATCAGTCATTTCAGTGACTGCTGTCAGATTGATGTGGGTAGAAATGATGGTGGCAGGTGCAGAAGAACTGGGAGGAGAGCCCGAGCAAGGAAGAGCCAAAAACAGACCAATGCCAAAGTATGGAATAATGTGTATGCGTAGGTGGCAGAGTGGTATAGATTCGGAAGTCCTGATTGATGTTTCATGAGGTGTAAATGAGCACAGCACGGTGTAAATGCATCTTCCCCAGAAAATGGTAAATGATTATACTTTGCAGAAGGTGGGAAGCAAGCTGAATATAGTCCAGTGTACCTGCTTGGCCTAGAAACTGACACAATATAAACAAACAAACAAATATTATCAGTGCCATTGAGAAAGTGATGAGGGCAAGGTTACTGCCACAAAAATGTAACTTTTCATGTGCCTTCTTATCTAATTCTCTCACTACTTCAGAATAGCTAATAAAAATCACATTTTTAAGCTGTGATTTATACAACAATTACATTTATTTAGCATGCATGACTTAGAAAAATATTGTTGCAACTTCAAATGCAGTGTTGGTTGAATTTGCATGTTGCGCCAAAGGAGTTTTGATGAAAGGTTACGAAAATTTGATCACACAGGTTAGTCCTTAAAGCTGAAGGGTAGGCTGGAGACATTCGAAGAAGGAACCTCAGTGCTTTGTTGCCATGTGGCCAAAGGCGAATGGAAGGTACAGGAATACATTCCTGAATGAATTGAGGTAGGGGCTGAGATGGAAGAAATCCCACTGTTGCAGATACTCTGGCTACAGTTAGAAAAGTAGGAACAGAATTATTTAAAGGTGGGCAGAGGATGGTGTGAACAACAGTGTCAAAGTCTGCAGAATGATTGAAGAAAGACTGTAAAATATAGCAGGATCACAGAGTATATGATTTTTATAAGGATAACTTGGTGCTGTTTTGTAGGTGAAAGCCCGACAGAGAGCCAAGCACAGAGTTACACTCCAGGGCCTTGTTATAATCCAACATTCATTGGGCTCACATGTTAAAACCATTATAATGTTATGTAGGACACCTTTTGTAACCAAACGCAGATTTTTGGTTCAGTTCAGAGCATTTGCCCATTATTGCCTGTAAACTATAGCACTGACACTCGTGAAATTGACCCGTGTAATGCTATTCAATATGAAAGGAGATGAAGTACAGACTTATGATCTGTGAGCAAGAGATTAGCGATATTGCGTTGTTACCCAGAAGTAAGCCAAGGGCACAAGATCTGAGGAATGGTATCCATATTTGTAGTTTGCCTGCAGGTGTGCTTGCTGCGGATGATAAAGCTCGACAGCTGTCAACCTTCTGAATCACTGCAGCTATAGCCATTTGGCCACAGACTTTGACAGGTAAAGGTGTTCAGGTCTGAGTGCATGCTCCGCTCCCTGGCATCCTTGCATCATTTTAGTCTAAGGCAGATCAAAATAAATTTACATTTGGGATAAAAGATACTGCCAAATAGATATGAATATCACAGCGAATTAATTTCTTTAAACAAGATTATTATAATAAAATATGAAAAGTGTGTAAAACTTTTCCTGCTTGAAGAATTCTCATGATCAAGGAACTCCCCATGTTCCAACCGGATGCTGAAATAACAGAGCCAAGGCAAACAATGATCATGTGGCTTTATGCCTCATTTGAGTATTTTTGCATATGAATGTTATTTTGATGCCACATTCAGCTCACATGTTGTTACATCATCAATAATATTGTAGCTAAAAATAGGCCACAGTGAAACAGTCCTTTTGTTGGTTAGTTTAATGGGTGACATGAATTTATTATCAAAGTATGTATATATTATACAACTTTGAGATTTGTCTCCTTACAGCAGCCATAATACAGAACACAAAATACAAAATACACTGCAGATGCTGGGGTCAAAGCAACACGGTCTTAACAAAGGGTCACGGCCCGAAATGTTGACTGTTCGTTTCCACGGATGCTGCCCAACCTGCTGAGTTCCTCCAGCATGTTGTGCGAGCCACAATACAAGAAGCCCAAAAACCCTCTTTAAAAAATCCAACAAACACCCGATGTGGGGAGGGAGAGGGAGAGGGAGAGGGAGAGGGAGAGGGAGAGGGAGGGAGGGAGGGAGGGAGGGAGGGAGGGAGGGAGAGAGAGAGAGAGAGAGAGAGAGAGAGAGAGAAAGAAACGCATCGTGCAAAAAATAAAAGCAAACAAACAGCATGCAGGATGAAAGTGAGTCCATAGACACCAAACCCAGAGTAGCCCAAGAGGCCCACAGCCTCAGTCGCATTTCATCACGCAGCAGAGCAAGATGTCGCGGAGCCCACAGATACAAAGCCCAGAGCAGCCGGAACAGGCCCGTAGCCACAGCCACAGCCTCATGGCAGCAAAGAGTGAAGAGCAGAGCAAACATACAGTTGTACTACAATGTTCTGACAAGTATAAATGTAAGTGCAAGCTTATCATACAAATGAGTGGTGGCCAATCTTGAGTATGTGATCAGTCTGCTAAAGTTCACCAGGGTCTGTGATTCTTTAATAATATCGAACCATGCTTAGGAATATTTAGTTAGAACACTCACAGAAGAATTAATAGATAAGTATACATCAGTGGCTACTTTATTAGGGACACATGCACATTAATGCAAATATCTAATCAGCCAATGATGAGGCAGCAACTCAACGCTGTTCAGACCAAACATCAGAATGTGGAAGAAATATGATCTAACTGACTTTGACTCTGGAATGATTGTTGGTGCCATATCAGTAAATATTGAGTAAATCAGAAACCGCTGATCTCCTGGAATTTTAATGCACAGCAGTCTCTAGATTTTACAGAGAATGGTTCAAGAAATTAAAAAAAACCACATCCAGTGAGTGGCAGATCTGTGGGCAAAAATGCCTTGTTAATGAGAGCGGTCAGAAGAGAATGGCCAGACAATCTGACAGGAAGGCAAAAGTAATTCGTAATAACCATGTGTTACAACAGTAGTGTGCATTTCTGAAAACACAATATGTCAACCCTTGAAGTGGATGAGCTACAGCAATGGAGGACCACAAACATATATTTAGTGGTCCACGGAGATACACACACCTGCCTGGATTATTGGGCAGCTAGCTGTCCTCAAGAATCTGCTGGACAGTCTCAATTCCTTAAGGGGAGTAGCACCTGACATAATTTGACATTTCAAAGGGGGTTACGCATTTTAGCAAGTGTGAACAAGTGAGATTCAAAGTGGCCAGGAGTCATTACTATGTTACAAATGAACCATTGGCAATTTTTATCATTTCTTGTTCATCTGGATCAATTCTAATCAATTGGATCTCTACTTAATTTCTCATTAGGCAATCACAGATCATTTTTATTGCGACATGACCATCACTGACGACCTTTATTTGAACTTGTAAGTAATCACTTTGGTAAGAGGGTAATCAGTGGTAGTAACTAAATGGTTGTTAACAGCAGTTAAAGAAGGAATTATTTTAGTAATCATCTAATCCAAAAGAAATGCTTTTGAAAGGTTTGTAATAATTACCAAAATGAGCATTTTTAACTACTACAAATTGGGTAAAAACACATTGATCTACTTTCAGATACATTGCTATAGATGAGACATGTGGAAATATTTTAACTTTCAAAATGCATTACTATTGCAACTTTCTTAAAGAACATGAATTTTAGAGAAATCAAGACTGCAGCTATTAACTCTAAATATCATTAGAAAGTATGACCTATTGAGATATATATGTAGTTAAATGAAGTCTATATATGAGACACACTAACTACAGACAAGGAAAAATGTGGAGGTTCAAAGTTCAAAGTCCATTTATTATTAAAGTATGTATGCTGTATATAACCCTGAAACTTGTCTTCCCACAGAAACCCACAAAACAAAGAAGAACCATGGAACCAACCCGATTAAAGAAAAATGTCAAACATCAAACCTTCTCCTCCATGCGCAGAAAAACATGCAAATTGCAGCAGAAGAAATGAGCGAAAACACAGAATTTAAAACACAAAATCAAAAGGAATATTTCACGACAGTTCAGCTCAGTGTTCACTATCTTCTAGCACCCCCCCCATTCAAAAATCATCCAGAAGGAGTAGCAAAAAGTAGATCAATGTGTTTTTACCCAGTTTGTAGTAGTTAAAAATGCTCATTTTGGTAATTATTACAAACTTTTCAAAAACATTTTTGAACGAGAACTGGAAAATAGAACACATCATAAAAACTTAATTATTAGAGTCCAAATCTACAATTCGTGTCGATTAAACCTTGCTTTGGCACCATCCACCAACAGCATCAAGGGAGAGAGCGATTACACAAAGGCAAGGACCTTCCCTCAGGAGCAGTAAGCCATAGTTTCTGTCTTTTGGAGTAGTTAGCATAAGAACAACTATTCACTCGCACAACATTGCAAAATTTTTACTTACTTTTTCCACAGAAAGTTACCCATAAATGTTAAGTTTTTAAAAAATGTATGAACCCCACTTATAATAAAAGTAAATTGCAGTTGTATCGCACTCTATGATATAATGTACTTACCGATCTCTCCAACATTCCCCATCCCTTCAATCTTTTAAGTTCTCCTGCACTGGCCTCAAGAACATCATCACTTTGCTGCACCAATGGCACCCCTATCATTTTGTAGTCTCAATCTTGAAAATTTCTTCATGATGCTGAGCTTCTTTCCTACCTCTTTAACCTTCCTTAAAAACTGCTACTCTGGCAAGTGTTGAGTCAAATGGTCCAATATTTCCTCAGTCTGGAAATACATGGCTGGAAGTACTGAAGAACATTTAAGAAAATCTCAGATAGGCACCTGGATGATAGAAAAAGGTTGGGCTATGTAGGGTTAGATTGATCATGGAGCAGGTTTAAAGGCTGGCACAACATCATAGGCTGAAGGGCCTGTAATACGCTATGTTCTATGTTCACATTTACAATGTTAAAGATAAATGCAAGTTGCTGTAGCTGTCATAAAATGGGCCAGTTGGTCCAATGATCAGGACTGAGGCAATGACAAGACTTTTTTTTAACAAAGTAAATTTTATTCACAATTAAAAAAATGAATAAACCATTCCATGACTTTCCATTCTTCACAAACATGGTCAATGCTTTCCACACTGTTCTATCACTGCTTCCATTCATATGACACTCAAAGGTTTTAGAAAACACTACAGTAATTGAGGGACTTCCTCCCCTCTACCTATCGACCCCTCCCTTTCCAAAAGGGGAAAAACCCTAAACTGTGGTCTTTCCCCACTGAGCCTTTGAGGTGGCTGCACCAAGTTTCAATGCATCCCTCAGCACGCACTCCTGCAGCCTGGAATGGGCCAGTCTGCAGGATTCTTCCACGGACATCTCAATGTGCTGGTGGACCAACAAGTTTCAGGCTGACCAAGGAGCTTTTTTCACCGAGCTGATGATCTGCCAGCAGCACCTGATGACAGGAAGTTGTACAGGAGCGTGCCCTTTCAATTTTATCAAGGAGTTGTATGGAGTAAATTATGTTTGTTTGAGAGATCCCACAATTAGCATACTATCTGAAACACAGGACTTCTACCCACTTGAAACTCTCTCAGATGAGGTTCTACTTTTTTTAATATTCAAGTCCCTAGAATGGACTGAGAGTCACAATTTTCTAATGTAGAGATGATTCTGCAAATACAGATAAATAGCTGACACCATAGATTATTACCATGCTAATATGCTAACTTTGAAGATAGTTCCCTGTTGTCTATAAATAATCTGAATTGGATAATTGCAATTGCTGGCTGGTGGCAATTGCATATTTGCATCAGCGCTGGACTTTAGGGCGAGAGGTCTCAAGTTCGAACCCGGCCAGCTCCCTTGCACGCTCTCCATCCGTGCCTGGGTTGAGTGTCGATCTAGCAACTCGACCACATAAAAAAGAATTTCTATGTGCATTTGAATTATATATTCCTTTTATCTACCATCCTAGATACTGGATCAATAGATATATAAGCTGAGTAAATGGCCTCAAATCAGTTTTAGAATTAAATGGTTGGATTAGAATAACTGAGTGGAAGGACTGATTAGAGAAGGCAAACTTATAATCATTGAGTTTGGCGTCGTTTTGAATTAAGGTCCAGCATCAAGATTTTAAAGTCCTTTGGGTTGATCTGACACGTTAAAACGTCCAAAGAGTTTAGAGCAGTGACTCCCGACATTTTTTATACTTGAACCCTTACTATTAACTGGACGGTCTGTGGATTCCAGGTTGGGAATGTTGGTTTAGAGAGTGCTGGGAACAGATAGCTGGATAATAATTGCAGGATACTACTTACTTCGATTCACATGCAACTAGATGAATAGATCAACTGAAATCACAACAGATTAATAAACAAAAGAAAGTGATGGAGGATTGGAGGAATACAACAATATTCCCTTCATTCCATATAGACATTCTGATAACAAAGTTATAAATCAGCTATGCTCTGATGCATAATTTGGATATTGGTGATATCCCACCAATCCTCTTCACAATTATTCTGTTTCTTAGTCTGGTTCAGTATATCTATAGGTACCTTTGTTTGATATGCCAATTTGCGAACAAGAAAGATAAAGATCAGATATAAATTTCACTTAAGAAAGGATGAACTGACACAGCTTCGTATGTTGTCGCAAATGTAATTTCATAATAGTTTAATTTTGGAATCATGGTGTCATGTTGAAATTTTAAAACTATTTCTGAAAGAAGATGTCCCTATATAATGCAAAAGGACATTTGCTTTATAGCATCCAATCCATCATTTAAGTTTGTATAAGTTATATTTGTTGATGCTCCTTGGATAATCAATCAATTTAAAAGTTCCAAGAAAAAAAGATGAGGATCAGAGCATTACAATCAATCAACTGTAAGTGCCTATTAAGATGAAGGGTGAGTTCCATCTGCTTTCAGCAGGTCCAAAGTCTTAAAAAAGGAAACATGTACAAGGGCTTTTTATCTGCAGGCTTCCATCATTGCAAATAGTAGAGACTGCTTCGGACATGAATTCAGCAGTCTTCCGGAGATGGTTGGAGCTAGATAATGGATAGTACCAGGAGGAAGAGATGGTAAGGGATCACAGGCACGGAAGAGGATTACAAGGGAATACATGTGGCAGCTTGTGTAGAGGCAGATCAATCTTACCATCTGAGTGAGAGGGAAGAGGGAATGTAAGGGAGAAGGATCTTAGAAAAAAGAAGCGGGGTTGTGTAGTTGGGCTGATTAGGGTATCATGAGGGCCGAATTGCACTGATATGGATCATAGCAGCTAGGAGTGAATGAATAAATCAAAAGAGAAGACTCAAACAAGGATTTGGGCTGGAAGATAATCAGAGAATGGCAGGAAAGTTCGGTTAGGGAGCCAATCTGGTGATGGCTAGTCATTTAGGGTGATAACAGTTATTATCAAAGAGATGTAAAGAAGCCACTAACCTGGAAGAAGATGGATGCCTCAGCTCATTGGCACATTCCAGAGAGGATTGTGTCCTATTAATAAGGAAGAAACAGACCTCAACTGTCTGGCCACAATCACCTTCATTGTGTGAAGATTGTACCGATTGTGGGGCTATTCATTGTGTACAATTTTGCACCAATGATTTTAATTAAAGTTCAGCAGCCATGGAGTGGAGTTTCATTGCACTGTCAGAAGTTTGCTACTGCATTATAATTTCAGTGGCCACTTTTTTTGGTACATCTGTACACGTGCTTGTTCATGCAAAATATCTTATCATCCAATCACGTGGCAGCAATTTAAGGCATAAACACATACAGACATGGTCAAGGGGTTCAGTTGGTGTTCAGTCTGAATATCAGAATGGGGAAGAAATGTGATCTAAGTGACTTTGATTGTGGAATGATTGCTGGTGCCAGACAGGGTGGTTTGCGTATCTCAGAAACTGCTGATCTACTGTGGTTTTCATGCACAACAGTCTCTAGAGTTTACAGAGAATGGTGCAAAAGAAAAGATATCCAGAGAGGCAGTTCTGTGGATGAAAACACTAAGTGAGAGAGGTCAGAGAAGAATGGCCAGACTGGTTCATTTCCATCCTTCTGTGATTCCAGTTTGGTCTGGAATTGTCACTTTATACATGAGATGGTTTTCCAGAGGTTGTATCTTGTACTTTACTTGGTTGCCGAACCAGAATGCCACTGACCTGGCCCTTGACAGATTGCAGATCTCTTGGTTCATCCAGGGCTTCTGGTTGGGGAAGAATTTAAATGATTTTATGCGGACACCCTTATCCACGACTGACTTTATAAAGTTTGTGACAACTGTGGGGTGTTCATTCAGATCCTCTGAAGAGTCCTTAAACATGGCCCAGTCCACTGACTCAAAGTAATCCCATGACCATTCCTCGGCCTCCTGTAAACACCTCTTCATTGTCCTTAATTCTGGAGCCTTCCTCTTTAGCCTCTGCTTGTCTGCAGGTAGAAGGAGGACAGCCAGATGGTCAAATTCCCCAGAATGTGGACTAGGTTTGAGGTCCATGGATGGGATACCTGGCCTAGTTCTGAACATCTGTTCTGATCAACCGACTGGAGAGTTTGCAAATGCCTTCAAACTCTTGCTTCAACAGTCTGAGGTACCTTTCTGCTTCAAGCATGCTTCAACTATACTGGTACCCAAGAAGAATATCGTAACCTGCCTTAATGTCTATCATCCAGTAGCACTTATATCAAGTGGAATGAAGTACTTTGAGAGGTTGGTAATGAAACATATCAAGTCCTGCCTTAGGAATGACTTGGATCTGCTCCAATGAAATAGGCTCTTCACTCAACCCTGGAATACCTGGACAATGAAGATGCACACATCAGGATGCTCTTCATTGACTACAGCTCCTCATTCAATACCACCATCCCCTCAAAACAAATTAGTAACCTTCGAGACCTAGGCCTCAATACCCCTTATGCAACTGGATCCTCGATTTCCTCACTTGCAGACCCCAGTTAGTTAGGATTGGCAACAACATCTCCTCCGCAATCTCCATCGATACAGGTGCACCACAAGACTGTGTGCTTAGCTCCTTGCTCTATGCTGATGACACCACTGTCATTCGAAGAACTAAAGGTGGTGATGAATCAGCATATAGAAAGAAGTTTGAAAATCTGGCTGAGTGGTTCCACAACAACAACCTCTCACTCAATGTCAGCAAGACCAAGGAGGTGATTATTGACTTCAGGGGAAGGAAACCAGAGATCCATGAGCCACTCTTCATCAGGGGATCAGAGGTGGAGACGGTCAGCAGCTTTAAATTCATCTGTGTTATCATTTCATAGGGTCTGTCCTGGGTCCAGCATCTAAGTGCAATTACAAAGAAAGCATGGCAGCACCTCCACTGTCTTAGAAGTTTGCAAAGATTCAGCGTGCCATCTAAAATGTTGACAAACTTCTATAGATGTGTGGTTGAGGGTATACTGACTTGTTGCATCATGGCCTGGTCCGGAAACACCAATGCCGTTGAATGGAAAAGCTGACAAAAAGTAATGGATACAGCCCGGTCCATCTCGGGTAAAGTCCTCCCCACCATTCAGCACATCAGCAAGGAGTGCTGTTGCAAGAAAGTGGCATCCATCATCAAAGACCCCCACCATCCAGGCCATGCTCTCTTCTTGCTGCTGCCATCAGGAAGGAGATACTGGAGCTTCAGCACCCTCACCACCAGATTCAGGAACAGTTATTATCCCTCAACCATCAGGCTCTTGAACCAGAGGGGATAACTTCACTCACCTACACACACCCTGATATTGCACTGTTCCCACGACCTATGGAATCACTTTCAAGGTCTCTTCATCTCATGTTCTCAATATTTATTGCTATTTTTTTCCTCTTTTACTATTTACACAGATTTTGCACATTGGTTGTTAGTCCATCGTGTTTTGTGCCATTTTTTATTGATTCTATTCTGCTGTTTGGTATTTACTGAGAATGTCCGCATGAAAATGAATTTCAGGGTTGCATTTGGTAAAATATATGTATTTTGATAATAACTTTACTTTGAATTTGGTTCAAGTTAATAGAAATACGATAGTAGCACAAATAATCACGCGTTACAACAGTGGTGTGCAGAAGAGCATCTATGAAGACACAACACATCGAACCTTGAAGTAGATGGGCTACAGCAGCAGATGACCATGGCCACTTAATTAGTTACAGGAGGTACTGAGTGTATATTGTAATCTTATTTGTTAATTGTCATTTCATTGGAATTTTTGAATTTCCAGGTCATTACTTCTTTTCCAGGGCTTACCAGGCCATGAAGTAAAAATGTGCAACACTGATTTTACATTGGCAGGTTGCACTCTACAAATTACCTTCTTTTGGCTTCAATTAAACTGAATCATAATGTGTGCAAGATGTATGTTTTTTTGGAATAGCTGCTGGAAAGACAATTGTTCCCACCAAACTATCCTTGTCCCATTTGTGCTGGGAACTAACTCAGCATTGAAATTTGCACTTTTGTTTAATTAATTTTTACTACAATTGTGTAAATGTTGCTTCTTTTAGTACTCAAAGCTCATCTACTCAGTTAATGTAAATTTGCTTTTTTACGTGCAAAGGCATTAGTTTTCAGATAGTTATTTTATCTATAATTGTAAAAAGAATAGAAATAAATTTTAACAATTAAACATAAAAGGCATGTGCATTCATGTATTTATGTAGATATAGAGTGATAAGGGACAATTAATGTACATGGTAATATGGCTAAACTATGCAGCTTAATGAGAGTGGTAGCCACAGTTTAATTGATGTGGTAATTGCTTCTTACTACATTAATCAAAATAATTTTGATTTTGTTTAAGCTCAGTCTTCAAACTTCAAAATATTCTGATTGCTCATTAATGTTGGAGCAATAAATGAAAAAGGCACATTATTTCCTTTATATCATGTTAACCTGACTATGTGAAATAGTCTGTCGACAGTGTAGTCATTTTCATTTACTATTTCATGACAACTGACCATGATGGAGTATTCTGTTCCTTCCCACAATGTATCTTGTGTCAAGCCACACACAGACTATCGAATTAATATAGATTAATATACTTTGCTTAATGTTGTGTGTGACATGGTTGTCTTTCTATTATCTACCAGTTTACTTGTTAATAAGATATTTGAAGGACAGTGTTTTTTGCCCAGGAACATACACAATGAAAATCAATCAATTGTTTCTCACGAGGTTTATTATTTTCCTTTTATGTTTGATTAGAATTAAAGAAAAACTTCTTGGCCTCAGTAGTTTATATGTTGTAAAATGTGAGTTATTAATATTAATTATTTGATATAATTATATTCATTGTACAAAGTACTACATAAATATCATACACAAAATGTTTGATGCATGCTGAATTTTTATTACTAGGACTTTTTGTTATACTATTCTAGAGGTGGAAATATGAATGATTTTTTCCCTCTGTATATACAAATCATTCTTATTAGCAAACTATATTAACTACATCTATCAAATTCCAAGATGATTATTTGTGATGACTAAATTAACAGAAGTTTTTTTCTCTCTCGCACCAGTACTTCCCAATTAATTGGCTTTCTGTTCCTATAAATAGGCTTATGCAAGTTAAAGGGTTAAAGTAATAAATGCTTGCTTTCTATAATATATCCTTATGATTTAAATTTATATTGTGTGCAAACCAATAGACATATGAGTTTTAAATTTACTGCAATAAACATGGTCCTTTAAGACACATTTTCTGGTATTTCATCTTATATTACTTATAAAAATTAATTTTAACTACTTAATTCTTAATTATAATAATAATTCTTAGCCCCCAGATCAGTAATCCTTAGGTTATTACTGTGTCATGTAATATAAGCCAGGCATGTCAGCTGTAGCCTCAGTGGTAGTAAAACCTGTTTAGAGCTGTATTAACATCAATGGTAAATGATAAGCAAAAAAAACCCAATTCAAGCAAATATATATTGTTAAAGAAAAGTGATGGCAAATAAAAGAAGCCAAATATACTTAGTGTAGTGGTTCTTTTACACAGTTCCAGCTTTGTGAAATTTTATAATAAAATATTTGCTTTTAATATTGCTTATGTTAGACTGATCATTTGGTTAAAATACTTTGAAAAACAAATCATCAATTTAAGAGAGTATCATCGCAAAAGCAAATTTTGGGCTGAACTTCGCAAAAATATTGACAATGAAACTCAAGTTCCAGATTTCTGCACAGGCAGAGTTAAATATGAAAGACCTGAAGTTGCCGTGAATGATTTAACACTGTTCCATGGGCTATGCTGTTCCCAGATTTCTCCAAAGAAATCAATGAAAATCACATGAATTGAAGTGAACCTAAGCTATTTATGAACCAGTCTCACTGTAATGTAACTCTGAAAATGTTGCTGTGTTTTGCCTGAGTTCCTGAGTGAGTTTTTAATAGTATACTAAGCCATAATTACTTCTTAGCAAACAATTGCTCTGAAAATCAGTGTAATGTATGTGGGTTATAATTTGCAGATTAATATATTTCAGAATTTAAAATAAAAAATGAAAAACTTTATTTCTGATATTTAATTTTTGCCCTAATTATATATTAATATTTTCTTTTTAATTAGTACACTATAAGATGTTTTTTAAAATTTATTAATTTTTGTACCTTTTCCTTCCATGTTTCATTACTTTGAAAATTCCTTAATATAATTGCCTGAGGTTAGAGGAATAAATTATGAGTCGTTCTGGTACTGGAGAAAGTTGTACAGGAAGGAAATGCATTGCTGGACTGACAGTTATAAAACAGTAGGACATGAATACAGGCCCAAAAAACCCATGCTGGTCAAGGTGCCCACCCAGTTAATCACAATTTCCTGCATTCTGCATTCTGAAGTTAATAACTCATCTCCTTCTACCTTAGGCCACGAACTTATCAATCACACCTGATGAGTTATTAACTGATGAGTCAGTAACTTCAAACTTTCTGCATAATCACTCAAAGAGATGAACTGCACGTGCATGGTACAAGAGCTGTATAACTCATCTTCTACCTTAGGCCACGAACTTATCAATCACCCATGCTGTGGACACTTTCTGGAGGTCCAAGATCCGTATGCTCCACGACCGCTGGACTAAGTGTGTAAATGTAGGAGGAGACTATGTTGAAAAATAACTGTGCTAGGTTTTCTAAAATTGTCTCCTTCTACCCTAGGCCACAAACTTATCAATCACCCTCATAATACGATTTTACCTGCCTCAACCACTTATTTTAACAGTTCATTCCACATACTCACCACTTGCTGCATGAGAAGATTACCCCTCAGGTCCCTTAAAAATCTTTCTCCTATCACCATAAATCTATGCCCCCTGGTTTTGGACTTCCCTACACCAGGGAACAGACTGTTACATCAACCTTATCTATTTCTGTCATAATATTAACCATTTCTATAAAGTCACCCCTCAGTTACCTATTTTCCAAGGAATAAAGATCTAACTTGGCCAACCTCTCCCTTTAACTCAGGCCCCCCGGTCCTGGAGACATCCTTGTAAATCTTTTCTGCATTCTTTCCATTTTAACCACACTTTTCCTATAAAAGGATAACCAAAACTCTACACAGTACTTCAGGTGAGGTGACATGTCTGCTGCTGTGAGCCTCGGATCCTTTTGAGCTAATACCTGATGATAACCTGATGCTGGAGGAGGTAGAGAGACAGAGCTCTATAAGAGGGCAACTTCATTTAAGATCAAAGTTGATTGGCACTGGTTCACCACACAATTGGAGTTTCAGGCCTTTATTTCTGGAGGTTCTATTTCCTTGCATGGATACTTACTAAGAGGCCTCCTGGAATATTTAGACTCTATTAGGTAAGAAACTGAGGAATGCTATGCCCAAGGTTGGTTGAAACAAATGTCTTGGAGTGACTAGCTGGTGGTAATAGGTTATGAAACAGATTATGTTTAATATGACAATTGATGTGAAACTTCAGTGAAAATTAATAGCTTCAGTGAGAGTAAGTGGAACAGACACGATGGGCCGAATGGCTTAATTCTTTTCCTATTGTCTTACGGTGTAATGGGTTCACCACTTCAATCAATGACCTATAATTATGAATGTTCCTTCAGTAAAACTTCTTCAGTTACTAACTGTATGCAGTTGAGCTATGTGAATCAGTTAGTCCAATTTGAGATAAAGGGGTGTCATGTCATGGAAGACATTTTTCAGTTTTAAAAACACCCCTGGCAGTACCCTTGCTTTCACTACAGTAATTTTCACCTGTGTTTGTTACAGAAGTCTTTTCTTTGCTGTCTTTTATTCACTATTATGGCAATGACTGAACTATGCCATCTGGCAGACTATGACTTGGAGACAATATCAACAATTGTCAAGGTCACATCTGTATTAAATATCAATGCAATAGGAATCATCCAGGTCACCACAGGAGACAGCAGCCTGATAATCTAGTCTGTAGTCATATCTGCATAAAACAAATCACTGATGCCATGTTCGTAGGGAAAAACATCTTTATCACTTTCCCAGAGAACAGGACACAATTCTTGTTTGACAACAAGCCCTTAATGGGCCATAATTTCCTACAGGTCAACACAGAGAGAAGCAGAGACATCTTCTTTGGTCTGTGCATAAACTCCATTGCTTCCCAACTGATTCCATGTCCTTTTTTTTGAGCTGCATACAATTTATAATCTTAGCATTTTATTCAACCCTGAGCTGTGTTTGAAACCTCACATCCTAACCATCACCAAGGCTGAAGAATTACTCTGTTACATTTCACAGCCATACCTTGAACACCACTGAAAACTTTACAGATGTTCTTGGCACTTCAAGTGTCAAACTCTGGCTAGACAGCATCCAAGAGTTAAAGTTTAAGGTTAATGGCCTTTCGGACACGCAGAGGATGGTTTGAGTGTGGAA
Source organism: Hemitrygon akajei (assembly GCF_048418815.1). Classification (NCBI taxonomy): domain Eukaryota; kingdom Metazoa; phylum Chordata; class Chondrichthyes; order Myliobatiformes; family Dasyatidae; genus Hemitrygon; species Hemitrygon akajei. The sequence goes on along the minus strand of NC_133146.1, from coordinate 46,168,854 downwards.
CAAGCTGCCAGCAGAACCAGTAGATGTGAACTTATTTGTAACATTTAAAAGAAGTTTGAATGTGTTCATAAATGAGAGGGGTATGGAGGGCTACATCTAGGTGCAGGTTGATGGAAGAAGGCAATAAAGCAGAAAGGCATGAATTAGATGGGCTGAAAGGCCTGGTTCTGTGCTGTAGTGCTCTATGACTCTATGAGTGCTCTCAGAGTACACGTGCATTATTCACTGAAAGTGGCACCACATATATATAGGATGGTGAAAAAGGCATTTTGCACACTGCCTTCATCAGTAAGGGGACTGAGTATAGGAGCTAGAACATTATGTTGCCCTTCTTTAGGTCATTGCAGAAGCCACACTTAGAGCACTGAGTACAGTTTTGATTCCTCTTTTATAGGAGAGAAGTGGCTAAAATGGAAAGAGGGCAAAAAAGACTTACAGGGCTGTCACTAGAACTGGAGGGCCTGAGTTATAGGGGGAAGTTGGCTAGATTAAGTCTTTATTCCTTGAACATACCTAGAAAAATGAGGAGTGACTTTATAGAAATGCTTAATATTATGAGAGGCATAGATAAGGTGGATAGTAACAGTCATTTCCCCACAGTACGCAAGTCCTAAACTAGGAGAAATATTTTAAAGAGACCTGAGGGGCAATCTTTTCATGCAGAGGGTGGGGAGTATATGGAACTAGCTGCTAGAAGAAGTGGTTGAGTCAGGTACAATAGTACTATTTAAGAAGCACTTGGGTAGGTATATGAAGGGCTGAGCCTTAGAGGGGTATGGGCAGAATGCAGGGAATTGTGATTGGCTGGAAGGGCATGTGGCCAACATGGACTCTTTGGGCTCTATGACTCTCAGTCCAGGAAAGCAATCGCTCGCCGTGCAACTTTTTCCAGTACCAGAACACCCCATAAATGACTTACTTCTCTGACCCTGTTTTTGGCCATAATTACTGAAACTGCTTAGCTCTTTAGTCCTGCATTTGTTTCTTAAAGTGAAACTTTTCAACCTGCCATAAAATTCTCAATTTTTAAACACTGGATTAAAAATTATCTGCTAGTCTGTCCATTCCCGGATTAGAAACGGTTTTCTTCCTTGTGATGTGAGACACCTACTTACACTCAAGGCGCTGTATCAAAGCGTGTGGTTAGTACTCATTATTTAGAGATTATTTCCAGGTAGGTGGAGGAGAGATAGATTCGCTGGATAGGAGCTGGAGACAATGCTTGATTGCCCCCTCCCCCCCCAGATGGAAGCTCACAAAATCTGCAAGAAAAATATCACTAAACATGAATGGTGCTTCTCTATGCACTGGGCAAAGATAGCTCTTGTCCGCTGCCCATTCTGTAATATTTGCTTTGCATTAAGGAACATACACATAGCAGGATGATGAAATGAATCGCTATTCTACAGGTTTCTAAGAAAGGGACAGAGAAGGAAAGAGAACAGTTTGTCCAACCTTCTGTGCAGGCGGGGAGATGTTCGTTTCATTCTGACAACAGCCGACTGCTGAACAAATTTAGTTTTCCCTTTGGAAAAATAAACAAATGCTGCTCTTCTTAAGAATATGATACATGTTCTCCACTGAAATTTAATGATTTCCCTAAATGATTAATTCTAGCTGTTAACATTGAAACCTAAAGCTCAATAGTTGTTTCTTTGATATTACAGTTGTCATGAAAGCAATGATAGCATCATGCCTACAGACTTAACTTCCAAATCCTACTCAGATTGCTGGGGAAAGAAATGGTGGGGAGCAAATGGATAAGAAGAGGAGGGTTACTGAGATCTGGGTTGCTGGGTCTTCAACTGTTCTTAAATGCTAGATCAACATGGTGGATAAGACGTGATTGAACTCTTTCAAACGTCCATTGAAGATTTGCTTTTGTCCAAGTGGACGTTGGATTTGCAAATTAAGTTTTTTGCATGTAAAATTATGCAGTAATGTTGTACAGTGGATAAATCATGCTGCAATATATAACATTAGTGCACAGTTTTACAATTTGAGACCACACACAATCAATCCCTACACAATGGTATTTATATCTCGAAATCCTGACCCAATGGAAATATCACATTTTGGACTTACTTTCATTATGTAGAATACGCCACTAAAAATTAAGAATCAAAGCCTTGTGAAAAAACCTTTGTGATATAAGAATTACCATAGCTTTTAAGTTGTTCTGAGCTTGATTCAGCTCTGTACAGATATATAATCTCATCAGCTAAGGAGGCAAGTTTTCTGTTGGCCATCGTTATGAGATAATTTGAGTATAGGAGTAAAGTTATCTTTCTACAATTATAAAGAGTGAGGCCACATCTGGAGTACAGTATAGAGTTTGAGTCTTCTTAGGAAAGAAAATATATAGTTGTCTTGGAGAGAGTGCATTAAAGATTCCCTAGCCTAGTTGCAGGGATGGGGGATTATGGGTTGTGTATGTGGGAAGAATGAATACTATAAACTTCTATTTTCTAAAGTTTGGGAGAATGAGAGGAGATGCCTTTCAAATTAAAAAAAAAAATTGCAAGGCTTGAAAGGCTCAGGAAAGGATAACCAGAATAATCATGAGAGATCGTATAAAAGCATGAAAGAAGTTCCCCTACTTGGCATGAGTTTATATTATGGTTTGCGAGGGGCAGAGGATAGATTTCAACATTCCAAGCATAGTGGGTCCTTCAAGCTGGGTATGCTGTGTTGGTTTCACCACCTTGATTTTAAAGTCAAAGAATATTTCTCTTTCTTTCTCACACTCACACATAATCAGGGCAAGGGTGCCAACCGGGTGTGGTTAAAACAATTACTTTTATTCAGCCTTAAAGGTAATTTCATTAAAACCAGGCCAGTGCTGCCAGGTAGAATATCAGTTTCGCAGACTATCATATTCAGTAAAAACATTTCCTCAAGAAAGTAACATTGAAGACAAAACAAAATCAATCATTTATCTGATCACATTACAAAAAATAAAAGTACACAACTTCTAAATCAGGGAAATTTTCAATTTTTAAAATCTTGCAAACAAGTATTTTGCTTTCATCTGTAATCAGGATTAAAAGTACAGAATAGAGACTGCGTGCAAAGCAAATTAACATTATTTTCCAAAATTTTGTGAAAACGACCCATTCAGCTATGTGGGCAGACCCTTACAATCATTGAGAATGCAATGGAATATGACATTAAGTTGAATATGTCTGCAACAGTCCTGAGAGATTTCCATATAAAAATAATACCCCATTTCAGAAATTTATTTATCATGCATCAAAAACTAGTCTAGGCCTTCTAGAATTTTACACATTAATTTTATCACATTTACCTCTTATTAGCCTTTAATTTTTTAAAAGTTCTAAAAGAGAAATAAAGCTGTTCTGAGAACTTAAATTACAAGTGATTGAGAAGCTACATTTCCTTTATAGATACGTGTAACAAACTTAGCTACCAAGCCTGGGAGAGCCATTTCTACTGACAGGTGAAGGGATAAAGGCGGGATATTGGTGCCTTAAAATCAGTCACTTTGGGCATATGGAGCTTGTCAGCTGTGGTTGGCAGCTCATCTAGGAGAAGGTAAACTCTGATCCCAAACCTCTGCTGCCATGAGGCTATACCATGGGGAAGGCTTCAAGAGTGAACTGCTGGACCTGGAGTCCCTAAAGTGGAGCTACATTGAGTTCAGTGCTGACTGGCAACTCCTGTGACACTGCTGGTGCCAAGCTGTATCGATCTCTGCCGTCTCTTTGGGTTCATCAGCTGCGTGGAGAGGGGGAGCTTGCTACATGGGCGACAGCTTGCTCCATGGGTAACAGCTTGCTCTCCATATTGTACTGCCCCAGCCTGTGTATCTAGACAGCTAGGAAGCAACATCCATGGTTGATCCCGAAGCAGAGACCTCTGAACAAGCTTACACAAAGTGGAAGCTTCATACCAACAGTTTGGTGCAGGGTTGCTATGAGTGCAATCTCTTCATACAGTTCCTATGTCTGGTGCCAAGACTGACTTGGATTCCCTTGCTTTTTCATTCTCACTGCATCGTAATTAGGCAACAGCAAGAGCCACAAACTGAGTACAAGTGGCGGATGGATAAGATTTATAGACTGACAGCTAATGGGGAAAGGTACCAGAATGTTAATGTTTGATAGCTAAGGAATTGAATTCAAAAGTAGGGAGCTTATATTTCAGTTGTATTGGACATTGGTTAGGCCTTATCTTGAGCAATGTATAGTCTCCTTTCTAAAGGAAGGATATTAATGTGTTGAAAGAAACTCAGGGAAGTCCAGTAATCTGATACCTGGAGTGGGAGAGTTGGTCTGATGAGGAAAGTTGCAATCGGTGAAGCTTGTGTTCACTGGAGTTAGAAGAATGAGAGAAGATATGATTAAAATATGTAAGATCATGGGTGGTGGGGTGTCCTTAAACAGGGTGGATGTGGAAACTCTCTCCTTTGAGGGAGAATCTAGAACCAAAGTCATTGTTTTAAAATAAAGGTCATCCAAAACAGTCAAGAGATAAAGCCAAATTTGTTCTATTGGAGAGTCAAGTCTTTGGAAATCTCTTCTTCAAAGAACAGCAGAAGCAGAAGATTGAATATTTTAAAGTTAATGATAAGCAAATGTCTGAGACATTCATCATGAATATGTGGGAATCTGGGGTTGAAGTTATAATCAGATCAGCCATGATCTTAATAAGTGATGGAGCAGGATTGAGGGGACAGGTATGTTTGCATACAAGTAAACCTAAAAGCAAGTTTGAACATGCATGTACAGCTATTTGGCAATGGAGTCAGATTCTCTGCAACATGTAATTAGTATAATCGAAAACACTTCAAATAAAGACAACAGTGTGATCTGCATCTTTTAAAGCATTTAAAAGCCGACCTCACACAGTTCCTGCTTAATAGCAATTAAATTTTGCGACTATATTAGACATCATTTGTCATTTCATGGACATAAAAATTTGAGAAAAAAAATAACAGACCATTATTATAAACAGGTTTATTTAATTTTACTCATTAGAAGACCAGTGAAACAAATCAGTATTAACCTTTTGCATGTACCCTTCCACTAACGGCTGAGATTTCTGTAAATTGTCTTGTTCTGCAACCAGTCATAAGTAAGCCTTAATGCATGACTTTACCAACAGAGCTAATGAAACACCTACTGCCCTCATAGATGTAAGCCGTTGGTAGTTAGTCCCCCTCACATACACCTCCCCCACTCCGAATGGATTCAATGAATTAAACGCTATGCAACAGTTTAATTAGATGTCTAATGAATCCCTATCACTGTGAATTGATGTGACATAGAAAAAATGCCATTTCTTCAATAGGCTCCTCTGAATCAAATCCCTAGCCTTGGGAGTATAGTGCACTGGGTAGATTTAATCTCTTGAGAGCTTAATAGTGAAGAAAAAAGGAGAAATTTACAGGGTAGCTGAGATATGAGAGGTATCAATGGCACAAGCATTGAAGGCACAAGACTAGAGCTGGTAAAAAAGATGTCAAAGACATAAAGGGAAAATAAAAAGCATCCACATCATGGAGTGAACGTCAATGGGAGGATCAGCAAGAACAGAGCAGAGAGGATCAGAGACATTGATGGGGAGAAAGCTATAATAAATCCAATAATTTTCCCAATGAATTAGGTGCCGGTTCAAACACTGTTTCTTGTTACTGAGTGTCCTGGGGGTGCATATAATCAGAGCCTCTAGATGAAGATGTAACAAGAGATTAGATATGAACCTTGGGATTTAATTAGTTGTAAAAAGAAAAAGAATTGCCAAAGGTTTGTATTCATTAGAATTCAACCATTTTGCTATGTAAAACCTGTTGAAGACTGCTTGAAGCACATGAGCTCAAACAAGTTAACATAACTTCTGAATCGATCTTTCTGAGTTGAATTTTTACCAATTCTCCTAGTTTTTTTAAAAAAAAATTCTTTTGTCATCCCCATGGAATGTCAATTTCTGAATGAAAGGATATTTGGGCCACATACTCCCCCAGCTTTTCCCATGCTTCACAGAAGTGAGGGAACTGTCATAGTTGATCAGCTTTCTGATTTTCTACCCTTCCTTTGATGAAATTCCACTATCTCTCACAACAGCTTTAGCAAATAATGCAGTAAAAATTGAAAACTCATAATAGATAAAGCTGCTAGTTCAAACACAGATCTGCGAACACAGTTCACTAGCATATCAGCTTTTGAATATGTTGTCTATTCAGATTGCCTCTGAGGAACAATATTTTGGATTTTCTTTCCTTTTGATTCATTATTGGGAATATTTGCATGTTTGATTTTCAATTTGGAACTATTATTGTTAATGAGAGATGACATTAAGAATGATTAAATTCAGCTTTACTGATCAAATCATGTTGTCAAATAGGTATTGTATTGCTGTCTTAATATAAATTTATGATACATCTACAGATTCAAAAATTCTGAACAGCTGAGCACAGAAAGGCAAATCTATGTTAATTATCTCCTAACATATTTTAAAGTACATCATGTGAAAAAATAATAATGTAATAAACTAATAATGAAATAGAAAACATGGTTTAGTACTGAAAAATGGCACACCTTTGGGAAATCTTAGTGGTAAAATATTGTTCAATTAAATCAACTTGAAATTAACCCACGTTTATTGAAAACTTTAACAAAGTTGTTCAAAGCAAGAAATCTCTCAGAATAGCCAAAGTTCCAAAACTGTGTTGCGAGGAAAACTGAGGATGCCCTCACCCATTTCATGGGCACGTCAGTGCCGGTGGTAGAATGGGTTGACACTGGCAGTGCACTTGGGTGGCAGGGATGGAAAACTGGGCAAGCCATTTGAAGGTTTCTTTATTCAGCCTGAAGAAAACCTCACTAGCTGTATAAAACAAAGGATCACACTCGGATAAATCTGACAATTCCAAACAGCACCGAAATGTATGGAAATAAGAATGTGGAGAAAATTTACCCGTTCACTGGCACTGATGAGGGAAAGTAGTCTTCTTTTATGTTATGGCATCCTGTGCTCAAAAAAAAAAAGATGCAAGCTGCATCATTAAATGTGCTGTAGAACTTGAATTTCTTACTAGCTGGAAGGATATTAAATGGAAAAAACTTGCAATTATATATTGCCATTTCACACCCTCAGGTCACTTAAAGCCGATGAAGTAACACAGGTTTTAGTTTCCACCGTGTGAAAAAGAGTATTCCATCTAGTTTTGCTATATTTTCAAACCCTTTTGGACCTCCATTCCTTTTCTTTCCATTGACGTTATTTTAGTGACCACGAAGGTAGCAGCTAAGTTTTACTTCATGTTGTTCAGAGGAGCAAGTACCAGGAAAGACAATCAGGCAATTCTCCAGTTTCTCTTTGTTAAAAGTCACAATCTTTTACATCCACCTGAATAGGAAATTGAGATCCTCTTTAACAGCTTACTTGAAGGAAAATGCTTCATTCCCTCAGCACTGCACTGAAATGACGACCTACACTCGGTGGCCACTTTATTAGGTATACCTTACATATGGTGGTTAATGCAGATATCTAATTAGCCAGTCATGTGGCAGCATCTCAATGCATCAAAAGCATGAAGGCATGGTCAGGAGGTTCAATTGTTGTTCAGACCAAACATCAGAATGGGGGAGAAATGTGATCTAGGTGACTTTGACCATGGAATGATTGTTGGTGCCTGACAGGATGGTTTGAGTATTGTAGAAACTGCTGACTTCCGTGGATTTTCATGCACAAAAGTCTCCAGAGTTTCCAGAGAATGGTGAGAGAAACAAAAAACACCAAGTGAGTAGCAGTTTTGTTGGTGAAATTGCATTGTTAATGAGAGATGTCGAGGAGACTGATCAGACTGATTCAAGCTGACAGGAATGTGACAGTAACTCAAATAACCATGCGTAACAACAGTGGTGTGCAGAAGAGCATCTCTGCATGCACAATACCTCAAACCTTGAAGTGGATGGGCTACAGCAGCAGAAGATCACAAACACTCTCAGTGGCCACTTTATTAGGTAGACTCCTATACGTAATAAAGCAGGCACTGTGTTGTTGATGGGGCATTAAAATCCTATGTGGAACTTGAACCTACAGCTTTCGGAACAAGAAATGTGAATGCTATCAATGAGTCAATCTAATATTTCTTAGTGCCAGAAATAGGTAGGAAAGATTGAGTTCTTGGAGCACTAGGCAAAACTTGGATTAAAAAAAAAAATCACAATTACTTCCATGTACAATCCAAGAATAAGAATTCACATAATAATTTATATTTTCAGCATTTATTTTACTCCAAATACCTTTCTGCAATAGGAAACAACTGCAGCAAAAGGCTGTAATTTCTGTCATAAAGCCAGTGAAGCTATCAATGATTGTGTGTTTACACTTTGAACGTGACAGTTTTTGGAACCTGGACAAATGCATTTCAAATCAGAAATCCAGATTTCATTGTTGGTGGAACTGTGCTGCTCCTCAGGGTACACAATTGAAGTAATGCAGAGGGAGAACTTCTTGAAATCAGCAGCATAACAAGAAATTCAAATTCATACATGTATTCTCAATGTAAATACCTTCAGAAATAGTAAGTCTTATTAAATGATGTATTACAGCATATTAAACCATAAATATGACTGAACACCGCTCTGACCCTGATAAACTAATTTTATGTGCGGTGTTCAATTTCCTCAGAAAATACTTCCTAAGAATACCATGATTCTCAAAGTAGGATAAATAGTATAATGTAAGATTTCTTTATAATATTTCAGCTTATACCTTTACCTCTCGTTGATTTTCCATTCTTCATTTCAGTTGCTGTAAGATGTTTATAGCAATTGGTTAAATATCGAAGAATTTTACTTACTGATGCATGATCTTTTGGATTTCTTTAAAAGGCTCTCTTCTGCCCATATGACAGTCGGAGTGCTGCAGGTCATCAACACTGTAAACATTACTAGATATTTGTGGGCAGTTCTTTTCAAAACTTTAGTAAGTGTCTTTATATTTCCAGTGTGCATGAAAATACAGACTGAAGCAAATATAGTCACCTTTCCTATTACGTGATAGCAAAAAAAAATGTAATGTAGAACCCAAGTTGCAAGGAAATAATTCTGGTTCATACTTTAGTTAATTACTCGTCCACAGACTCACAAGAATTGAGAGGTTTTTAAAAAAAATTTGAGACATAGTAGACATGAGTTTCAGGGAACCACAGTCTTTCTTCAGTCTACAATTTCTTTATTGCAAAATGCTCTATAGCTCTGATACATACTGTAGATCTGCAGACATAATTCTTTCCTTCACAACTCCGTCCACCACATGAAACAGTGTGCTCTGTGGAATATTGCAATTTTTGAACATGTAAATAGCTTATCAAAGATTAATTATGTAATTTGGTCTTTTGCCGTTCAATTATTGGGCATGTGCAGGGTTTTAAAATGATTTACTGTGCCATAGAAATAGTAGATGGTTATAGTGATAAGTAATAATAAGACATGGTTAAAATAATTTAGTATGTATGTGGAATATACCACTACTTAAACCTTGGGCATGCAACTGATAAAACTAATTGAAGACTACTGCAGGATGATATATATCTACTAATTAATGGAGTAGGTTAGTTTAAATGTTCTGGAATTATTAAATATTATGATCCAATTGAACTGAACAGACATGTAATGGAAAGACTGTTGCGTGATAAATGGTCAGCTGTAGGTGAATCAGTGCCCAACATAGACTTGTCAGTATGAACATGATAAATATTTTGGGATTTTTAAAAACATTTATAAAGTAGGATGTTTAAGTCAGACAATAACAAAAGAATAAGGGGTGGTGGATTTGTTAAAAAGAGTTCTCTAGTTCATCATAGATTAGAAAATTCTAGTGTTTGGGTGGGTGTACAGGAGCAAGATACATCAGTTAGTTGAACGGTGTCATTGCAACAACCTTGCACTCTGTGTTAGTAAGACCAAAGAATTGACTGTGGACTTCAGAAAGGGTAAGGCGAAGGAACAGACACCAGTCCTCAATGAGGGATCAGAAATGGAAAGAGTGAGTGATTTCAGGTTTCTGGATGTCAATATCTCTGAGGATCTAAGCTGGATCAAATTTATCGATGCAGCTACAAAGAAGGCAACACATTGGCTATATTTCATTAGGAGTTTGAAGAGATTTGGTATGTCACCAAAAACGCTTGCAAATTCCTACAGTTGTGCCATGGAGAGCATTCTAACTGGTTATATCACCATCTGGTATGGGGCGAGGTGCTACTGCACTGCTGCACAGGGTCGAAGTAAGCTGCAAAGAGTTGTAAATTTAGTCAGCTCCATCAAAGGCACTAGTCGCCACCGTATGCAGGACATCTTCAATGTGCAATGCCTCAAAAAGGCGGCATGCATCATTAAGGACCCAATCACCCAGGTCTTGCCCTGTTGTCATTGCTACCATACAGAACCGTAAAGGCACACACTCAACAAATCAGGAACAGCCTTTTCACCTCTGCCATACGATTTCTGAATGGACATTGAACCCATAAGTATTACCTCTATTTTTTAAATTTCCTTTTTTGCACTACTTATTTAATTTAACTATTATGCATATATTTACAGAAATTCACAGTTCTTTTCTCTCTTTATTACCATGTATTGCATTGTACTGCTGTCGCAAAGTCAACAAGTTTTACAACATATACCAGTGACATTAAACCTGATGCAGATTCTTATTCTTTTCTGCTTACTCTTATGTTTTGCTTATTGAAACCAACAATGTAATTTTAATCCATGATCATTGAAAAATGAAGTTTCAATGAGAATATGCAAAATCTGCTCAAGCAATATGTTCTCCCTTCCACTGGTAAGATCCATAGCTCTACTTATGTTCGCTCCGGAGTGAATATATTCAGTGGCCCCCTTCAAATGCTTCCCATTTGCTTTGTCCACAATCCTCATTTTGTTTTGCATAATCACACATTAACCCATTAGACAACCTCATCAACTAATAGTGACTTGTTATGCACCGACAAATTTACATTCTCATTTCCAATTCTATATTAAAACTCTCTCCAGCCCACCTTGACAACTCTCTGAATCTCCTTGTGTGCCTCTGAATGTTTGGCTCTGACTCCGACTACACATAATTCATCCCGTCATCCCATCATTATTATTAGGACACCTCTGTATGGAATACTTCCCTCAAATTCCTCAGCTTCTCCACAAATTATTTCATGTTTAAACGAAGTAATTCTCAAGGTGCATATATTTGGGCAGTTTTGCTCTGCTAACTTTTTCAACATGGTTTAATATCTACTCACGTTATTATTTTTAAAATCCTATACAAAACATGTTTTTTTATAATGTTTCAAACTTAAAGGAATTAAGTGTATGGTACTATTGATAGCAGGTACTTCACTGTTGGTGTCAGGTGTTTCACATGATGGGTTATATAATTTTAAAAGCATAAACATGTTAGACTTGTAAAATCACTCTCTAGTGTGCAGCATACATAGAAAACCAATTGAAACAATTTTAACATTTAGTAGTACAGTGAAGTAATTCCTACACATTTCTTTATGTTCCCGTCTCCTTTCCAAGCTCTTATCTCCTCTCTAATACATTTAAAGCTTCATTTTGATGAGCTTTCCATCTTGAATTAAAAAGCAGTTACTTTCGAATAAGTCAAGCCTATGGATTTGAAATACTCAGAGTCAAAATCAAGTTTATTATCACTGACATACAGCATGTTGTGAAATTTGTTGGCTTGTGACAGCAGTACGGTGCAAGGCAAAATTTATTATAGCTTACAATAAGAAATAAAATAAATAAATAGTTCAAAAGAAGAATAGCAAGGTCTTGTTCAAGCATTCACAGACTGTCAGAAATCAAAGTTTTCTAATTAGAGTTTTATTTGTTTTTGTTCAATATTTTACGTGTTTTGAAACTTGCCTTAGGTTACTCATATTAACTGTAGTGAAGGCATATCATAAAAGAAAATACTGCAAAAATATTCTCAGTGTTTATACACTAAATATGGTCTGGCTGAGAATCACTTAAGTCATTTGGATTAATTTTAATAATGATTGATTGTAAGCCAATACACCACAGTTTGACACCCAATGCACAAACACAGATACATCACATGTACTCCAGAAATAAAAAAGAGAGCAACAGTGGCTGTTGTTTTGTTTTATATCTCTGTACACAATGCATAAAAATCAAAAGCCATCATAAGGTAACAGAAAATACTCCACGGGTATAAAGTTCCAACTGCAAACAATAATTGGAGTTTCACTTTTCATTAGCAAGGTGTAACTTTAAAAGGAATAATTGTTGTCCAGAATATAACAGATAAAGTTAATGTGAAAAATGTAAAACTATATGTTAGGGATAACTACAAGTATATTCAATATTCTTTCTTTTTTTTCAACTGCTCATGTTGAGGTGAGCGGCTCAATAACTGTCTTGTCACAGACACTATCTATTGCTGTTAATTACAAATGTACCCATCATCAGTTAATGTATGTAGTCTATCCAGAATAATACTATGTCTATTTAATCCATTTATAGCCAATATCCCACTGAAGCACCATTTAAAAAGTGAATGTGGCTTACAAGGAAGTTATTGGATATTAATTATTAAGGTGAGCTTCAGGATGTGCATGTGAAGTAAATCTAAATGAACGCGGTATCTTTCCTTATTCAAAATGATATTTATAATGAATCAAAACAAATATTTAAAAATTGGAAATAACTCAGAAAATGTGCTGCTTGTGTGGTTGATGGTTGAGTAGAGTTCTCCGTTCTTGACAATCCATTTGCAAGAGTTTCATTTGTCTCCTTGTACTCTGACGAAATGTTTGCAGATGTTATTTTTGCAAATGTTAAAAAAATATTCAAATTGTCAACTTGTTTAGACTTTGGAATAAATATATAATGAACATTTTAACAAAAACTACATGTGAGGAACAGACAAATCACATAAAACAAATACTTTTAGTAGTGTGGAATGTTGGAAGGTCACAATGAAATGGAACAGCATATCATACTGCCTAATCTCTGAATACCCAATCTTAGATGCATGACTATAAACTAGTTGCTGAGCTGAAATGAAGCAGAAGTCATTAGGCAAGTTGTCATTTTTAGACACTTTGTGGAAGAGCTCATGACTAGAACATATCCCTGTTCTTTCAGTGGTAGAAAAAAGAATGGAGGAAGTCACGCTAAAAATGAATGACTTGACATTTGAATTCTATTTTTCTTGAAATCTGTGTACTCTGATTCACGTTTAAGTGATAATATAATATTGTGAAAATTAAAATAAATTCTAAAAGCATTACCTTCATTAGTTACATAAAAATGGTGAAACTAATTTCGTGGCAAAGCAACAAAAATGACACAGGAAGTTGGAAACACTGCTGATACTAGATTCTGGAGCAAAGATCAAACTGCTCAAAGAAATTTGTAGGTCTGTGAATGGAAAGGGACAGTCAACATTTTGAGTCCCTTCATCTGGAGGTTGGAAGATAGATACAGTCTTGTGGAGTGTCATTCATCTTTATAATCTGCCCATCTGTGAAGTTCATGACACATCATGGTATAGCAGAAATGCTGATCAGAGACAATACATACCTAAGGGAGACAAAAGCTCCAGCGGTGAGAATCAGTAGCTGAGGTCAATACCACACCTTGCATAACCAGAGAGAAAATGAGGATTTCAGCTTTGGGATGTGAATTTAAATCCCGGTTAGAATAATGGAATTAATCTCCTTTTCTTCTATATAGGGATCCTGCAAGGTGCCATGTGTAATTTTACCTCATTTAGTCTAATAGGCTATGGCCACACTGAAGTTATTCTATAAAGTTGGTACTGAAGCTCATGGTTGGACCTGATGGAGCTGGTCTCAAAATGCCTGATGCTGTTCAATTGATTTTCGATGTAGTATGTTTAACCTGCCAGTATTAACATCCATCACCTTGATGAGCACAAAAAAGTAATAAGAGTAAAACTTGGCCAGTACATCATCATTTAAATGTCAATAACAAGATTCATGTTCTTCTTATGAGGAAAACATAGCCACACAATATTCTCATGCTGTTAACAAAATGTGCTTTGTGCCCATATATTTGTATGAGAATCCTATCAAACAAATATGTTGTGTATAACACATCAAAATAAGTAGATGTCGATTATGACGATAAAACACCCAAAGGAAATAAATATCAGGCACCTCAATATCCAAAGCGTCAGAAGACAATTGTCAGAGAATTGGTCAAAGTAGTACATTGCATCTTTTGATACATGCTGCCCATTATGATCTTTATGAAGTGTTCTATTGGGGTCTTACTCTTCAAATATGAGTTGGAAGACCCTTTTCTTTTATTAGTTACTAAGCTCCTTATATTTGTTCCATATTGCAGCTGGTTGAAAGTCTAAGCTTTATTGTCTTCTGTTATTGAAAATCCAGATTTCCGCAGCCTACTCCCTGAGGTCAAGCTTTGTCTGAGAACACATTCTCATTTCAGAATGTACTGAGGCTGTCTGGAGAGGGGGAAAGATTATGACTGTAATACACTTAAATCCAATTTATTTGCTTGACTACAAACTTGACCCTTACACAAATTCTTCTGTGTCTATATTTAATTCCTAAGAGTTAATGTTAATGACACTGCAGATAATACAAGTAGATCAAAGATATAACAGTTCTTGTCAATGTACAGGATTCATGACATTAACTAAATTGTACCAGTAAACTGATATTTGGCATGAATGAATAATGGCCAAAAGAATGAACTAAATATGTTTCACCAGGATGTTTCTTCAGCAAAATTCTATTGGAACAAAATGTGCTAACCGCTGGAGAAACTAATGAAAAATGCCAAGGAATGGAGTTATTTTAAAAGTTTACAGCAGAAAACCTTTAGGCCATATGGAAAAATCTTCCTTCATATGAAAATTCAGGATTTTTAATAAATATCTATATTTACTGAACAAGATTAAAACATTCATTTGTTTTACTTCATATGCACCTTAAAAAACTACATCACAGATACATGTAGAGAAATAATTTTTCCACTTTGTTATCTGTTCCATAAAATTCCTGGAGAATATTCCTAAGAATTCCCTTGTATTGAATTTCATTTACTTAACTGCAACATATATCAATCAATTCAATAATATTGAGTGAACCTTCTGTTTGACATAAAATATAAATAACAAGACACAGCCTCTCAAAAACACTTTCATATGTAGTTAAAGAATTTGTGATTTTTTTGTAACTGCAATTTATAGATGTTGTTACAGAAGAATTTTAAGATATCAAACAAAGCCGATAGGACTTGAAATTCCTCAGGAAATCTACCTGCCACTGTCTTGCTTACATGCTGTTCCCTGGGGATCCCAAAGGTATCTCCCCAGAAATAGCAGGATCTTCTGTGCATGTTTAAGGCTTGACTCTTTATCATGCAAAGTACTACAAATGTATGTCTCCAGCTGTTTTAGAGACAAGTTTTACTCTTTCCTGTGTTGAGACACATATGTTTTCAGATTTCTTTATTTTTTTGGAAACTGTTTTATTTATGATGTTCTGTTGACTGAGACTACATTTGTAAAAGATTTATAATGTGAGTGAGAAACATTTTCATGGTGAATTCTCCATCCATTTTACTCCAGTCTGACTATGGGGATTTAGCTCTGGATTTGTCTCAAATAATGAAGAAGTTGATCACACAATACTTTTTTTTCAGTTTTTCAAACATGATCCATTTTTCAACTTTGCCCAGAGTAGATTGCACTGGGATTATTTCTGGGTGAAAATGCACATAAAATTCCTATGCAAACCTTAGAATGCCCAATCTTTTCCTGCATTCAAGCATGTATCTAATTGCATAATGCACATTTTCCCACTATTATGCATGCATCTAGATGTACAGGGTTCATTTCTGTTTTACCATCATACTGTAAACTGAGGCTCAAATGTCCGCACTGTGACTACCTTAGAACTGTCTCACTTCAAATATGGTTGCATTTGAATTGAATTGAATTGACTTTATTACTTACATCTTTCATATACATGAGGAGTAAAAATCTTTATGTTACGTCTCCCTCTAAATGTGCAATGTGCAATTTATAGCAATTTGTAATAAATAGTGTGTACAACAGGACAGTCAATATAACATAGAAATGCAATTGTATCAGCATGACTTAATCAGTCTGATGGCCTGGTGTAAGAAGCTGCCTCCGAGCCTGTTGGTCCTGGCTTTTATGCTGTGATACCATTTCCTGGAGGGCGGCAGCTGGAGCAATTTGTGGTTGCCGTGACTTGGGTCCCCAAAAATCCTTTGGGCCCTTTTTATCTTTGTAAATGTCTTGAATAGTGGGAAGTTCACATCTACAGATGCGCTGGGCTGTCCGCACCACTCTCTGCAGAGTCCCATGACTGAAGGAAGTACAGTTCCCAAACCAGGCAGTGATGCAGGCAGTCAAGATGCTCTCATTTGTGCCCCTGTAGAAAGTTCTTAGGATCTGGGGTCCCATACCAAACTTCTTCAACCATCTGAGGTGAAAGAGGCGCTGTTGTGCTTTCTTCATCACACAGCCGGTATGTACAGACCACGTGAGATCCTCGGTGATGTGTATGCCGAAGAACTTAAAGCTGTTCACCCTCTCAACCCCAGATCCATTGATGTCAATAGGGGTTAGCCTGTCTCCATTCCTCCTGTAGTCCACAACCAGCTCCTTTGTTTTTGCGACATTGAGGGAGAGGTTGTTTTCTTGACACCACTGTGTCAAGGTGATGACTTCTTCTCTGTAGCCTCATTATTATTTGAGATTAGGCCAGTCAGTGTAGTGTTGTCTGCAAATTTAATTAGCAGATAGGAGCTGTGGGTGGTGACACAGTCATGGGTATACAGG
This sequence comes from Hemitrygon akajei, assembly GCF_048418815.1. NCBI lineage: Eukaryota > Metazoa > Chordata > Chondrichthyes > Myliobatiformes > Dasyatidae > Hemitrygon > Hemitrygon akajei. Next base: position 46,151,982 of record NC_133146.1, on the reverse strand, counting down.
GAGTAAAGGAGGGTGCTTAGGTCCCAGCCCTGAAGGGCTCCTGTGTTGAGAGGGGCAGAGGTGAGGGAGCCCACTTTTACCACCTGCCAGTGATCTGACAGGAAGTCCAGGACACAGCTACTGAAGGCAGGGTGAAGGCTGATGTCTCTGAGCTTCTTGTTGAGCCTGGAAGGAATTATGGTGTTGAATGCTGAACTGTAGTCCAAGAACAGCACTCTCACATATGCATCCTTCTTCTCCAGACCTGTAAGGACAGTGTATAGAGCTGTGGCTATTGCGTCATTTGTCGAACAGTTGTGTCCCTAGGTGAATTGTAGGGGGTCCACTGTGGGTGGTAGCAAGCTGCTGATGTAATCCTTGACCAGCCTCTCAAAGCATTTGCTTATTATTCAGGTGTGTGCGACAAGCCGCCAATCCTTCAGACATGTTACCTTGGTCTTTTTAGGGTCAGGAACAATGGAGGATATTTTAACGCAAGAGGGGACTCTACACTGGGAGAAGGAGAGATTAAGGATGTCTGTAAACACACCTACCAGTTGTGCCACGCACACTCTGAGTACCTGCCCTGGGAGGCCGTCCTGTCCCGAACCCTTGTGACTGTCCACTTGTTGGAAACACCTGTGTACTTCAGCCTCAGAGATGACCAAGCTCCAGGTCTCTTCGGTGGCTCAATATTGCCAACTTCAAATCGAGTGTAAAAAAGATATAGCTCATCTGGGAGCGAGGCAGCGATGTTGGAAACTCCACCGCATTTAGCTTTGAAGTCTGCGATAGTGTGTGACATAAGCTGCGTGTGTTGTTAGCGGAGAGTTCTTTCTAGATCTTGTCCCTGTATTGTTGTTTCACTGCCTTGATGAATTTACGCAGATCTTAGCCGCATTTCTTGAGTTCCTGTTGATCACTAGCAAAGTAAGCAAGGTGTTGCGCGGTAATTGCTGCTTGCACGGAAATGTTGATCCAGGGTTTCCGGCTTGCATAGACCCTGACCGATTTCTGGGGGACATCATCCTCGACGCACTTCCGGATGAAGCTCATGACCCCTTCCATGAACTTGGAGACACCCTCATCATGGAAGTCATTCCAGTTGACGTCATGAAAGTAGTCCTGTCATATGGGGACCGAATGGTCAGACCAACAGTGGACGGTTTTAACAATGGCGACCTCTTGTTTCAGCTTCTGCCAGTACCTTGGCAGCAACAAGATGGAGGAGTGATCCGATTTTCCAAACGGCGGATGGAGGAGTGCTTTGTATGTGTTGTGGAAGGGAGAGTAGCAGTGGTCGAGTATGCTCTCTCCCCGTGTGCTCACCCGGATGTGTAGACAAAACTTCGGAGAGACTTTAGAAGGTGACGCTCTATTAAATTTCTCACCACTTACTCAGTTGATGGTGGAAGTTTCGGCTGAGCATCTTCACAGCATACTATAAACTGTGTGTTGCTATATAAACTATATAAACTATAAAGTGTGTTGCAATGAATAATTTTCACCATTATTTAGCTATTCTTTCAACAAGTGCCTCTGTAGTAACACTGATTGCAGTACTCCACGATTGCAAGCACTACCATGCTATGCTTGGTCAATCAGGTAGGTTGGGGTCATTGGAAAATTTCCATTTGCTAATAGCCTTATTTCATGGAGACTTAACCCATCTCGATCTCTCCAGTGAAGAACGTGTTTGCAAGTTCATGTCATCACAAATACTGTGTATATGACATTCTGTATGACACCTTTGGCAATGACTTGATCTGGTCTGCTCTCTTCAACATCATATCCCTTCCCAGAATCCTGGCCATGAGATCTTTCCAAGAAGATGCACTAGATCCCTCTCATACCTCCCAGTTTGTTGCTCACCATTGCAAGAGGTCACACAGACATTTTATTTGCAAAGAAATTACTTCACCTACTTAATTAAGTGAGGGCTAGGTGACATCTCAGCCACTGCGAATTGACAGGATTGTTGACTTCCCTCATGGACCCACCAGGACTCTTTTTATCATCCAGGTCTTTCAAAAAATGGCTGTCGTGGATCACAAATGAATTTTCTCATGGTGAATGCTGTGTTTTCAGGAAGCATATAAGACCTTGATTCTGAGAGAGAGTTTCTACTGCTGTAAATTTTCAGCACTTTTCATAGATCCTGCGGAGCAAGTATTATTTATTACAAAATACACTGCTGGCATTTGTCCAGATACTCCAAGAGTACCACCCATATCTTGGACATCAAGCACTAAGATGCATAAGGGCAGGAGGAGCAAGGGCACACCACCATCTGCATGCTTACCTCCAGGTGACACCCTGTATTGACTGACATTGCCATTATTTGATTGTCACTGACTGAAACCTTCCCAAAGCTCAGTTGTTATACCTTCACCAAAAGAACTTCAGTGGTTTATGGTGTATCACCACCATTTTCTCAAGGAAGATTAATAGTGGGAAGTAATTACTATCAGTATTCCTCTTTTCCTTGATGTCTTCACGTCCACTTCGCCAAGCACCAATGCTCAGTCTGCCCGATAGCCACCCATTTCAATTCTACTTCCCATTCCCATTCTGACATGTCAATCCATGGCCTCCTTGACTGCCACAATCAGGTTGGAGGAGCAACACCTTATATTCCATCTGGGTAGCTTCCAACCAGATGGCATGAACATTGATTTCTCAAAATTCTGGTAACGGTCTACCCTATCTGCTTCACCATTCCCCATCCCCTTTTCCCTCTCTCACCTTATCTCCTTGCCTGTCCAACACTTTCCTCTTGTTCTTCTTCTCCTTCCTTTTTGTCCATGGTCTTCTATCCTCTCCTATCCGATTTCCCCCTTTATTTCGTTCACCAATCAACTTCCCAGCTCTTTACTTCACCCCTCCCCCTCTTCCAGTTTCACTTATCACCTGCTACCTTATACTTCTTCCTTCTTCCCTCTCACCTTCTTACTTAGACTTCTCCTCTTTCTTTCCAGTCCTGATGAAAGGTCTCATCCCAAAACATCAACTGTTTACTCTTTTCCGCAGATGCTGCTGGGTCTGATGAGTTCCTCCAGCACTTTGTGCATTTTGCTCATGTCCACTATTCACTTTTTTCATTTCAGTTTTCCAGTGTCTACAGTGTTTTGCTTCTCTGATCTGTAAATGTTTCAGACATTTACTGCTGACCATACAAAACTTGGCTCTGATAATTAGCATTTCTTGGACCTGTACTTTAAAGTAAATCCGAGAGTGCCCTTTCTTGCTTCCATATTGATACGGTGCAGTGACAGTCTTCCATGGTTGCTACACAGTCACACGGGTGCTATAATAGCAGTTAGCATCGCATTATTATAGCACCAGCGATCAGTGACCTGGGTTCAATTCCTGTCGCTGCCTGTAAAGAGATTGCATATTCACCCCATGACTGCGTAGGTTTCCTCCAGGTGCTCAGAGTTCCTCCCACATTCTTAAGACATGGGTTAGTGTTGGTAAGTTGTGGGCATGCTATGTTGGTTCTGGAAGCATGGCAACACTTGCAGGCTGCCCCATCACATATATGGACTATGTTGGTCGTTGATGTAACTAACACATTTCGCTGTACGTTTCAATATTTAGATGTACATGACAAATAAAGCTAATCTTTTTGATCTTTCCAGTCAAATGCTGGCAGTTGCATTCCGTTGGGCCTTATCTCATTGGCAACCACACAGGTCCTGTGTTAGCACGCCTGAGAGAAAGCCATCTTATTGCTATTTTTGAAGTTCTTTCTGTCCATTTTTATGTTTTTATTTTACAGAAGACCTAATTTGACATTAGCACTCAATAAGTTAATGATTAGTACATAAAATTATCTGAAATCTTATTCCCTGCAAGGTTTCAGTTATGGCATGGTCAGATTAGACCTCATGGGCTACAACAACATTATACTCGAATTATGCCTTACATCAAAGAGTTCTTCCAGTCCTACCATCCTCCAGAATATCTGTGCTCCTCCAATTGTATTCTCCTCCTCACCTTTCATTTGTATTCCTTCACCACTGTTGTTGGCCGAATCCCTCAGCATATAAGAGGGAGATTGAAAATCTGGCTGAAAGGTGCCACAGTAGCAACTCCCCACTCAATGTCAGCAAGACCGAGGATTTGATTACTGACTTCAGGAGGAGGTAACGGAAGACCCTTGAGCTAGCCCCCATCAGGGGATCAGAGGTGGAGAGGGTCTGCAACTTAAAGTTCCTCTGTGTTATTATTTCAGAGGATCTTTCCTGAGTCCAACATATAGCTGCCATTACAAAGAAACCATGGCAGTGTCTCGACTTTCATAGGTATTTGCATTGATTCGATAAGTAACCTAAAATCTTGGCAAGATGGTGGCGCGACTGGTCAACGAGGTTAGCAAAAGGTGCTACTGTTCTACTTAATCGTACTTCTGATGATCGCAAGATCCTGCTGTACATTAAGGACGTGAAGTACTGCAGGTCTACACCATCAGTGAGTTGCTCGCTGCTGGAGAAAAGGAAGGAGCTGCACAGTATGCTGCTGCCTGAGTCGATGGAAGCTTACAGTCAAATAGTAAGTGGCCATCATTGTCACTTTTCTTGTGATCACAAGACCCCTCTTTTGGACATTGAGATCAGGGACAGATGGTGGGGGAGCCTCCTGGTCTCGGTTATAGCCAGCACTAGGCCTTCAGCCACAGGGTCGCTGTCTGGAGCCGTCGGGGTGAGGAAACCAAGTCGTTGTGCTTCACCAAGGGCAGTGTAGCATGGTGTCCAGACGGAATCAGCATGTTACCCTTGGAAGAAGACAAGCCCTGTTGTGGTTGACTGCAGATATTTTGACAGCACTCAATGGACTCGGGCCTCAAGCTGTGGAGTGACTTGCTTTTCAGCCGCCAGGGGAGAGGTGTCCAAGACATTGTGCAGCACCGGGGGATGGAGCAATGCAGTTATGGTTGACTGAAGATTTCAATGGAATAAGGGGTCTGGACTATATACATATATAATTGTCTGGTTGTGCTTTTACTAGAACTCTATATATCCTTGTATATGCAAGGACTGGGCCTCTAAGCTGCAGTATCGTCCAGCGAGCGTTGGGTGTCAAGGCCAATTGAGAAGTGACCAGGTGGATTGGGAGGTCTGGACTATATACATTTTTATTCTGCGTCGTTGTATTTTGACTAATATTCTATACGTGCTTGTATATATGATGACTGGGCCTCAAAGCCACAGTGTCGCCTAGTGGGCATCAGGGCGGGTCGACAGATAATATCGGGGTATGGATTATATACATGCGTATTCTACTTTGTTGTATTTTACTGACGTTCTATATGAGTTTATTGACTTGTATGTATGAGGACAGGCATCAAGACGTGGGGGGGTGGGCCATCGGGACTCTTTTATTCTGTGAATGTGTTCGTGTGTGACTGTTGGTAATGCGTTTTAATGCCTTGACTCGGTAGTGACACTGTCTCATTTGGCTGTATTCCTGAGTATTCATGTTAAGCTGAATTGAATTGAAAACATTGACAAACTTATATAGATGCACAGTGGGGAGTATCCTCACTGGTTGCATCACGGCCTGGTAGACGAACACCAATGCCCTTGAATGGAAAAGCTTACAAAAAGTAGTGGCTGCAGCTCAGTCCCCCACACCACTGAGCACATTTACAAGGAGCAGTGTTGCAGGAAAGCAGCATTCATTATCAAGGGTCTCAGCCCGAAACGTCGATGGTACTTTTTTCCATAGGTGCTGCCTGACCTGCTGAGTTTGTTATTGTTTCCGTTATTAAGGACTCCCGCTGACCAGGTCATGCTCTCTTCATGCTGCTGCCATCAGGAAGGAGGTACAGGACCCACAATATCAGGTTCACGAACAGCTTTTACCCCTCAACCATCAGGCTCTTGAACCAGAGGGGAACTTCACTCATCCCAACACTGTACTGATTCCACAAATCCTTGGACATCATATGCACTCAGTTTTAAGCACTGCACAATTCACCTTTTCAAAATTTATTGCTTATTTATTTTTATTATTATTACTTTTTTCTCTTTCTAATGCTTGCAGAGTTTGTTGCCTTTTACACATTGGTTGTATGTTCATATTTGTTGTGTGCGTTTTTACTGATTCTGTTGTGTTCCTTTGTATTTATGGTGAATGCCACAAGAAAAAATGTTGGTCAGTCTATAAAGAAGCTAATTTTCATGGCATCTATTCCCTGTGAGTTTATACCTGTGGAAATAAACCTGAAGTCCAAATATTCTTCTTCTTTTCCCTCACTTCTAAGAAATAGCAGACAGAAAGAATGCACCTAAATTGTGTGGATTATAATCTGGCTCAGGAGAACCAGGATTTCATTTAGCCTTCTATTAATGTGCTTTGGGAGTAGGTTTTCATACTGATGTAAGAAGCAGCAACTTAAAACTCAGCCGCAGTCCTCTTTCAATATTCAAATAGAATAGTAAAATGGAGGAACTGGTGGAGCTGTTGCCTCGCAGATCCACTGAACCAAGTTTCATCCTGACCACTGAGACTACCTCTGAATTTTGCATGTTCTTCCTCTACTGCGTGCGTTTCCTCCCACATCCCAAAGAAGTGTGGGTTAATACTGCGGTTTATGTTGAGATACAGCATGGAATATGCCCTTCCACCCCTTCAAGCCATGCCACCCAGCAACCCCCAATTCAATCCGAGCCTAATCACAGGACAATTGACAATGACCAACCAACCTACCGGCCTCTCAAAATACAACCCTTCATCCCCGTTGTGAGAGGTTGTTATGGGTGAAGTTGGCCAACAGGGCTCTGGTGAAGCCGTATCAGCCAATCCTCTGTACAGTGGATGCCATGGATTACAGAGCCGTTGATGAACTCCAACCACACCAGCGATGGAGATGGACAGTCAACAAAGGCCTATGGGAGCTATTGGCTTAAGAAGAAGAATTAACCTACTAACCAGTATGATTTTGGACTGTGGGAGGAAATCAGAGCTCCCAGAGGAAACCCACAGGGCCGTGGGGAAAAAATAGAAACTTCTTACAGGCAGCAATAGCATTGAACCTACCGGTAGGTCACCTGAACCGTAAAGCATTGGTGTTAATCACTATGCTACTGTGCTAATTGCCACTGTAATCTTGCCTTAGTGTGTAGGTGAGTGTTAGATTTTGATAGGGGTTGGGGGTGGGTGAGTAGATGAAAATGTGGGGAGTATAAAATGGGATTAGTGTAAGTGGGTGTTTAGTGGATTGGCGGACCCTAAGCTTCCTTGTCCATGCTGTATTAAGCTGACTCAAAAACAACTTTTTCCAGGATGCACGGGCAAATCATGAGTTGCATTTATATTGCAACATTAGTGTAGCTTTGGCACAGAACAGTTTTGCTTTGTACTATCATTCTACTCAGAGTGTAAACATAATTTGAATTCAGAATCAGGGTCATGCTTAATACCAGGATAAAGATATGCAAAATTCCCCTGAGAAGAGACTTTAATTCAGTCAATTCAGCGCTAACTCACGATTATGTAAATATTAGTATGCAATTTAAACAATACTTGCAGCAGTCAGAAACTGAAAGCATTTCGGTTCTAAACTGTACGTTGCACTCTTTGATAAAATGTACCAAGCAGCTGAATAATTCAAAAAGAATTAACCAGTTGCAGGTGTAGAAAATAAAACTTGCAAAATTAACTTACATCTCCTGTCATACTGTACAAAATGAGTCACATGATGTATCTTGCTCAGATGAATCAGGTTTCAAAGAGAGAGCTTATAATTATACCAGGAAGTGAAGACATAATTAAGATCTCATGTGCAAATTATTCGCTATGTCCTCATTTTTTGGGCATCACAGGTGACTGCCACGTTATGGAGATTTGTGTTACTGAAATTCATCATTACAGAATTCACACAATATTGCCCAAGAATCTGAGGTATGAAATTTATGTGAATAAGAAGTAAATAAATTAACACGATTTTCTTTTCAATTCAGTTTTCTTAACCCATATTTAGGACGAACACCTTCATGTTATGTAAAATTACAATATGGCCTGTTTTCTAAGAACACAAACTCCCAACCACCACCACCTCCACCACCCCCCCCCCCCCCAGTGCCATTCCCCTTTTCGCCTGTTCTCTGATTAGATTTCAAAATGATCACTATGAGATTGTTAGAGTAGATATTCCATCACCTGTAACGAGCGCTGTAAATTTAAGGCTGCCAATGAGTGGCCAAAACAGCTGCTTGTTTCTGGAAATTAATCAGGGTCACTACCGGATTGTGTTTGGATATTGCACTAACTCCAAGGGCAACATAGTTCCTCAAAAGCTGGGAAAGTCACTCTAAAAATCCTCTCCGATAGCCAGATTTGCCATGCTGACTCAGGATAAAGACGTGTTAGAAAGGAGAGATTGGCTAGGCCTGCATTTTCAAGAATTTAAAAGTGTGAAAGGGTGACCTTACTGAACCATTCAAAATTCTTACTGGGTTTAACGGGGTGGATTTAGGAAGGAAGTTTCCCTGGCTCAGGAGTTCAGAACCATCATCTTGGAATAAGGAGAAGGAATAACTGAGGGAATCCTTCATTCAGAGCGTGGTGATTCTCTACCTCTGGGGATTTCAGAAGATCAGTCACTGAGTTAATTCAAAACAGGGAATTCTAGATTTCTAGTATTAAGGGAGTCAAGAGATGTAGGCTTCTAACCTTAAATTCCTTTGCTCATTTTCTTGAATTAAGAATAGCTGCCAGAGTCAAAGATAACTAGTTGTTAATCACTTAATCAATTATTTTAAACTGATTAAGTCTAAATAAATATATTTAAATACTAGAGCTTTTGGCATCTCACAATATTAATTTTATTAATTGTTTTTGCTTTTGAATTCTTTTTATTGTTTCTGAATGATAGATACATTCAATATTAATAGTTTTGACAACTGCTTGATCCATAGGTGTCGGGATTAGTCAGCTGTTTAAATTTTTGGAGAGACCCATTAAAATAGTTATATTTTGTTTTAGTTCAGTGTTTGAATCTGGGGTTTGCTTAACTAGGCAAGCATTTTTCCACCCTTACTTCCCCAGTGCACTCCTTCTGGTAAGAGTACTCCCACAGTGCTGTTGTGTAGGTACAATGAGTAATTTAGGATCCAAACTTCATTTATTATCAAAAAATGCATAAATTATACAATCTTGAAATTTGTAATATTGTGTAGATGACAATAGGTAATTTTGGTTAGGTAACAATGGGGAAAAACATCTGATTTCAATTTGTTTTTGTTTTGCAGGAAACCTATCCGGTGAAGGGTCTCAGCCTGATATGTTGACTGCTCGTTCCACTCTGTAGATGCTGGTGTGTGTGTGTGTGTGTGTGTGTGTGTGTGTGTGTGTGTGTGTGTGTGTGTGTGTGTGTGTGTGTGTGTGTGTGTGTGTGTGTGTGTGTGTGTGTGTGTGTGTGTGTGTGTGTGTGTTAGTCAAGACATCCAGCACCTGTGGTATCGGTGGATACACAATATTAAACATCAAGCCACAGAGTCCTTGAAACTGTCTAGGAATGTTCAGTCTAATTTAGTTCAGCTCAGTTTAATTTAGCGCTGGTTGGGTAGCATGTATGGGGGGGGGGGGGGAATGGACGGTCAACATGGCACCCGTCACCGGATCGATTTCCTAAATGCTTTACAATAATAAAAAGCATTCAGACAGATACATGCGTAGCAAAGGAAGAGAAGATATTGATAATTGGATTGGCATAGATAAGCCTCTTGGTCAGCGTGGGCAAGTCCAGCTGAAGGGTCTATTTTCTTGCTGAACAGCCCTCGTGACACACGCAAGAAATAAAGCAGGAGTGTGGTACTCTCCAATTGCCCATAATTTTGAAGGTTGACACATCTTTGGCCAGTTTTGTAGTTTTTTTCAATATTCAAATGCATTAAATGTTTTGCTGCACAGAACACAACTTATAAATACAGCAGAGAACAGAATTTATAGAAGCGCATTGATACAACTTATTGTAGAAATATATACACACTATATCAAGTACACAAAATAATGGACACTCACTGGTCTTCACCTTTGTGAAATTTCCTGCAGGTTGCACAGGTTCACACTTAAGCAGAAACTCAGAGTCATTTATATGGATGTCTGTTAAGCTATTACCAATGGATTTACTAATCAAAACAGCAAGCGGCAAATTTCTGAACATTATTTTTCTCAAATACCAGAACAATAAATGAGTATCTTCCTGATGAAATTCATTGACAGTTGGGAGTCAATTTTAAATGTAGCATACTGTCTTCCCATCTTCAGTCTTGTTAAGGCTTGTCAGTTTGAGCTTATGATCATCTGTTTAGCTCCCTATTCACCTTGCACCAGATCCTGCCACATTACTGCTGGTTTTCAAGACTTTGAAAATACAAAAACATATCAGTTTTGTTAAATCTACAATGTGAATAAGATCAAATCAACATTCTAAAGTTCTATGAACAAATGCAGATGACTGATACTCAGAAACAAAGTCCTCTTTATGATATCAATGGCACTTTAAAGTTACGCTATATGTCAATAAGGTGCTTCAGGAGTAGTTTTATAAGGCTGTAATTTTCAGTGCAAAATAGCTAAAGAGAAAAGAAACACCGAGGTCCTTGATTTGCATTAAACAAGTCACCTTGTTGATATGGAGTATTTATCCATTCTTGGATGAGAACGCTAAGGAAGACAGTTATCAAATTGCAGTTATCTTTCTCTTCCTTCCCCAAACTATTGTGAGAGCATTTGGATTCGACAGCTTGCGATTTGGCTTAAAGGCCTACTGGTCAAATTAATTCTTTTTCTACAAAATAAAATCAACCATTTCTTGTTTGAAAAATCCTCAGGCAATATATTCAATAGTTCAATCAACAGAGAAAAAATAATTGTATCTGCTTTCAAATAATACCTGATACAACTATTTAAATGTTCCATTCAGCAAGATTTTTAAGCTGTACAAGATACTTTTCTAATTGTAGCATAAGTCTGTTTCTGATAAAATTTGAACACTTACAGAATCACAGAATAGCTGTGCAAAGGATGGAGGCCATTTGGCCTGTTATTTCTATACAGATTCTTTATTTGAGCAATCTGGTTGTCCTATCCTTCTGTTTTCTTGCCATAGCCTTGCAAATCATTTAGTCAAATTACTTATCAAGCTCCATTTTGAATGCTGTAATTGAAACTGACTCCACTATTACTCTGTGCACATATCAAACTCTAACCAATGGCTATGTAGAAATAAAATCACTTCATCACATTTGTGGCTTCAGCCATTCACTTTCATCCTATTTCTCCCCATTTACAACTGCTTTCTCTATCCACCCTTTAATTTGCTTTCAATACATCTTTCAGATCTCTTCACTACTTCCTTGATACCAAAGAGAACTGCTGTTTCTTCTTTCTGACCACATTATTAATGTCTCTCATTTTTGGAAACCATTTGTATAATATATCTTTTCTGCAAGTTCCCTAAAAGCTTTCATATCTTTCCTCAAGTGTGGCATCCAGAACTGCACACAGTACTCCGGTTATGCCCAAGTGGGTGCCTTTCAAGTTTCATCATGACTTTACTGCTCTGCTCTTCTATTTATAAGTCCCATATTGCCAAATGTTTTCCTAATCTGTTTTGCAAGCTGTCCTTCCACTTTTAACAAACCACGCACACATACATTCATACCTTTCTATTTTTGTACAGCATCAGAACACTGCCTTGTAGTTGACCATTGAGTCATGTTGTTACATAGCACAATACAAGCCTTTCGGCTCAACTAGTCCAAGCTGGCCTAAATTCCCATCTAAGCTAGTTCAATTTACCTGCATTTTGCCCAAGTTCTTCTAAACCAGAGGCTCCCAACCACTTTTATGCCCGGACCAATACCATAAAGCAAGAAGTCTGTGGACTTCAGGTTCGGAACCCATTCTCTCAATCTTTCTTTTCTATTAATAAACTCCTCTTGGGCTTCCAGCTGGGTACAGGTACCCGGGAAGCCTGAAAAGAGTTCATTTGTCATATATGCTGGGAAAACACTAGATTCTTTATCCATATCTTCCTATCAATATTCTATCCATTCTTAATAGCACATGTCAAAATAGCTTTTAAACATTGTTAACACAGCCGTTTTCTTTAGCAGCTTATTCCATATTCTGCTGATCCTCCGAGTGAATAGGTTTCCCGTCAGGTTTCTATTATATCTCTCCCCTCTTAACTTAAACCCTGGTTGATGAAGGTCATTGTGCCAAAAGTATTCTTCACTACTCCGTCTGCCACCCCACTTTCAGAGAACCATGTCCTTGTACTCCTAGATCTCTCTGTTCTTCAACACTCACCAGTGCCCTAACATTCACTATGAATGCCCTTGTTTTGTTTGTCCTCTCAAAATGCAACATATGGCACTTACCTGAATCAAACTCTATTTGCCAATCCTCAGTACACTTACCCAACTGATCAAGATCCCTCCCGTACATTCTGATAACCATCTTCATTGTCAATGGAACCAAGTATTCTAATGTTATAGATTCAGTAATATTGCATTTTCTTATTATTTTCACTAAAATGTATTACCTCATATTTCTCAGCATGAATCTTCATCTGCCACTAGCTATCCAGTCAATCATATACATCCTTAAATAGAATTATAGTCATTTGCTATTACACTCACAGAACACTCCATCTTCAAGTTCTAAGTCATATGCAGATTTGGTAATTGTGCCTTATATACCAAAGTCCATCTCATTAATATAAATAAAGAAAAGCAGTGGTCCTTGTACTTATCCATAGGGAACTGGAATGCACACCATCTCAGGTCTGCAAAACAACTACTATTCTTTGTTGTTTAGCCAATTTTCTATCTGTATGCCTCAACCCTTTTTATTCTAACACCATCAATGTTGATGACAATGCCGGTGACCTTTTCCAATCTAATTCACTTGGATAAGCAGAGCACAAAAATATTTTAATATATGACTTGGTGGAAGATGAGTGGCAAAAGAAATAACACTTGCTCCTCAATTGTGGGATGACAAGATACGGAAGAGAAGCCTAAAATACGTCTTTCTTTGAGTCTGTCTGAGTTATAGAAGCTTATCAAATATATATCCATTCATGTGTTTCAGTGTAGTTTGTTGCACTGAGTATCTATTAGATTTGGTTCTATTTCATTCAGTAAAGAAGACTCCTAACAACACATATTTGCATTTATTTTAGATTTTTTTCTTTTAAAAGTTTTTCTACAAAGATCTGTGTAATAGGCATGAAATGATCATGCTATGAAAATGCATGTGTCTGCTTTACAATGTGACTATTTCAAGCAGTTATAGTCAGATTTGGCATGGTTCAAAAGCAATGTAGAGCACCCTCTACTGCATTAGAATGTCATTTCTCATGTGTCTTATGCCTTCAGAATCTTTAAATGAGATTGATGAATTGTTGCCAAATTTGAGAATAGTTTAGGTTATTGTCAGGGATCTAGAGGGAATTAGCCGAAACAGGACAAATTCATTTTCATTCTGATTAAATGTATTATTATTTCATATGTTGTCCCCTTAATCAGAAAATTTCAATTCCTTCACATGCTTGCCGCAAAGTAAATTATTACTTATGTTAATTCCCCTTTCAGCAAAATGTGCAATTGTGCCACATTGCACAGAAGGTTAGTGTCGAAAATGAAAAATGGTTTCATCGAATTCTATAGCTCTTTATAAAGTTAGGCGATATAACTTGCTGCAAACTGATAAAATATTGCAAATGAACATTCTCATTCTGAATAACTTGTCCTTCAGGGGCACATTTTAGAAGGAACGTGACAACGTGTGGGGGAAAGAGAAGGAAGAGAACAGAGGACAAAATACATGCTAGCAAAGCATAAGAATACTGGAAACATGCGCAAAATGGGTGGTTGGTGGCTGGCATAGACTCAATAGGCTGAATAGCCTGTTTTCATGCTGATGACTTGCAAAATCAGCTAACAAAGGATGCAGAATATATGAATAGCTAAATGCATATAAAAGGAAATATAAAATTTGGGTGACCAAGCGGTCTGTTAGAAATTACAAAAAAAAGGCAAGGGTGTGCCAGTGTTTCTGTGGCAAGGTATGGCATTGAGGTGGTTCTTCTTCATTTGGACACCATTACATCAATTTGCTTCATTGATATCAGTTCTGTATTTTGCCCCAACATCACCCCTCATTATATTCCAAATTCACTCCTTGCACTGTCTTGCCAATTCTTTGTGCTTCCCTGTCCACAAGTTTTCTTTGATCATATGTTTTTTGTCCTGGTTTGATTTATTATGGATTTCTCTTTGTTGTTGTCATATTATGTTTTCCTACCAAGAACCTCGCAGATCATTCCATTTCTGTCCTTGTGTGTTTTATTTTTCTTTATCTGCTTCCTCTATTATTCTGCTCCTTTTTATAAGTTGTTCAGCTGCAAAATCACAGAATCATACAACATAGAATTGGGCCAACTCTTTCAAAAAGGCTATGGAATTACTTCCCACAGCCCTGCAAATTTTTCCATTTCAAATATTTATCCAATTTTCCTTTGAAAGTTACTATTGAATCTGCCTCTACCACTCTTTCAAATAGTACATTTCAAATCATAACAACTTGCCAGTAGAACATATCTCATCTCCCCTCTGGTATTTTTGCCAATTACCTGAAAGGAAAGGTCTTAAACCTAAAATATTGAATGATTGACTTCCACTCGTCTACAAATACTGCCTCAATATTTGAAGCATTTCTCCCCCCGTTTTTATTTTCAGTAAGACTGTCTACATATACGAATAATATTTAAAATCAGCTATAAAACAATAGCATTTTGCTATAAATTACTATTGGCTTGCAAGCAAGGAATGCTGGCATGATAATTACAAAGAGATAAGTAGGTTTAATTAACAATGAAAAGGAAAAGTAAAAATAAGTGTTGTTTGCAGTGGATTGAAAATAAATATTAACTGCCAAGGTCTAAACATTTTAATAACAGAAATAATTAGGAATCTAAGGCAAGCATTAAGCATAATGATAAAAGCAAAAATATACCCAATGTAGACCTTTTGCTATAATAATGCTGTTGGATTCCCAGTAGAAAACTCGAATGAGATTCCAATCTCAGCTGGTATTGGCACTTGGATTCCCTCTGGAGGATGAACATTAAGAGTCTTTACTCATCATGCCAGGGAGACTGACTGCCTGTACTGCTCAAACATGCATTGTGGCAAGCCAACCAATTATTGCTGGCATTTAATAAGCTGAATTTAGGCAGCTGGCAAGTCTTCCCCAATGATGGGGGGGGGGGGGGTGGTAATGTAGATGTCAACCATTAAAAGACCAACAGTTAAACTAAAAGGGAACATTATTAAACATCTTTGGCCTCCTACAATCTTTAAAATAATTTTGCTGCTTTTCTAGAGGAGGAGATCTTTTTACATTCCTTCGTTTTCAGAAATAAATCGCAGAAAACTTTCTTTTGAACCTCAAAATATTGAATAATGAGACTAAGGTTTGTTACGTATTTCTTGTGCTCTTACCATATATTTGGACTATTACTTTGCAATTGTCATCTTTCAAATTTAAAACAAAGTCTGAATTCAATATAGTTTTCATAAGATGAAGAATGAGCTTAGTCTTGTGTAGGTAAATAGTGCACCTCCTAATTACTTCTTAACTTTGTATTAAAAATCTTTATACAACTTAAACAATCCTTGAAGATTCACCATACAGCCTCAAGAGGCCATGTAGATTAGGGCATTCACCAGTTTACTGATCTCTTCCAAAACATGTGCTCTTCCCCTTGGCTTTAATTTTCTCTCCATTCCATTGGCTTCCAATTTATCTTTCATCTCCCACTTGTGGTGTTTATTTGGCTATATTTCCTTTCCAGTATTCCCCAATTTATTGTGTGTTCTTTTGTATTACTTTCCTGAAACAAAAGTTTATTTTCAATTATCTTAACACTCATTTGGTGTTTTCGCAGGATGTGGTGATCACAGCTCATTTATGCTGCACTGACAACAGCAATAATAATTGTCCTTGAGGGCTTCCAATATATTACATACATATTAACAATTGAAATTAATAGGACACAAGTCAATCCCAAACTCTAGAGAGGGACATGCCAAGATTTTGTTTATAGCTCGGTTCTGGCAATGGCTATTAGTGCTCAAACAATTTCCCATATATGGAAAAATCTAACAAATCATGAAATTATTTAGACATAGTACACAGATGCAAACAAAAGGCTCTGTGACTTCATGCCAGTTCAGAGGTACCTGTTGAGTCTAATCCTACCTTCCAGTAGTTCTTGCTTATCAATGAAAGACATTGCTCTTTTTAGATAATGCTTGCACCACTACTGTACCTCAGGAAGTAAGTTGTAGATCTAACTACAGTCATGGTGAGTAAAAACACCCAACTATCAAGAGTTTTAAATTAATGGTCATTGTTTTTGACTTTTCCACTCTGTATCCTTCCTATTTACTCTATCTCCTATTTCCTTTCTTCCTATCTACTCTCTCCAGGCACTTTCATAATGTTTTATTCCTCAGTCAGTCTCCTCTTAAACTTCCTCTAGTCCAAAGAAGACATTAGCACACTCTGCAAACTTGGCCCCATAGCTGAAATCATCCAGTCTTGGCCACCCTCGTCAATCTCTGCAATCTCTCCATTCTGACTGGATCTTTCATTACATTTGTCAACCAAAACAGTAGATAAAGAATCAAGGTGTGTTCCAATTAGTGTAGTATACAATCTTAGTATAACCTCGCCGTACTTAGATTTCATGCCTCAGTACCCTCTAAGGGTTTGCAGACATATGTTCGATCTGCCCATTCCACCATTTAACATGCATCCTCCTGCCTTATTGCAAGCCAACAAACGCATCTTGTTTACACTTCTCTGGCATGTGTTCTACTCAGAAGCATCCAGACTATCTACAACTTACATAAGATGGTACAGCTTTTCTTTGTATTATCTGTGGACTTCCTTCTCACATCCCTCAAAGGCAAATTTAAATTATTAATATAACCTATAAACTTCGAGGGGCTATAAAGTCCATCCTGCAAAACCCCAATAATAAAAACCTCCCCAGTCATAAAATTACCTATCAGCCTTAATCCTTAGCTTCCTGCTGCTGAACCAATTTTGAATTTAATTTGCCTGCCTCCTTTGGATACCATTAACTTTTACATTTTTTTGCCAGTGTGACACATGGGCTTCATCAAAAGCCCATGTTCTAATATAAGCTACCTCAAATGCACAAGACTCATTGATCTCTTTACCTACTCAACCAAGCTCAGAAGGTATGATCCTTCTTTAACAAATCCTTACTGACAGTCCTTGATTAATCCATTCTTTTCAAAAAAAAACAGGGTTTACACTGGCGTTCAGAAATGATTACAGTAATTTATCTACCACAGAACTTAAATTATCTGCAATAAGTTGTTTTATCCCTTGCTCTTTATAAAG
Source organism: Hemitrygon akajei (assembly GCF_048418815.1). Taxonomy (NCBI): domain Eukaryota; kingdom Metazoa; phylum Chordata; class Chondrichthyes; order Myliobatiformes; family Dasyatidae; genus Hemitrygon; species Hemitrygon akajei. Next base: position 46,134,543 of record NC_133146.1, on the reverse strand, counting down.
CAGCAGCATAACTTTAAAACACAAAAATACAACTGCAGATGCTGTGGATCAAAGAATACGTACACAATGCTGGAAGAACTCAGCAGGTCAGGCAGCATCCGTGAGAAAAGAGTAGCCAAAGTTTCGGGCCGAGACCCGTTGGCAACTCTTTTCTCACGGATGCTGCCCGACCTGCTGAGTTCTTCCAGTGTTGTGTACGTATTCTCAGCATAACTTTAGAAGCTCTATAATTAGAAGTCCTCCAAGATTATAAGTTCTCTAATCCTTCAGTACTTACCCTGTAGTCAGGGACGATCGAAAAATGATGGTCAACACATTGAGAATTTCCTTCTTTGCTTCCTTTGACATCCTGGATACATTTCTTCAGATACTGGGCAAAATAAGGAGTCTGTAATATAAAATATCATAGATATTATATTTAAATAAAAGTCACAGTTCATGCTAGGATTATGCCAAAGCAACCCCAGCTAATCAAGCCTTTGCATTAGCTTTTGTTTGTAGAATGACATATTGGACATCTGGGAGAAGGCAGCAGCAGACTAGATTAAACCCTGACCTCTAGTGTTGTATGGAGTCTGGTCATTTTCCGTCACTGCAACGGTTTCTCCCGAGCGCTCCAGTTTCCAATTTCCCATTAACGTACTGATTTGCTATGTTACTTAAATAGGTGGGTAATAGGATAATGGGGAGAGTTGATGGGCATGTGTATTTGAAGAGTTACTGAGAAATAATTGGGGAAATAAAATTGATGGGATTACTCAGGAGTCACAGCGGCCCCCCCTCCCAATGTTCGCATGGCAGAAGACAAGCTGTAATGTGTTCGACTGCAGTGAATGTTCACTGCTTAACATTCATGAACACAAGGACTTGGACTATATTTTTGCTGTGTGACTGCCTTTTACTGCTGTCTTATATGTGCTACGCCATCTACGAACCCCTAAGAGCCAAAGAAATGTGAGCTTATAGAATTCAAAGGTCAACTGAAGCGGTGGCCAATCAGGACTAAGTGAAGCAAACAGGGCCTATATAAACGTTAGCACTTCCAGAGAGAAACGTCAACAACTGCGCACTGAGGACTGGTGATGAAACTTCGGCAAGCTAATTGCCAAGCTCGGCCAAGACTGAAACATCAGACAGCTGGGACTGTGTTTTGCACCTTGGCCATAGAATAAAGCTGTCTTATTTGATTGCATTCATGGGTATTCATGTATGGTTGAGTGACAATTAAACTTCCACTTGAACTTGAGATGGCATTGAGTTGATTGGCTAAATGACTGCTTATGCCTTAAGGAGAAAAATACGTGAAATTCAAATAATAGAAAAAAGATTAGATTATAAAAGCCGTTGAAAGATATGGAACTTGCTAATTACTAGTTTTTCCTTACCCGATGAGGAAAAACTTAAGACCTGTACTGGAATGAGCTAGAGTTGTTAGGCCCCATTAAACTGTGCCACTGCTTTTAAATATGAACCCACACACCTCTGGCTGACCACATTTGCAGAAAATTTATCTTCATGTAAAATTATTGTTTTATCTCTCCCCACAATTTGCTTCAGTGTCTATGAATTTAATATTCTGTTCATCACATTTACAAATTGCTTACAGATCAAGCCAGTGAGCTCACCACTCAATATAATAAAAAAAATACGAAGTCAGAGATTTCTCTTGAAGTGCACGCCACTCTTGATCAGACTTGAATAAACCAGGAGATCCATTGATAAAAATCAGGATTTTATATGACGAGATGGTGAAATATTCGACAAGAGATGATCAATGATACAAGACGAGGTCAGACAAACAATGGTAAAGCATGATTGTCACCTCAGTAGTAACAGTTGAGGGGAGCCAGTTCAGTAAATTGTTTCAGGCTGTTATAAAACCGATTTCACAAACTTGTTCAGGGAACTAAAACAGACAGCCCAAATAAAGTAATGGCAACTCAGGCTAAGTTTCCAGGCCAGATGAAACTATTCCACAGGTCATGTGTTTGACGTATTTTCTCATATTTCTTAGAACATAGAAAAAAGCCCTTCGGCTCAAGAAGACTTTCAAAGCAATTTCATTTATTCCCTTATTTCCCTATAATTTATTCTCTCCTACTTGCTCACCAGTTTCCCTTATCCACACCATTCATCCACCTACACAGGAGGTAATTTACAGTCACCAACTAACCTACCAAACTGCACATCTCTGAGATGTGGGAGAAAAGCAGAGCATCGTGGGAAACCCGTGGTCACAGAGAGAGAACGTGCAAACTCCACATTGAACCGGACTGGAGATAGCATTGGTTGCTATCTGAGGCAGCAGAGCTCCCCGCTGTGTCATTGTGTCACCCGATACAAGAACATAAAAAGAAGCAGGAATAAACCTTCAGGTAATCAACATAATTTAACATTATGGATGCTCTTTTAACAGGGCCCAACTTTCTTGTACTAACCCCGTAATTGTTTAAATATTTAAATACATAATTTTCTATGCTTAATGTATTCTCAAATGCATCAGAGGGTGTCTTTTTGTTAACAAAAGAATTATGTTCCTTCCCTACTTTATATTGAATAATCAGCTCTTATTTAGATATGTGTACCTAAAGAAAATAGAAACAAAACTGAAAAATATTGCAACTGCTATAAGCATTTATGGTAAAATGGCAGCAGACTTCCTGTAAAATGGGAGGGCGTTTGATCACAGCAGCCTTTCTGGATCCAACAGCTGGTGCAGATGTCTGTTTTAAACATTTTTCTTGTGATTACAAGACCATGTGGGACATTGGTAATAAAAAATACTGCAATTCCGCTTCATTGGTGAGGCCAGTGACAGAGAAGCTGCTGTGGCCTCAGCTACGGTGCGGACAGGCCCTCATGCCATGCTGTTAAAGCCACTCAGGGGAGGAGACACCAGAGGCAGTGTGGGAGAGAGCGGAAGCTCGGTGGGCACGCTGGAATTCTTGCTGTGTTGGGGGCTGGCCCCTGCAGGCTGGCTCTCCCATTGGCGCTGCACTCCAGTGTTCGCTCCCTGGAAGGAATGCTGGATTGCTTTTGCCCAGTGCAAGATGAGGAACTGCTGCGTGCTTGTTCTTGCGGAAACGTGGCTCCAGGACACCATCCCATGAAGGAACAATCTTCAGACTATGCCACTCAGGGACTTATGCTAATATTATTTTGTGACTATATCTGCTATTGTAACTATATGTGCTCTATCTGACTGTATGTACTGTGGTTTGCACCCTGGCCCCAGAGGAACAGTTTTGTTTGGTTGTATACATGTGTATGGTTGAACGTCAATTAAACTTGAACTTGATTCACTGTCCAGCCATCTCCCCCAACAACCCTCTGATTGCCCGAGGTCCTGACCAACCACAACTATTCATAGGCAACACGAGTGAATCTGCAGATGCTGGAAATAAATAAAACCACAAAATGCTGGCAGAACTCAGCAGGCCAGACAACATCTATGGGAGGAGGTAGTGATGACGTTTCGGGCTGAAACCCCATCACTCCTGATGAAGGGTTTCAGCCCGAAATGTCGTTATTACCTCCTCCCTTAGATGCTGTCTGGCCTGCTGAGTTCTGCCAGCATTTTGTCTTTTCACAACTATTCATATTTCATTTCCCCGTGGCTTTGATTCTCTTCCATGCCCCAATCAACACCATCAAGCCTGGACCCCACCATCAACATCACTCAGATTCTTAATGAAGATCATAATCTCCAACCCCTACCTCATAGGATCCAATTCAATTACACACCAAATCTTCCTACCTCCCTCCTCACGGTGCTTTCTTCCAGCCAATAAAATTGATGCACCATCAATAACTGTCGGAGACGTGAGTCAAGGTAGGCTTTTATTGGCTGGAAGAAAGCACCGTCGGCAGCAAGCGACCACCACACAACATCCTGGAGACTGAGGGAGGAGCAGTGCCTCCAATCGCCATTATACAGGGGTCTATGGGAGGAGCCACAGGAGCAGTCAGCGGGGGGGGGGGGGGGGGCATGTCCAGACAGGTATATATGTAGTTCACCACACACCACTAATGACTTAATTGGTCTCTGAACTGAACCGACACTGCTACTCAGTCTAAAACTGGCTGCCTCTCGCACCTAAATTCATTTCTGTTTCACTCTTGATGCAGGTTGTCTCCTCAAAATGTCGATAATTCCTTTCCCCCATCGATGAATTGATTTCATCCATCAGTTTGTTTTTTGAGGAAGGTTGTAATATACGGATATTGGCATTCAGCTATGTCAAATCCAATAGCTTTCACACAGCATATCTCAATTTAAGAAACAAAAAAAAATGAGGCAGAAGTATACTCTTCCACCATTTGCTATTTAAGACACTCCTTTCATGCCTTTATGAAATCTGTATGATATAATGTTATCAACAATCAAGTAAATTGAAGATGATGCTCCTATTTAAAAAAAGTCAGATGATATTATTGCTGGACAGGAAGTAAATCACTTCTTTAAAAGTTATGAAATGAATCAATTGCAGAATGATTTTGATGTAGATTTTGAGTACAGAATCACAGAGTAATATTGCTTATCTGTCCCATTTCACTACAGCACTGTTTCTCTATTGAATCATATCATAGTTATTTGGCAAACAAGGTTACATCTTTCCAGTTTTGACAAATTGCACTTACCATCTGAAATCTTTTAACATACTTTATCCAGATTAAATTGAATTGCTCCCGAACAGTGCTGTCTTATTTCATTTTACCTCATTACTATAACTTCACAGTAACTCATTTGAATCAACTACAGTTTTATGAACTTTAAAGATAACTTAAAAATGTAACCATCAGCAAGACCTTGACATTTGTTATGCTTATCTCAGCAGGTTTAAAGCAAAGGTAAGATTTGACTAGTTAGCAAATATCCAAGCTTAAAATGCTATGTTTTGTTCATCTAAATTCTGAAACATATAAATCCTAAAAAAGCTAAATTCATAACATTGACACCCAATTTTCCAAATTCTTATCTGTTTGTATCTTATCTTAGCGCTACTTTACTCTTTCTCCCTGATATTTTTAGATTTAAGAAGTAGACTTTTGTTTAAGTGATATAAAAGTAAAATTGTCTTGTCACTGAGAATTTTCTTCCCCACTTCTATTCAACTTGTTACAGTTTGAATCCCTGTTCAACACATTAATTGAATTTGTTTATTCCTGAGTGAATCACAACTATCTCTATTTCTAGGGTATTTTTGTTTTAACACACTAAGCACTCCTTGACATGGTCATCCTTATGACTCAAATGAAGTTTCTGCATCTGGGGCAGATGTTAGTACACGTGGAATTCATTTTCACATGTAGGATTTTCTTTCTTCTCCCTTGATTGTAATTCATTTTTAATGTTGTTGTATTGCAATGTTTTTGTATGACTCATATCAAAAATGGAGAAATCAACATTATAGACTTAGTTTCAACAATAATACAATCATGAGGTAACATTAATGATTTGGCAGCAGAATAATAATGGCCACAGAGGCAGAATTAGAGTATTTTTAATACCAAACATTCACAGTTTTACTGAATCAGAAACCAACAAGAACAGCTTTTGCTCTTTCTAATTGTATAAGATTGCCAGCGAGAAAAGTGAGCCGAACTGTGTGTACACTACAGTATAATTGAGTTACTTTCAGATTTTACAATATGAGCTCATTTTTGAACCATTAGCTCAAAAAAAGTTTGAACCCCACAGAAAACAGAGAGGCTACTAATTTATCCTGGTACTTGGTTTGTTTCAGTTTTCAGTGAAATATACTTCAATATTTCAGAGTACTGAATAATTTTATTTTATGTAACATGAAACGGCTCAAAATTGTGACATTAAACAGCATTTGATTTTCCACTTTCATTTTTTTCCTCACCTCCGGAAAGCTGAAGGTCCTGTTAGGGTAGAAAAACTGGTAAATTGGCTTATTATTGTCACATCTACCAAGAAACAGTGAAAATCTTGTCTTGTATGCTATTCATAAAATACTTTCATTTCCACACTGCATCTAAGTATAATACAATACAAAGCAGAATAAAGTGTTACATTTACAGAAAAAGGGCAGTGCAGGTAGACAATAAGGAGCAAGGCCATACTGAGATAGATTGTGAGGTTACAAGTTCATCCCATAGTACTAAGGGACAGTTCAATAGTTTTTTAACAGTGGGATAGAAGCTGTCCTTGAGCTCGGTGGTTCGTGCTGGCAGGGTTTTGTACCTTCTGCCTGATGGGAGGGTGAGAAAAGAGAATACTTTTGGTAGCAGGTTTTTGTAACCATGTACCTACAGGAGGCAGTGCCTCAAAAGGCAATATCTATCATTAAGGCTCCCTACCACCGCGTCATGCACATCAATAATTGGTCAGATGCCTGAATTCTCACACTAATATAAGATCATAAGACCATGAGAGTTAGGAGCAGAATTAGCCCATTTGGAACTCTCGAGTGTGCTCCACCATTTCATCATGACTGGTCCATTTTACCTCTCAGCCACATCTCCTGCTTTCTCTCCGTATCCCTTCACACCCTGACCAATCAAGAATCTGTCTACCTCTGCCTTAACTATACATAAAGACTTGGCCTCCACAGCTGCCTATGGCAAAGAATTCCACAGATTCACCACATAATATATTCAAGAACAGCTATTTCCCTTCAACCATTTGGTTCTTTTACTGACTGGCACAACTGACTGGAACAGGCGGACAAAGTTACTTCAAACTCTACGGCTGTGAAGGCGGATGAAGGCTTCAACAAATCCATCAGCTCCAATCGTCATGGTTTCCGTGCCATTAGAGTCAGTTGGTTGATTTGTGAAGTATCGTGTGCTTCTTGGAGTGCAACATCAAGTACACGTTAAACAAATACACACACAGTCATCTTCGCTCTGTGGAAACGGAACGAAGACCATCATCCTTAACCTCGAGGGATAGCCACGACAACGATGACATTACAGTGTAGCAACCCTAAGGCCACTTTGATCACTTTGTACTAAAATGGACTTTTTAATCATTCTAATTGCGTTTTCTTGAAAAAATTGAGAGTAGCTTATGATTGATATTTTTCTTGTGAATGTTGCGTAGGTGATGCCATGTTCCTGTGGTGCTCCTGCAAGTAAGTTTTTCACTGCACCTGTTCATATGTGTACTTGTGTATGTGACTATATAGGCTGCTTTGACTGCGAAGTATACACAGAGTTAATGGACAGGAAGCTGGTTTCCATGACGTGCTGAGCTGTGCCATAATTCTCTGCTGTCTTGCAGTTGCCATATCTAGCCATCATGCATCTGGAAAGGTTACTTTCTATGGTCCTTCAATAAAAAGTGATGAGGGTCAAAGGGGATATGTCAAATTTCTTTTGCCTCTGAGGAAGTAGAGGGAATGGGGTGCTTCCTTAGCCATAGTGACTACAGGGTTGGACCAGGGCACCCAATTAAAACAAAATCTTCAAACAAATCAAGCACAGAAATCAGTGTGCACAAATGGCTTTGTACATGCGTGCAGATGTCTATCCCTAAGCTACTTTAATCAAGTGGGACTTGGTGGTAAACTAGTAAGGCAATCAACTTTGGCAGACACCTGTCCTGGCATTCCTGTCACCAGAGATGAGGACATAAATCTCTTTTATATTAAAGATTAACTGTTCTTAAAAGAAAATCAATTATTTAGGTCAAAGAAGAGGTGAACTGCACCTGATAGGAATGCATCCTGCTTCATATTATTTGTTATTTAAGGAATTTAGTCTGATTCTGATGTAACTATAGTAACATAAATTAAGCCAAGGTAATAGGTATAACTGAAATTAGCCACAAATCAAGAATTTAATGATTTACAAACACATTTTTTAATGATTGTTTTTATATTGAACATTGAGATTAATGCATTTTGGATTATGATACCTGTAAAGTCAATTTAGATGATTGATTGATCGAATTTCAGTATATTTCAGGTATGCTGCCCATTGCTGAAACAAAGAGATGTAGATATGCCACAGCACTGTAAATGAAAATAAATTTACAAATTTATTAGTAGAACAGTATTCAATGTCCTTCATTTTTTTCAATAACAAATGCACATAGCTTTGATATCTACTTGACTTGTAAAAGAGTTAGTGTTACTTCAGCATCACTGACAGTTAAATCTGGTGCTTCTGGAAATTAAGTTGTAGTCAACCAACTCATTGATCAGAAATGTTAATATTGAGCATTGCTCTGATTAAAAGTTATTGATCTCAACTGTTCTTTCTCTCTCGACAGTTTCTCTCTGCCCTGAGCACCATTTCTACCATTTGCTGTTATCACACCAACTGCATTGCTAGGACACGGCCCTGCTCAATGAATCAGATTCTATTCACACACCTCTTCTGCTCCATCAATTAGAATTTATTCTCAATGTCCATTTGTTCTCTGTACCTTCTCACAGATGGAACTGCTATGACATTCATGTTGATATCTCATAGTTTATATACACCACCATCTCCTCAGTATGACTAATTGCCCAAACAAACTGTGCTGCACTGAGTAAACAGGTTCATCTAACTTACAGGGTAAATTGACCACAATTACAGGCAGCAGCTACATCCATAACCTCATAGTCCAATGAAAAAGGGAATGTTGTACATGTTGAAAAAATTCTGGCCCTTCAGCTCCACACATCAATACTCTGAGGCCACTTGATTAGGTGCGGGAGAGTACCTAATAAAGCGGTCACGGGAGCAGAACCCGTGTGCGTTTCTGCTGCTGTAGCCCATCCACTTCAAGGTTTGAATTGACGTGCATTCAGAGATGCTCTCCTGTACACCAGTGTTGTAACGAGTGGTTATTTGAGTTACTGTCACCTTCCAGTCAGCTTGAAACAGTGCGTCCATTCTCTTCTGACCTCTCTCAATAAGATGTTTTCACCCATAGAAACTGCTGCTCACTGGATTTTTTTTTTTGTTTTTCGCACCATTCTCTGTAAACTCTAGTATGTGAAAATCCCAGGAGATCAGCAGTTCCTGAGATACTCAAGCCACTCCATCTGGCACCAACAATCATTCCATTGTCAAAGTCACTTATATCACTGTTCTTCCCCATTCTGATGTTTGACCTGAACAACAACTGAACCTCTTGACAATGGCTGCATGCTTTTATGCATTGAGTTGCTGCCACATTATTGGCTGATTGGTTATTTGCATTAAATAACAAGTGGACTGCCTGGTATACCTAATAAAATGTCCACTGAACATATGCTGATCAAAGTGCCTTCCTGAGTTAGTCCTATTTGCCTGCACTTGGCTGATGTCCCTCTAAACATTTCATTAGCGTAAACATTATAATCGTGCCTGTCTCTAGCACTTCCTGTGACAGCTCATTTCATAGTCCCATGTGTCCATCAGCTACAGTACCTTTCACATCTTTCCCCTCGCACCTTTAAACATGGAAATAGAACAATGCAACACAGAAACATATGCCCAGAAGCTGCACTGATTGGGATGTCAAACTTAAGCTAATTGCATCTGCCTGCACACGGTCTATATCCTTCCACCCCCCCCCACCCCCGCCTGTTTGTGTTCCTAACTCAGTCTATACGCTTTGCCATTGCATATGGGTTTTCAGACATGACTGCCAATGCACCAAGCATTGTGTGCCTTACACCGTAAATGTTATCCGGAACCATCATCTCCCCTGGCAGCATGATACAGACACCTACCTACCTTCTCAGGAAGACTCTTGGAATCTTGCCTCATAAAAATCCTTTGAAATTCCTCCTCTCATGTTAAACCTCTACTCTGCAATTTTAGATTCCCCTGCAATGTATCAACAGGCTTCATAGTTTTATAAACTTTTTCAAGTTCACACTTCATTGCAGAGAAAACAGACCCAATCTAACCAGTCTCTCCTTATAAATCAACCCTACGTCTTGGCAACATCCTTGCCAATTTTTTCAGTATCCTCCCTGCTTTAATCACATTCTTTGGATAGGATGGTGACCCAAACAAAATTCAACACTCCCTAAATTCTTGTACAGTTTGATGTGACATCCCAAATGACTCAACAGGAACACAGAATCTTAAGGCTGTTCCCTTTAACAATACATACTCCTGTTTGAGTACTGTTCGGGGGTGGGGGGGGGGGATGGCCTACCTGGGGGAAGCAACAGTGGCCGTGCCTCTGGCACACAGTCTGGCCCTGTGGCTCAGAAGGGTAGGGAAAGGAAGAAGGCAGCAGTATTAAGGGACTCTATAGTTAGGGGGTCAGACAGGTGATTCTGTGGATGCAGGAAAGAAACGTGGATGGTAGTTTGCCTTCCAGGTGCCAGGGTCTGAGATGCTTTTGATCGCATCCACGATATCCTGAAGTGAGAAGTTGAACAGCCAGAGGTAGTGGTACATATTGGTACCAATGACATAGATAGGAAAAGAGAGGAGGTCCTGAAAACAGATTACAGGGAGTTAGGAAGGAAGTTGAGAAGCAGGATCTCAAAGGTAGTTATCTCAGGATTACTGCCTGTGCCATGCGACAGTCAGCGCAGGAATAGAGTGAGGTGGAGGATAAATGCGTGGCTGAGGGATTGGAGCAGGGGACAGGGATTCAGATTGCTGGAACAGGAAGGGGTCAATAACTCCACTGGGTGTTTTTTATAGACCACCCAATAGTAACAGGGACATTGAGGAGCAGATAGGGAGACAGATTCTGGAACAGTGTAATAATAACAGGGTTGTCGTGTTGGGAGATTTCAATTTCCCAAATATTGATTGGCCTCTCCCTAGAGCAAGCAGTTCGGATGGGGTGGAGTTTGTTAGGTGTGTTCAGGAAGGTTTCCTGACACAATATGTAGATAAGCCTACAAGAGGAGAGGCTGTACTTGATCTGGTATTGGGAAATTAACCTGGTCAGGTGTCAGATCTCTCAGTGGGAGAGCATTTTGGAGATGACCTACAGTGGATTGAAAAGCTTGAGCATATAGACATTAAAAAGAGGACGTGCTGGAGCTTTTGGAAAGAATTAAGTTGGATAAATCACTGGGATAGGCTCCTGTGGGAGGCGATGGAGGAGATTGCTGAGCATCTGGCAATGATCTTTGCATCATCAATGGGGATGGGAGAGGTTCCTGAGGATTGGAGAGTTGCAGATGTTGTCCCCTTATTCAAGAAAAGGAGTAGAGATAGCCCAGAAAATTATAGACCAGTCAGTCTTACTTCAGTAGTTGGTAAGTTGATGGAAAAGGTCCTGAGAGGGGGGATTTATAAATATTTGGAAAGGTATAATATGATTAGGAATTGTCAGCATGGCTTTGTCAAAGGCAGGTTGTGCCTTATGAGCCTGACTGAATTCTTTGAGGATGTGACTAAACACATTGATGAAGGTAGAGCAGTAGATGCAGTGTATATGGATTTCAGCAAGGCATTTGATAATGCAAGGCTTATTGAGAAAGTAAGGAGGCATGGGATCCATGGGATATTGCTTTGTGGATCCAGAAGTGCCTTGCTCACAGAAGGCAAAGAGTGGTTGTAGATGGGTCATATTCTGCATGGAGGTCGGTGACCAGTGGTCTTCCTCAGGGATCTGTTCTGGGACCCCTTCTCTTCGTGATTTTTATAAATAACCTGGATGAGGAAGTGGACGGATGGGTTAGTAAATTTGCTGATGACACAAATGTTGGAGATTACAGCGGCACATTGATAGGATGCAAAACTGGACTGAGGAGTGGCAGATGGAGTTCAACCCAGATAAGTATGAGGTGGTTCATTTTGGTAGGTCAAATATGATGGCTGAATATAGTATTAATGGTAAGACTCTTGGCAGTGTGGAGGATCAGAGGGATCTTGGGGTCCGAGTCCATAGGACTCTCAAACCAGCTGCGCAGGTTGACTCTGTGGTTAAGAAGGCATACGGTGCATTGGCCTTTATGAACCGCGGGATTGAGTTTAGGAGCCGAGAGGTAATGTTACAGCTACATAGGACCCTGGTCAGATACCACTTGCAGTACTGTGCTCAGTTCTGGTCACCTCGCTACGGAAAGGATGTGGAAACCATAGAAAGGGTGCAGAGGAGGTTTACAAGGATGTTGCCTGGATTGAGGAGCATGCTTTATGAAAATAGGTTGAGTGAACTCAGCTTTTTCGCCTTGGAGTGGTGGAGGATGAGAGGTGACCTGATAGAGGTGTATAAGATGATGTAAGGCATTGATCATGTGGATAGTCAGATGCTTTTTCCCAAGGTTGAAGTGGCTAACACAAGAGGGTACGATTTTAAAGTGCTTGGAAGTAGGTACAGAGGAAATGTCAGGAGAAGTTTGTTACGCAGAGAAAGGTGAGTGTGTGGAATGGGCTGCCGGCGACGGTGGTTGAGCCGGATAACGATAGGGTCTTTTAAGGGTCTCCTGGAGAGGTCCATGGAGCTTAAAAAAATAGAGGGCTATGAGCAGCCCTAGGTAACTTCTAAAGTCAAGTACATGTTTGGCACAGCATTGTGGGCCAAATGACCTGTACTTTGCTGTAGGTTTTCTATGTTTCTATGTTTCAGAATATGTGCCTTATGCCTTCTTCACTGCCCTGTCCCACTTTTTTGCCAATTTCAGGGAATTATGCACATCTACCTCTTGGTCTCTCTGTCTATATCCTGCCATGGTTTAACTTCGCAAAAAGCAACACTTTTCACTCGTCTGACTTAAATTCCATCTGCCATTCTAGCTGCACAAGGCAGGTGGTAAGTTTGTGATCCCTCACCTCTGCCCCTCTGCCCCTCAACACAGGAGCCCCTCAGGGCTGCATCCTAAGCCCCCTCCTTTTCCCAAGACGGTGTCACCACCAACAGCTCCAATCTGTTAATTAAATTTGCTGACGACACTATACTGATTGGCCTAATCTCAAATAATAACAAGGCAGCCTACAGAGAGGAAGTCATCACCCTGACACAGTGGTGTCAAGAAAACAACCTCTCCATCAAAGTCACAAAAACAAAGAAGCTGGTTGTGGATTACAGGAAGAATAGAGACAAGCTAACAACAGCAATGGATCTGGGATTGAGAGGGTGAACGAATTTAAGTTCCTCAGCATACACATCACCAAGGATCTCATGTAGTCTGTACGTAGCAGCTGTGTGTTGAAAAATGCACAACAGCGTCTCTTTCACCAAAGATGGTTGAAGAAGTTTGGCATGAGTCCCCAACTCCTAAGGACTTTCTACAGGAGCACAATTGAGATCAGCCTGACTGTCTGTATCACTGCCTGGTATGGGAACTGTACTTCTGTCAATCACAGGACTCTGCAGAGAGTGGTGCGGACAGCCCAACGCATCAGTAGATGTGAACTTCCCACTATTCAGGACATTTACAGCAACAGGTGCATAAAAAGGGCCCGAAGGATCATTGGGAACCCAAGTCACGCAACTACAAATGGTTTCAGCTGCTACCATCCGGGAAACAGTATTGCAGCATAAAAGCCAGGACCAACAGGCTACGGGACAGCTTCTTCCACCAGGCCATTAATTCACGCTGATACTATTTTATTTTTATGCTATATTGACTGTCCTGTTGTACATACATTTTATTACAAATGACTACAAATTGCACATTGCACATTTAGACGGAGACGTAACGTAAAGATTTTTACTCCTCATGTATGTGAAGGATGTAAGAATAAAGTCAATTCAATTCATTTTCCACTTTTCCACTTGATCTACTTCAGGGTTTCCCAACCTGGGTTCTGTGGAGCCCTTGTTTCATGGCATTGGTCTAAAAAGGTGGTAATCCCTGGTCCAGATACTACTTTTACTTTAGACAATATTACACCACTAATTTTGGTGTGATTCACAGACTTATTAATCATGACACTGACATTCTCAGCGAAATCATTAGGCCATCCAAAATCCAAATAGATAATGTCTTCTGCTCTGCATATGTCAATCCCCGTGGCAGTGTTCTATACACAAGGGCTGAATAGCATTGCCGAGGTATTGCCATGGGGACTAACATGGTCTACAAATCTCCTGATCTCTTTTATGATGACAGCAATTGTTTCCCATGATTACCATCCCTTCATCCATTCCATTTTTTGCCCTTCTTGCTAGCCAAGGTGGCAGGATAGAGATCCATCTCTACCAAGGGAGGTGTAAGGCGCTCCTTCCCTCCGATAGCCTGCAGATCACCCTTGGGCAAGGTGTAGCACCTGCTTAGCTCCCTCCCACCAATCAGGGTCACATGAAGCCATGGGAGCAGGTGGTGGATGGTCATAGGAGCAGCTGATGCATATCACAAATCCTGGTTATACAACTACTGACACCAGGCAGACAATCTCTGAAGAGTACTGATAATGGCTGGAGTTACCCGTCTTGCAAGGCATCGCCTAGAAGAAGGCAATGGCAAACCACTTCTGTAGAAAAATTTGCCAAGAACAATCATGGTCATATGACATGGCACATAATCTAAGGTTCAAAGGTTCATTTATTATCAAAGTACACAACTCTGAAATTCTTCTTCTCCAGATAACCACGAAACCAAGAAAGAAAATAATGGCAGCACGATCATCAACCCCCAAATCCACACTTCCAGCACAAAAAAAAAACAAAAATGGAACAGACATGTTGACCCCCAAATCCTCCTCCCCCGAACACAAAAAAAAGAGAACGATTAGGCGAAAAACACAGAATATAAAAAAACTGTAAGACTGAAAAAGTCTAAGGTCCAAGTCCATATCCAGAACTCAGAAAACCTGGGTAACATTCTCTGAGTGCAGCAGCAGGCCTTTCCCTCTCCAACAGAAGAGCGATCCCACCTGTGATCAAAAAGGAGTCTCCCCCTTCCCGTAGCACAGCGACCCCCCAGCAATCGAAAAGGAGTTTCCCCTCTCCATAGCAGAGCAATCCCACCAGCAGTCAAAAGGCCAGCTGCTGGTACTTTCCTTCCACACTCACCTCGATGTTTCAATCTCCCTCGTCACTTTAATCGGCCAACATTTAATTCACGAAATGACGTCAAACATCAACTTGTGCCCTGCCCTGCGGCCTTCTCGCCATGAGGTTTGTGTACTTTGCCTCCGCCTCCCGGAATCCTCTCGGAGACTGCAGAGCGCTGACATACCCAAACAATCCCTGAGCTGCAAATCACAGGCTCCTACAGTTCTAGAATCACATTCAAGCCAAAAACAAATGAAATATATGGTTTTATGATCTATCCAGGGGATGCCCACTAAAGGAGCATTGTACGAGGGTGCCGGAAGGTCATAATGATGTTGATGCTAGCCAAGAACACTGATGTTCATGGGAAATTGCTTCAACTGCACACTGTATAGGTATAGGACTGCATAAAGCATCCTTCCAGTTTAACTATAGCTTCCTCTGCTGAGGGATCACTGGATTGGAGTTATCAGAGAAGTAAAGGTATATATAGCTCAGTGCAGAAATGTGATATGGTAATTGTCTCTGAACAGTTTGAGTAGTTTGATTGGGTTTAGAATATTTGTATTTTACTGTTTAGACATAGCCCTGAGGAACATGTGAGATTTGTTCATGAACGATATTAGCCATATATTGTTCATCCAAAGAAGGAGCTATCTGGGTTGTCTCCCCACCCGGTTAACAACCATTCACCATAAAGCAGATAGAAAATGCTGATCTATCATTACGTTGAAGATGTGCAGCATACACGGGCAGCCACAAATCTTGACACCACTGGTCAAAATATTATAGGGCGCTTCCAGAGTGGACCAGACAATGGATTTCTTGCTTTAGCACACCAGTGGTTTGCTTTATCACATTTCCCTTATCAACACACAGACACAAAATGCTGGAGGAACTCAGCAAGTCAGGCAGCATCTATAGAAAAGAGTAAATAGTCAACACTTTGGGCAGAGACCCTTCTTCAGGATATTTCCCTTACGATTTAGGGAGTACAGGTCACGTACATGGGTTGTACCCTGGAAATGTGTGCACACTGAGAGGAATTATTTCTCTTGCCATGACATCACGAATGAAGATGGCACATATCAGTTGGGAAAAATAATTGTATATAATCATGAATCAGCCAGTTATGAATCACAGAGTGCGTGGAATTCATTTTGGTTAGGTTACATCACAGAGGTGACATGTACCCCCTGCTAACTGGATGTATAAGTCATATTCTGCACCATAGAAAAGCTTGCAATCCTTGCAAAACATAGTTACCTGAGGATGGAAAGAAAACAATTTTAGGTTGTTTTAAAATTTATTATACATACCGGGTAGATTTATAATAATAAATCACTGCCAAGTGAGGACTTTTTTCTCTTTGTAGCAATACTCAAAAGCCACTGAACAAGAAAAAACAAGATGGGAAATAAATTTAATATAAACAGCTTCAGATTACACAAACCTAATCTAAACAAACCACCCCCAGCGTACTACATTTTCATTTAAATTGCTTAGAGCTCCTGATCCAAGAATAAAATGTATATAAGATCTGCAAATAAAAAGATCATAAGCTGAGCCAAAAGGAGGGCACAGTTGGTTGGCCACTTACTCACAGATACACACTTACCCTCAGCTCCATCAGTAGCATTAGAAACAAAAATGCCTGAGAATATTAAAAACATCACGAGGGAAAATATTGTCTATCATTCACTACATCTGTTCAACTTGCATTAGAAACATAGAAACAGAAAACCTACAGCATGATACAGGTCCTTCGGCCCACAAAGTTGTGCCAAACATGTCCCTAGCTTAGAAATTACTAGGCTTACCCATAGCCCTCTATTTTCCTAAGCTCCATGTATCTATCCAAAAGTCTCTTAAAAGACCTTATCATATCTGCCTCCACCACTGTTGCTGACAGCCCATTCCATGCACTCACCACTCTCTGCATAAAAAACTTACCCCTGACATCTCCTCTGTACCTACTCCCCAGCACTTTAAACCTGTGTCCTCTTGTGGCAACCACTTCAGCCCTGGGAAAAAGCCTCTGACTATCCACACAAACAATGCCTCTCATAATCTGATATACCTCTATGAAGTCACCTCTCATCTTCTATCGCTCCAAGGAGAAAAGGCCGAGTTCACACAACCTGTTTTCATAAGGGATGCTCCCCAATCCAGGCAACATGCTTGTAAATCTCCTCTGCACCCTTTCTATGGCTTCCACATCCTTCCTGTAGTGAGGCGACCAGAACACAGCACTCCAAATATTGTCAGTAGAAAATTGCTAAGAAGCCATAGATGCCATTACAGCAGCACTTTTTTTCAGTCGAATATACTAATTCTATAAATAAGAAATGCACCTACTATTTAGCCTGTAGGTTTTACTTAACTAATATCTACAATATTCAGCCCCAAAAACGTACTTTTTTGTCACCATTGTTTGGAAAATTGACCTAAGTTTAACAAATACATCATCCTGGTCATGAACCAGAATTATCCTTGTTCTCTATCCACAAGGCTGTCAGATGCTGCTTTCCTTTGAGTGCCCTGATGGAATTAGTGGTTATTTGATTTGGTTTGCATTGTTTAGTTGGCATTTTGAGTCAATTGTATTGTTTATGCATTTGTCGGTGGTTCCACTCTGCCGGTCTGGTCTTTTCACCTGATCACTTTACCATTTCAAGTCAAGTCATCAAGTTTATTGTCATTTAACTAAATAAGAGTATACTCTCAAACAAGGCAATATTTCTCTGGGCCAGGGTATTACACACAATAACTTAGGAATGAAAGAATAAACAAAGTAAAATGCAAAAATTATATGTTATCAGGTACAGAACAAATTAACTGGTGACACTTCGAATGTGATGAGGCAGGGACTTCAGAAGTCTAATGGGCTGAGGAAAGAAATGGTTTCCTACCGTGACCATTCTTGTCTTTATGCATCCTGCCTGATGGTAGAAAGTCAATGAGAATCCTTAATAATACCAAGGGCTCTGTGTGTGCAGCGTTCCTGATAAATGTCCCTGAAGTTTGGTAGGAGACCCCTGTGATTCTCTCAGCCATTCTCACAGTCCTTTGTAGGGACTTCCAGTCCGATGCATGGCGGGGCAGAGGTGGGGTGGGGGAGGTATCCTGGCTTGCCTCATTCTCCTTACTAAGTGGTGTCTCTTCTTATTCAGGGAGATGATATTGAGGGACTAAGTGAGGTCATCCATGACGTGAACTCCCAGGAACTTGGTGCACTTAAATCTCTCTGTGGAGGAGCCATGTACGTGCAGAACTATGTATGCACATCATATCTTATAAGACCAAGGACGTAAGTTGAGATTTCACAAAACACTGGTGCGGCCTCTCTTGGAGTACTGTAGGCAGCTTTGTGCCCCTTAGAAAGGATGTGCTGAAACCTGAGAGGGTTTAAAAGAAGTTCACGAAAATGATTCCAGCAGTGAATGGTGTGTCACATGAAGAGTATTTGATGGCTCTGGGTTTGTAATCACTTGAATTCAGAAGAATGAGGGGTGACCTCATTGAAACCTATCGAATGGTGAAAGGCCTTGATAGTGCGAATGTGGTGAGGATGTTTCCTGATCAGCGTAGGAAGAGAAGGGTGTCCTTTTTGAATGGAGTTGAGGAGGAATTTCTTAAGCCAAAGAGTGGTGAATCTGTGGAATTCTTTGCCATGGGCAGCTGTGGAGGCCAATTCTTTATGTATATTTAAGGCAGAGGTTGATAGATTCTTGATTGGTCAGGGCACGAAGGGATACGAGAAGAAGACAGAAGATTGGGACCGAGAGAAAAATTGGATCAGCTATGATGAAATGGTACAGCAGACGCAATGGACTAAATGGCCTAATTCTGCTCCTATATCCTATGGTCTTATGGTTTTATCAAATGCTGGAAGCAAGAAAGTAAAACAAGGACAAAATATATTTATATATTCCTTTTGATTTGGAGTTAAATCTGTCTCTCAAAAGTTATAACATAAAAGGTTCAACAATTAAAAAGATTTAAAAAAAAGCTGAAAATTTTCCTAATAAACTCATCCATCCTATTTTTTATATATTAGTAATTTTCACCTTGCAGAGTAAGATGGATTTACTGATTTGGGGGTATAAATCCTTATGGCCTTTTATTTGGCACTTGTGTATGTGAATCCTTAGAGCTTCAGACAGGGCTTCTACAGCTGGCAAGTGTGACAATGTATGGTAATTTCCTTTCTTTTTAATTTATCTAATTTTAATGAACAAATGTTAGCAATGTCAGCAGCCAGCCATGACTCTGGGTAACTGTAGCAATTTTCCCTTGTTCTGTGGCAAATCTAGAGTTGTGGATGATCTCTGAACACATGGCTGGGTAGAGGCATTCTGCTCTCAACTTACTTAAATGCCATTTGTTGTCCAGTTGCGTTATATTGCGGCTTTATCAGACTATCCAAGATTTTCAGTTCTTTCCATGGATAACATGGATTCATCTGAGAGGGCAATCCAAAATTACTTTCGTTGTTCTGCAGGAGAGGAAATAAACATTTCATTATGTACTGTGTCAACCTAAATTGCATCTGGTAATAATTTAAAAGGCAGGGTGTAATTTAAAGGAAGATATTCTTATTTCCCAAGAGCTTTTGAATAGTCTCCGTGAAAACAAAAGGTTCATTAACTTTACATAATGTAGAGGCAAGGGAGTCACTGGATTTTTGGGTTAATTTTGTTGCATCTGCTAGGGAAATTGTGCCTGGGTTGAACAGGTGTACAAGATGCTACTGATACTTCAACCTTTCCTTCATAGTAAACACAGTCCCTGCAAAAATACAGGAATTAGCTTCATTTGAGGTAATGTTATTTTTGTAGCACTGTACGGAATTTATTTCATTATTTTATTTTATTTTATTTAAAATATTTTATTATTATAAATATTTTATTTTACTTTATTTTATTTTATTTGGAACAGTGCTGATTAGGCCCTTCTGGCCCTTTGAGCCACACCTCCCCAGCAACCTCACAACCCCAATTAACCCTAACTGCATCATGGGACAGTTTACAATGACCGATTAACCTACCCTGCACACGTTTGGACTGTTTGCAGGACAGCGCCAGAATTGAACTCTGAACTATGTAATGCCCCAAGCCACAACAGCATGGCGCTAACCACCATGCCACTGTGGCAACCAATGAGTAACATTAAAGGATCCGCCTTTTCTCATCTCTTCTCAGAACAGGAAGCTCAGTTGGTATTTTTCAGTATAGGTCATTTGTCAAAGTCAACAGTACTTCAAATGTCTTTTTGATGAGTTAATATAGATTAGAAAATGCTGTCCTATCTTTAAGGTCAGAAATTTAGCTATTCATTCACCCTGTTCTTAGTGAAATACTAATGCAAAATATTGTATGTGTACACACTCTGTAGAATGATTTACAATGGTTTTGTGTCAAAATTAATCAATGAAATGGAAATAGTTTTCTTGTAAATAGCTATGTGTTCCAGTTTTGAGACTTCACCCTCACAGTGCAGCATGGGTGTTGTCATTGATCTGTTAAGCACAACCACTCATTCCACTTCCATCAGTGTCAGCACTTTCTGTCTCGACCCCTTCTACTATGATTCAATCTTGCCGTCCCATTTCCTCTCTCACCCCTTTCCATTACTGGTTACCATTGCCCCATCCCCACTTCTTCTGTTTATGAGACCATATCCTTCCTACCCCTTCTCCCCTGCCAACCCATACCCCCCACCCATCTTTTCCCACCACCGTATGCCGACCACTGCCCCACTGTTTCCACACTGACACAATCCCTTCTTTCCACCCCGCCATCATTCTGTTCTCGTGGCCAGCACTGCTACCCCAATTAGCATTTAAACCCCTTCACTTCTATATGTGCCCACTGCCATTTGTCCAACTACTTTAATCTTTTCATCATCAATCTCCCAGCTACTTCTGTACAGTCCCACTGTTTTGTCATCACCAACATACTTCTTTTGCCATCATTTGCATTTCATCATTCCTCCCTCGTTGTTTCTATCCACATTGCCATTTCCCATTCCCCCATTATTTCCTTTTCCAACACCATTATTCTACATGATCTCTCTCCCTGGTATTTTTCCCCAACCAACAGGGGGAAAATTATGTTAATAAGCTCTTATTTTCAGCAAACTCCTGTCTTGTTCCAGCATTCACCATGTGCTCGAGTCCTTATTATTTTTGTCGTCCATCTCTGGTCACTCACTCATTGCCTGCATCTGGCACATGCTTTTCCCTCATGCTTTGAACCCTGGCATCATTCTCGTCAGGGCTCAGTCTTTATGCTCCATGACCTTCACATTTTTTTTTTGACATGACCAACCACTACTTTTATTGTAATGGAGCTCACAAGCCTTGGGACTTTGACTGATCTGGATGCCAGTTTCCTACTTAGCCCAGGCCAAGTCCCAAGTGACTTGGTGATTGTCAAAGCCAGCCCCCTCCAATGGCCTCTTTCCACTCTCTTCAGCTTGCTGCTCTTGTCATCAGCTCCTCAACTGGATTTTTTGACGTTTTTTTTTCCTGAACCTTTCATATGCAGAGTCTGTCTGTGTTTGTCTTTGGTCTGCAATCAGGCATCTGACAGCGAGGAGAAAGGGGGTCAAGAGGCCAGGAAATAGAAAGGGGCAAAGGGTAGAAGATACGAGCTGAAGGCCGCTTGAATGCGGGACTTCACAATGTCATCTTCCCTCAGCGTAATGACTTGCTTTCATTTGGCTGCTTTGGAGGTGCCAGCTTTTTTTGGAGAGACAGCATTAGAAACCTGACAAGAGCAGGCGAGTAGCAAACCACACAGTCCTATGTACATCCAGCAAAGCCACACAGACCCATGAGCTTTATAGTTAATTGTTTGCAGAAAAAAAGGCTCAAAGTACGTACAATTACTAGGCCACAGTCTTGTACTACACATAAGTACTATAATAACTTATAATTAACAAATTCAATAGTAATGCTTTTAAAACAATATGGCAATTTGTATCAATGCAGCATGGCATTAATTAATGCTTATCAGCATTCTCTTGCATTTGACATCTTCCAGCATTGTAATGATGTCTGTCTGTCTGCTCCTTCCATAGTAATCACACAATTCCACCTTAATATGACAGGTCTATGTTGAGCTTTACGTTGCATACAACAGAGCACGTGGACAGGTTGCAGGGCAGCTGAATTGAACATTTCTTAGTTCACAATATTCTATAAATAAATATAACTTGTTTTAAAAAAATCTGGTTTTACACATACCTGATATATTTGGATTCAATATTCCCCAGTACTCAAACACTCAGATTTAAATTAATAAAGTATTCACACTTAAAATAAAAAAAAACACTGGAAACACTAGCAGATCAGCCAGCATTTATGGAGAGAGAAAAACCAGAATATATCAAGACAATTACCCTTTGGATTAATGAGGATCTCAATTAGTTACTGGTCTTCTTTGTCTGGATCTACTCTGAAGATAGCATCATACCACTACTTTCAGTTATACCAATAGGAGGTTTTACCCTGTACAAACTGAGATCAATTAGATTAGGAAAATCATATCAGGGATTGCATATGTCTCAGATTAAGGAGATGCCCATATAAGATTGATATGAGAAAATAAATTTTATCAGAGCATTGCAAATCAAAGAAATGGGGGAACAGATAGACTAGTGCAGAAATATTTAAAATGTCCTTAGCCACGGGTGCGGAGCTGGAGGATTCGAGGGTAGCTCATGTTGTTCCGTTGTTTAAAAAAGGCTCCAAAAGTAAACCAGGTAATTACAGGCCAGTGAGCCTGACATCGGTAGTAGGTAAATTATTGGAAGGTGTTCTGAGAGATAGTCAGCATGGCTTTGTGTGTGCTAGATTGTGTTTAACAGGTCTTGTAGAGTGTTTCGAGAAGGTTATCAAGAAAGTAGATGAAGGAAAGGCTGTGGATGTTGTATACATGGACTTTAGTAAGGCCCTTGACAAGGTCCCACATGGGAGGTTAGTTCAGAAGGTTCAGACACTAGGTATCAATGGAGAGGTTGTAAACTGGAATCAAAATTGGCTGTGTGGGAGAAGACAGAGAGTGGTAGCGGATGATTGCTTCTCAGACTGGAGGCCTGTGACTAGTGGTGTGCCTCAGATCTGTGCTGGGACCATTGTTGTTTGTTGTCTATATCAATGATCTAGATGATAATGTGGTAAATTGGATCAGCAAGTTTGCTGATGACACTAAGATTGGAGGTGTGGTGGACAGCGAGGAAGGCTTTCAAAGCTTTCAGAGGGATCTGGACCAACTGGAAAAATGGGCCAGAATATGGCAGATGGAATTTAATGCAGACAAGTGTGAAGTGTTGCATTTTGGAAGGACAAATAAAAGGTAGAACATACACAGTAAATGATAGGACACTGAGGAGTGCGGAGGAACAAAGGGATCTGGGAGTTCAGATACATACTTCCCTGAAAGTAGCGTCACAGGTAGACAGGGTTGTAAAGAAGGCTTTTGGCATCCTGGTATTCATAAATCAAAGTATTGAGTATAGGATATTATGGTGAGGTTGTATAAGACATTGGTGAGGCCAAATTTGGAGTATTGTGTGCAGTTCTGGTCACATAATTAGGCATCCGTTAGTCTTGTGAGACCATGGATTTGCACCTTGGAAGGTTTTTCCAGGGCGCAGGCCTGGGCAGGGTTGTATGGGAGACCGGCAGTTGCCCAAGCTGCAGGCCTTCCCCTCTCCACACCACCAACGTTGTCCAAGGGAAGGGCACTAGGACCCAAGCAGCTTGGCACCGGTGACGTCGCAGAGCAATGTGTTATTAAGTGCCTTGCTCAAGGACACAACGCACTGCCTCAGCTGAGGCTCGAACCAGTGACCTTCAGATCACTAGACCTGATGCCTTATCCACTAGGCCACGTGAAAGAGTGCAGAGAAGATTTACTAGGATGTTGCCAGGTCTTCAGGAGTTGAGTTACAGGGAAAGATTGAACAAGTTAGGGCTTTATTCCTTGGGGCATAGAAGAATAAGGTGGGATTTGATAGAGGTTTACAAAATTATGAGGGGTATAGACAGAGTAAATATGAGTAGGCTCTTTCCACTTAGATTAGGAGAGATAAATATGAGAGGACATGGCTTTAGGGTGAAAGGGGAAAGGTTTAGGGGGAACATGAGGGGGAATTCCACTCAGAGAGTGGTGGGAGTGTGGAACGAGCTGCCATCTGACATGGTAAATGAGGGCTCACTCTTAAGTTTTAAGAATAAATTGGATAGATACATGGATGGGAGAGGTCTGGAGGGTTATGGACTGGGTGCAGGTCAATGGGACTAGCGGAATAAAGTTTTGGCACAGACTAGGAGGGCCAAATGGCCTGTTTTCTGTGCTGTAGTGTTCTGTGGTTCTATTTTTGATTGATATAGATAGGGTTCTAACCAGTACGGGAATTAAGGGTTATAGAGAAAAAAAGAAGTGCGGACTTGAGACAGGTCAGATTAGTCACAATTTTATTCAATGCTGGAGAAGACTCAAGGGGCTGAATGGCCTACTCTCCTTCCTACTTTAGTCATATGAGCTAACAAACTTAGTCCTCAAAGAATTTTGGTGAACCTGCTTTCATCTTCAAAACAAGTACCATTTATCAAATATCTTAACTAACAGCACTTTAACTTTTTTCTTGAAATTAAGCTTTTATAGCAATAATTAGGAAGTCATTGTTTACTTGCTACCATCGGTCCTTTCAATTGAAACAGCATATTTAGTTTGAGTACCAAAAGCGTATTGGACAAAAGGGATGAATGCTAATGGCATGCAAGGATAATATTGGCTTTTAATTCAGTTTTGTTTCAAGCTGCTGAAAGCATAGCAGTTGTTTACCCAATACTTGATACCTCCTTCCCAAAGGAACCAAAAACTATTTCCATTTGTCTTAGATTTATTTTGGACAGCAGAGAAACTAACCTAAGCTTTTTCCTTGCACTGCAATTTGTCAAGTTCCCTTCACTGAAACACATTCACATTTTGAATATAAGAATTTATGCATTGTTAAATTAAATATATTGGGCAAAAAATAAAAATAGCTCAGAAGTGCACAAGAAATTACTGTGTTTGGGATCTGTGCTAGACTCTTTCTCAGCGGTGACAGGGCTATTTTCTAAGGTGCATGTACCAACCTACTTGTGATCTCCCACAGTGAAAGCACTCTTAAAGTGATGGCTCTCGATAGGAATTTCTGCTTCAAGTAGTGAATTTGAGTCACTTGTGAGTAAAATGAACAGCCACTGCATTTCTCTGAAGGAGGGCTACTCACTCTTCCTGGCATCAGGAGTGAACACCTGGGTGGAAGCCTACCTATCGGGCTCTTGAATGAAAGGGGATAACTACACTCATTCTATTTCTGGTGTTCCCACAACCAATGGTCTCACTTTGAGGTGTTTTTGTTATTTCATGGGTTTTTTTGGCTATTTATTTTATTTGCATTTTCAGTTTGTTGGGCATTGATCCTGTTTACAGTTACGGTTCTTTAGGTTTGCTAAGTATCCCTGCAGGAAAAAAGGATCTCAGGGTTTTATGTGGTGACATGTATGTACTCTGAAAATAAATTTTACTTTGAACTTTGAAGTAACAGAGTAATCAGTACACCATCACAATCCCTCTGCCTCCATCACTTGAAAGAAAGGAAAAAAGATTTTATCTAGAAGTCTTGATCAATCAACAAATATTCTATAATTGTCATCAGTAGCAGTGTCCTACGTACTAACTATTCTTTTTGGCCTGCATTCCTCTTCATGACTCTCAATTTCTTTAACATTTATGCTCCATTGCAGCCGCAACTTCATACTTGTTTTGAGTGGAAATCAGCATGCCCAATGTATTGTTGTTTTCCCCCATGGAAATTTGTTTGGAGAACCAGTGAATAAAACCTTCTGCTGGTCAGAAGATTGATGAGTTCTGCATCCATGCATTGCAACAATGAAGTACAGAATATGTTGTAGACCAGCCTATCAGATCTCTCCCTCTGCTTTTAATTCCACTACTGAATGTAGTGGCAGATCAGCCTGAGGGGCCAGCCACAATGCATATCCAGTCATTAAGCTTTATACCAGCCATGGCTGATAAATCTGGTGCATTTGGTGATCACTTCTGTTAAAAGTCTAAAAGAGTAACTTACTTTTTATTCCAATTTAAGCTGCTGCAAATTATTAAAATATACAAGTTTAACATAATTTATTAAATTATTATTTTGAAAATTGAACACATTTGAAGTGTTTCTATATGTCTGATCATCAAAGACATGGGGCTAGTTTAACTCTCTGTAGCACGGAGATCAGAAATGAACTGAGATCACATGTGCCATGAGACAGCAGTTTTGCTTGGTGTGATAGATAGAGAGATAGATACTTTATTGATCCTAAAGAATGTCTCACTGTGCTGCCCAATATGACGGCATGAGCTGTCATTAGACTATCAGAGCAATCTAGGAGCAATGTGTCCGTCTTAGTGAAGCTCATCAGCCAATTTGCAGGACAACCAATGTCAGCATTGCCTTGAGACACTGGTAGCTGTGCAGCTACAAATGGTATGTGAAAAAGTATGGACTCTGGGATCAGCACAGAGAATAGGGCAGAGGAAGTTACTCTCAATGCATATTGTATCACCATTTGGACAAATGAATTCTTAGACTACTTCACTTTGTTCTTCGATTTAATGTTAGTACAATGAACAAAATAGTATTTTTTTAAATTATTATTTATTTTCAAAAGTACAAAGTAAATTCTGGCATAATGAGGACCAAAGGAACAATTGAATATATCCCTTTTCAACAAATAGCATTTTGAGCATAAAAGTCAGTAATTTTTAATAAAATTGAATATTGAGAAAAATTATTTGTGCTATTCAGTTACTCTATGGTTGTAATGACATACAAATTTTGTAAAATGACTCTTCAATACATTCTCATAACTTACCCAAATAGTCCCTGATGTATAATGGCCCATATTATATGATTAAAAAAAAGCTAGATGTCATTGCCTGATCTGTTGACCTAACTAGTCAAATATAAATTCTCTAATAATTGTGGAAAATCATTTTTTTTAAAATGTGAAAGCAGCATTTCCAGTTAAAATGTGAACACCTGATGGGATCTTGGCCAGTATGTTCAGCATTTATCATTCAGGTCATAAAATGTAGAATTAAACATTTTCTATTTTAGTATGCCCTAAAGTATTAAATGAATATTAATCTTCAAATGTTTAAAATTTAGTGCCTCAACATTCAGCTATTTTAAATTCAAACCTCTGGTTGTATCCAATTAGTTTTCACTTTTTTGTGATGTTCAATAGAGAAGCAAAGTCACACAATTTATCTCTTCTTCCCCTGTGGCTCCCTCAGGTTTGCGTATAACTTGTTCTTACTCTAGTTCTGAATGTTGAGGGTCATTGAGGAGGAGGAGCAGGCAGATTTTGCCACAGGCTGTGTAGGAGGTGCTTGGCAGTTGGATGAGTGGTTTAAGTGGAGCATTTCTTCTGTTGTTTATCCTGAGCTTCCCTGTGCTTCAAAACATGGACAGACTACTTTCTGAAATGGTCCTTCTCACATTTGACTATGAAACAGGGTTCTCAGGAGTTGGTGCAGATGTTACATCATTTCTCAAAGATGAGAAGAAAATCCTTCAATCTTTTCATTTTTTTCTGCCGTTTAATCTCTTTCCATGTTGGAGTTTGGAACAATATGCCTCTTCCAGTACTCTGGTATTAGATATATAATGACATTATCAATCCAGTGGGGTCCACTGTGAGCAATTAGGGGCTCCCTTTTGCGACATTAGCAGATCACTAACCATTATCTTCACTGTGCCAACATAACTTTTAGGTCTGTAAGAAGCACACACAAAATGCTGGTGGAACACAGCATCTATAGGAAGAAGTACAGTCCACGTTTGGGTCAAGACCCTTTTTCAGGACTAACGGAAAAAAAGAGATAGTAAGAGATTTGAAAGTGGGAGGGGGAGGGAGAGACCCGAAATGATAGAAGACAGGAGGGGCAGGGATGAAGCCTATTGCTGGGAAATTGATTGGCAAAAGGGATACAAGGCTGAAGAAGGGGGAGTATCATAGGATGGAAAGCCTTGGAAGAAATAAACGGGGAGGGGAGCACCAGGGGAAAATGGGGAACAGGCAAGGAGTTATTGTGAGAGGGAATGTCAACTGTACTTCTTCCTATAGATACTGCCTGGCCTGCTGCATTCCACCAGCATTTTGTGTGTTGCTTGAATTTCCAGCATCTGCAGGTTTTCTCAGGTCTGTAAGAAAATTAGTTTTGTAGTTCAAGGTCTTAAACCCAAGATGAAGCTCATGGTCTGCCTGATAACGATTAATTCCTACCCTCTTGAACTACCTTTGATTCACTTATCCTGCTGGTAGATCTGAAATACTTTTAAGTTGGGGGGTGGGGGGAGTAGTAAGGAATCACCTCCACAGGTATACCATGAGCTCATGCTGGATTTCACACACTGATCTTCCAAAACTCCTTTCCTTAGACAACTAGATTATGCTGCTTCACTGGAAGCAGTGGCGACATTCATCGATGTCTGCCTTTGTAGAGAGGTGGCTGTCAAGATCTGGGAAGGGATCTCCATATTCATGGGCTTTGTTAGTGGACAGAGTTCATTCCAATTATCTTTGCCCCACTTTATTCCTCCATCCTGTTATGTTCACACAATTACAATTTGAAGATAGAGGCAATGCTGTACCAGAACAGCCCTTACCTGTTGTCAGAAATAATGGAACAGACATGCAGTATATACTATTTAAGATCTCTGGAAAAGTATTACTTTCACTAGAATACTTAATGCAAAGAAACATTTCCACATCTACTTGACCTACAATTCTAGCATAAATAAAAATAAATTCAGAAATACTGCTGAAAAAACAACATTGGACCCAGTACAGATCCCTGAGGCACACCACTAGTCACCGGTCTCCAACCTGACAAACAGTTATCCACTTCTACTCTCTGGCATCTCCCATCCAGCCACTGTTGAATCCATTTTACTACAAGTGTACTTCAATATTAATACCTAATGATTGAACCTTCCTAACTAGCCTTCCATGTGGAACCTTGTCAAAGGCCTTACTGAAGTCCATATAGACATCCATTGTTTTACCCTCATCACCTTTCAAACACCACTGTAATATTCTCTCTGACAAGCAATGCAACACCTCCCCCTCTTGCCCCTCCGATTCTATCACAAAATCCAGGAATATTTAGTTGCCAATCACACCCCTCCTGCAACCATGTTTCACTAATAGCCACATCATCATATTTCCAGGTATCAATCCATGCTCTCAGCTCATCCACCTTTCTTACAATGCTCCTGGCATTAAAATAAATGCATTGAAGAAATTCTCCACCTCTTACTCTGTTTATCCCTAACGGTGCAAACAACTTCACTATCTTCTTTTTCTTCCTTCTCCCCTACATCTTCCATCTGAGCACTCCCCTTCTCTATCATCTATCCTCCCTCCCACACACTGCCTACAAGCTTTCTCTATTAGTGAACTAACCTCCTCTCTCCTAGACTCTTCAATTTGATTCCCACCCCCCAACCAATCTAGTCTCAGTAGCCTTAGCAAATCTCCCCACCAGGATATTGTTCCCCCTAAGATTCAAGTACAACCCATCATTTTTGTACAGGTCACACCTGCCCCAAAAGATCCAGAAACTTGAATCCCTGCCCCTTGCTCCAATCCCTCAGCCATGCATTTATCTTCCACCTCATTCCATTCCTACTCTCACTGTCGCATGGCACAGGCAGTAATCCTGAGATTACTACCTTTGCGGTCCTTCTTCTCAACTCCCTATATTCTCCTTTCAGGACCTCTTCTCTTTTCCTACCTATGTTATTGGTACCTATATGTACCATGACCTCTGTCTCCTCACCTTCCCACTTCAGGATATCTTGGACGCGATCAGAAACCAGGGAGGCAAACTACCATCCGGGTCTCCAGACTGCGTCCACAGAATCACTTATCTGACCACCTAACTATCGAGTCCCCTATTACTACTGCCTTCCTCTTCCTTTCCCTACCCTTCTGAGCTACAGGGCTGGACTCTGTGCCGGAGGCACAGCCACTGTTGCTTCCCCCACGAAGGCTGTTCCCCCCACCCCAACAGTACTCAAACAGGAGTACTTGTCAAGGGGTACAGCCACTAGGATACTCTCTAGTACCGGACTCTTCCCCTTCCCTCTCCTAACCATGACCCACCACTTGTCTGCCTCCCGTGGCCCTGGTGTGACCACCTGCCTGTAAATCCTATCAACTCCTCACTCTCTCTGACCAGACGAAGGTCATCGAGCTGCAGCTCCAGTTCCTTAACACGGTCCCTTAGGGGCTGCAGCTCAGTGCACCTGGTGCAGATATGGACGACCGGGAGGCTAGGAGACTCCAGGACCTCCCACATCCAACACCGAGAACAACAAGCTGCCCTCACACTCATAATTCCCCCTTTCCTCAAATAACAGGAAAAATTGAAAACTAAACCTAAAGGCAGTAACTTGTCTTTGCCCTTTCTCCTGTCAGTAGAAACAGTTCTGCCGGCTTAGTAGCATATGTCACATATTGTCAGAGGCAATGTTGTGAGAAGCATGCCATTGGGAGCATTTAATAGGTTGTGGGAGCTTATCCGCACTACCACCTAGAGCTATAACATTAAGGATCAAAAATAATAGAACAGAATACTATAATTGTTTACACATTCAAAGAATTACTAGACCAAAGACACTTATCAACCAAGTTATTATTTTAAATACTATAAACTACTAAAATAAATCACACATTTTCTAGTATGATGGAATTCTTTTTAATTTAGCTCAAACTACAATTACACCTAAAACGGACTAAAAATAATTTGAATGGCCATTAGTGTATAAAAATACACTGAATTGCAGTCAATTCCCACAGCGATTATAAATATTTCCTTTAGTGAATGACAAGTTAATTGGACAATCAGTTAATCAGTCCAGCCACTTATTTGGGACACAATTTGCTTACTTAGAACAGGAGATTGCTACCAAAGTTTCGAACTAGCACCAGTCATGTGAACTTGAGTGACGGCTAGGCACTAGACCGTGCTTAGCATGAACAGTTTTTAAATAGCATCAGCTGTGTGTGTTTGTGTCAAACTGCAGTGAGTTTTTGTCACCGGTAGCTGGCAACAAATAAGCAGTAAGACAATTTAGTATTGCTTTGCTTACTGCAGTTTCAAGCATTCAGGCTTGGAGATGCCTGAAACTTCTGGGAGTGACAATGAGACTATAATCACCATATCAGCAAATTAGGAATTACAAAGTATTTAGGGATCAATAATCTTGGATGCTACAATGAAAATGAAGATTTGGAGGAAGCAATCATTGAATGCAATGTATGAAGGCAGTCCATTATCTATAGTTAAGTGTCTGCACTAATTTTCATTTACAGTCACTCAAAAGAACACGCTGGTTATCTGTCGTATCCGATGATGACAGTGAAACTGTGTGGGAGGGTTTTTAAAGTGAAAAAGCTGTTGCACAGTGACAGTTCCACTCTCTTGCCCTTAGAGGTCTAGGTCCAGTGGTACAAGTAGTTGTCACAAGGGTCTCCCTTGGTTGTAGTAGATAACCATAACTTCTTCTGTGCCCTATCATGCCCGTTGCTTTCCACGAGGTGCTGCAGAACTACCTTCTTGGTCATTGGATCTCACTGTTGATCTCATCTAACCAGTCTGCTGGAAAAGACTTCACATACTAGGACACACGTTGCTATTCCACCAGGGTTTGAAGCCTGCTGTCTACCTTCACCAGGCACTTGGAACCACAAGTAAGAGCTGTGTCTGGTGGTTACCAAAGGTGAATGAGCTGCCCCAAAATGGACATAGTTTAAAAAAGTCATCAAAAGTAGCAGCCAATTTTCAAATGACATTCCTTCAGTTAAATGATATGGTTTAAATGCAAAAAAAAAAAAAATCCACTTCACTTACTCCTCTGGAAAAAGTTGAGCAGTTACTTCCTTCCAGATGGCATTGTGCCATCCTATTTATAAATCTGAACAAATGAAATTGGCAAAGGTCTACCAGTGCGCTATAACAACTGCAAGAAGCCTCTGAAAATTGCCTATTTATCCTCAGGGTCAACAACAGCCATAGAAATGGAAGAGAAAAAAGTAGTTTATGATTTATCCATAATTTCCCCTGGATCTTTGCCCTAAAAATGTTATTTTTTAGCATGTAGTTCAGGTGAAATAGTGATAGCTTTCAAATTGAAACTACAGCTGGTCTAGATGGTCTTTCTTTGAGAAAGTTTAAAGAAAATGATTATTAAATGTTGATTTAAGATGTGAACTCTTTGGCAAGCATGCAAGATAATCATTAAAAATAGCTAAGTTTTAATTACAAAATCTGATGATCTGATTGTATAGCACTGAAAAATATAATTACAAGAGATTCTATTGTTTTAAGAACCTTCACTAAAATTTTGGTAAAACATTTGGCAGAGACAATTGTAATTAATGACAAGCAAAAGACATTAGGGTATAGCCACAATTAAAACAAACATGTTAACTGTTGTTGACAGGAAAGCACTTTTGCCCAAGTGTGGACACAATCAAGCTCCACTTTAATACCTAGTCCATAAGCTGCGCTCACACATGAAGAATGGCACTAGATAATTTAGTTATCAATACTAAATTATCTACAAGCATTAGCAGGCTTTATGGCAAGGTTAATGTAAAATAAAATGAAAGAAAGCAATTCTGATGTTTAATTTGCAAACTAACAATCAGAAATTATGAATCATACAAAATCTGAAAAATATGGTCAAAAATCCTATCAATTTACTATTTTGGAACAAAATACAAGAAACATTTATTTTGAAATCTGTTATAAAAATATCAGAACAATTTAAAAACAAGCATTATATTAACAGTGACATCAATTCTATACTGAGTACCAATGTTCAATTATCTTCATGATTTAAAAATCAAAATTAATTTATTTCAAGCACACATTTGTGAAAAATACCTTGCTAAAAAACTTTTGTTAGAAAATAAATTATTTTCAACGTAGGCAAGGCTTGCAGTCAGTAGCTTGCAAGATCAATTAAGCAACGAGTCATTTCTTGCAAAATCTTCCTAATAGCAGTAAAATTGCAAAGTGGATGATCTCTTGCTTGACCGAAGAATAGCCTGGCAAGCTATCTTCAATTTTTCCCCTAGCCAGTTGTGATATGATTAATATGACCCTGAAAAAGAAACACAATCACTATATTTTTACAACATTTTTATGATATAATTAGCAGATAATGAATGCTTATTGTTTAATTCACAATATAAAGTGGAAAGCATACATATGCCAAAAAATGATGGTGGTTTACAAAAAAAAGATGCAAGTTTTTGCCAAAGGCCAGAAAAAATACATGAGTAATACAAGTCATGTTTTGTAAGAATACCAAATAACCTTATGTACTTCTTCCACTGCTTCCTTCAACTTTCTTCAATTATTGTCTCTTCTGTAGGACAGATTATATTTCAATATGTTTTTGCTGCCTTCACTCATTATTTTTCCTTGTCCAATTGACAACTATTCATTACACATGAAAAGAATTATTGGTAGCTCAGTCAAACCAAGAATGTTCAATGGCTTTAGGCTTTACTCACTGGAGTTTAGAAGAATTTGGGGGGGGGGGGGGGGGGGAGGGTGAAAACTTATTAAAAATACTGAAATACTGAAATTGAAAGGCCTAGATATAGGATATTTGGAGGTGAATCTAGATGCAGCATTCTAGATCAGAATAGAATCAGCCCTTTAGAACAGAGATGGGAAGGAATTTCTTTAGTCAGAGGGTAGTGAATCTTTGGACTTCTTTGCCATGGATGGTTGCGGAGGCCAAGACATTACTGGGTATATTTAAAGCCGAGGTTGATAAGTTCTTGATTGGTAAGGGTGTCAAAGATTACGGGAGAAGGCAGGAGAATGGGGTTGAGGGCCATGATAAAATTCCAGAGCACTCAATGGGCCGAATGGCCTAGTTTTGCTCCTATGCCTTATGGTTTAAGAAGCCTTAAAGTGCAAACGTGTTGTCCAGATATGCACTTCTAGTGAAATATGTTAGATAATGAAAAAATCTAGCCAATTTCCCCCTCAATCTCAGGGACACCAGATCCCTTTTGATCAACCAAATGATCATAGACTGAAGGCTACATTCAAAACCTCTCTTGTCTGCATAAATCTACAAGTTAATGGATAAATCTTTTGAACCAATGTGAAGCCTCAAGAGAACAAATTTTAGCTCTGTAATAATACCGAAATCAGATTATCACAATAGACACACCAAAAAAAAGGTATTTTCTCCTCTTTCCCAGAAAATGGCAAAAAAAAAATTCTTTTACTTTATTTTAAGCTACAGAAAAACTGAACAATAGGTAGCTAATAGGGGCAGTCAAACAATTCAAGCTCCAAGGTTAGCTGTCATTGCAAGATTAAAACCCTGCTGAGATGCTGTAATTTATTTAAATAGATTGACAGACAATATTGGATGTATTCAGATACTTCACAACATATTGGGCTAGCTTGGACCAAAGATTTACTTAAACCTTAAAACTGAATGTTTAAAATGATAACTCATAAAAAATTCACATTAATTTCAATGAGGTATTGTGTCTGATCTGATACTCAAGTTTCAACCTTTATATGTCATCATTAAAAAAGAGCAAATTTGTGTTCAATAATCCTTACGAAACTAAGTACTTACAGATTCACCTGCCAAACATCGAAGGCAAGGGTTTAATGTGCCTGGTTGTCCCTGTGGAAATAAAATGTTGCTATAAATCACAAAAATTGACAGTAATAAGTATGTGTACCATGCTAAATATTTTCAAAAGATTTCCTTATATATTGGTGCTTCAACATGCTGTGTCATTGTGAAAATAGATGACAGCACACCAAATCATTGTTGTACTTTAGTGCAAAAATTGCCGTGAAAAGCATGGTTTTTTTTTACTTCTGGAAAGGCTCCAATGCAGAAGGAAAAAAATTTAGGAAAACTAATGAAATCACTGTAGATCCGTTAATAATTTTAGTTGTGCCTAACATTTTCCTGATCACAATCAGATGGAATGGTATAGGTCCAAAAGGTTTACAGTGAAAGTTTGATTTGTGGAGACAGACTCATGAGTTCAGAGCGATGAGAAGGCAGAGACCAAAGACTGTAAGGAACCTGAAATGACTTGTGGAGATCCTGATTCAACACTGTGCTATGAAAATATATTTCTCCTGAGAGTAGTCATAAAGGTTGCTTCTGAAACGTCTTAGACTACGTGTCTGTACAATGCTCCAAACGGTAGGCTGTGGAGATTGACTGCTCAGTGCAAATCTGACATGGATATTGAGTCAAGGTACAAACAAGGGTGGAAAGGGTTTTGTTTTGTTGCTTGTTAGGTTCTGTTTTATTGTGTTCTGTGTTGCGCTGCCAAGCATTGTAGGCTCTCGAACACTTGCGGGCTGTCACCAACACACACTTGGGTTGTGATGGTTGTTAACACAATCAAAACAGTTCACTGTGTTTCACGAGGTACATATGATAAATGAATTTGAATCTGAAATATCACCATATTCCATATATTATTTCTCCAACAGCACCTTACAACATGTATAAATCCATGAAATACTCTAGTTTACTTTAGACTGCAAAATAGGACCTCGAACTACAGTGTACTACAAGCAAAAAACTATTATGGGTAATTCTAAGATTTTACATTTTAATAAGGAAGCAATGCTGAGATTAGAGATTTAACACAAAGATATACCACACTCTAGATTCTCTAAAATAAAGCAAGGGTGGTGGGAAGATAATGTTGCTATTTGGATGTGTAGCCAATAAAGCATAAAAAAATGTAATATTGTGCAAGAGCCTTTTTATTAAATCACAATTTGCTCACATGTAAATGAGAAGAACTGCAACTTCATTCAACTATTACATATAAACTCAAAGCATTCCTCTGATGCAAACAACACATTCTGGATTAGTAACATGCATAACTTGATGCCCTCTGTTGGTTGGGGTCGACCACGGAGAGTCTTAGCTGTCTATGAGATACCCAAGCCAGTTGGATATGGAGAGCATGCAGCAGGCTCTCCCACTCCACACAGCTCATAAATCCAAAAGAAAGGCAGAGACCAATACAGCTAGGCACCGGTGACATTACAGGAGTTGCCAGTCAGCGTTAAACTCAACACAGGACAGCTCCAGACAGTTCGTCTGGGTTTACTGCCAAAGTCTTTCCCATACGTGGCATACAAGGCAGTGGAGGTTTGAAATCGGAGTTGTCCTTCTCCTAAATGGGCTACCAACCACGCTGACGAGCCCTATCTACCTGAAGTAACTGGTTTTAAGGTGCCAGTAACCTGCCTTTGCCCCTTCTCTTGTCAGGCAGTTCTGCTGGACTTGGTAGCTAAGCCACACGTGAAGGCCAGGAGTTGGACTTGGCTGTCAAGAGTTTATTTGAGACGCATACCATTTGGAGCATTTAATGGTGGTGGTAGCTTATCCCCATTACCACCCCCAGCTATAACAACCTGAAGGAACCAAATGCATTACTTCAGCAAGATACAGCCTGGCCTAATATATAGTTGTGTGCCCATTTATCTGTATTTAAACCCTACCGAAATTTGAATATTTCTAAACTGAGTCATTCTTAAAATGATCAGAATTGGTCAATTAATGGTAAATAGTATTTATAGTGCCTTGAAAAAGTATTCAGCCCCCATGATTATTTTCTCATTTTACTGTCTCATTTTTAAGATCTAAAATATAGATAGAAGTAGAATTTTTTGAGCTACTCTACCAGACATTGTGCATCATGTCAAATCTAAGGAAAAATTCCAAAACTTGTCAACAATTTACCAAAAATTAAAGATCAAAATTGAGGCCAAAAATATTTGTAATTAGTATGTTACCTTTCCTCAGGTGCAATACTGTATATTACCTTACAAACTCAGCCAATTTGTTGATGTAGAAAATTGGAGGATCACCTGAATAAATACCTCTCGCACTGTAAGGTCCAACAGTACGGTAGATTTTCAACAGACCAAACCAAAATGAAGACAAAAGAACGTTCAGGATAAGTCAGGAAAATGATAATAGAGAAGCACAGTTCTGGAGAAGGGTACAAGGCCATTTCAAAGACACTGATCATGCCTCAGAGCTCAGTGAAGTCTATTATGAAAAAGTAGAAAAAATATGAAACCACAGCCACACCCCCTAGGTCAGGCTGCCCCTCTAAACTTAGTCATCAGAGAAGAATGTTACTTGTAAGAAAGGCTACTTTGATGCCAACAGTCACTCTGAGTGAGCTACAGAAGTTAGTGGCTGTAACTGGAGACGAAGTTCGTGGCTCCACAGTCTATAGGGCCTTGCACAATAAAGGTATTTATGGAAAAATGGCAAGGAGGAAACACTGGTTAAAAACAAAAGGATATCCTTTCCTATAAAGACTTTGCAAAGCATGTCACTATAAAAATGTGGAAGAAAGCCTTGTCAGATGAGACTACAGTGGAATTTTTTGGCCACAACACCAAGTGGTATGTGCAGTTGTAAATATAATACTGTGCATCAGCCAAGTAATACATGTAAAGTATGGTGAAGGTAGCATCATGTTATGGGGGATGCTTTTCAGCAGCAGGGATTGAAAATCTGGTCAGGAGTGATAGGAAGATGAATATTGCTAAATACAGAGAGCTCCTGGATAAAAAAAATGGCTAGCCTCTGTCAGAAAGCTTAAACAGGGGAGGAAATTCATCTTTCAGCTGGACAATGACCCAAAGTACACTGCCAGAACCACCATAGAGTGGCTTTAAATGAAGAAAATTGATGTCCTTGAGAGGCCCTGTCACAGTCCTAACCTTAACCTGATTGAACATCTCTGTCAAGGCCTGAAGATTGCTGTGCTCCACCACACCCCAATTAATCTGGCACAGCTTGAGCAATTTTGCAAGGAGGAATGAACAAATCTTGCTCCATCACATTGTGCAAAGTTATTACAGACTTATCCAAAAAGACTACCGGCTTTAATAGCTGTGAGAGGTGGTTCGACTAAATACTGAGCAAAAGGGAATGAATTCTTTTAAGCTGCTGACAATTCAGTTTTTGAATTAACAAATAAAAATATCCAGTTAAATTGATCAAAATCCCTGGCTGTAATACTCACTTATGTGAACAAAGGGTTGGGGCTGAATACTTTTACAAGGCACTATATCTATTGTGCTATTTAAGAAATCAAAAAGTAGTAATAAAATAGCAAAATAAAATAATTATATTACAAAGAGCAACTCAATGTGTAACAAAAAAAATTTCATCTTAGAAATATCTAAAAGAACATCAACTGCTGGGAAAAAAAAGCTATGCAGTACCATAAAAGTTAACTTGTCTATACTTGGTAGTGCAAAGATGTTGCAAATTGCTTCTGCAGGTTGAACATGATTCTGATGATCTGTGGAGCTCCAGTTTAGTTTGGTATAAGATACATCATTGTCATTTTGAAAACTTCCATCCAATCCATGGCAAGGTCGTTTCTAGAGAAAAAAATTATAAGGAATACAAACTTAATTACATTCATTTCACTCAGCCGCTTTTTGACATCACGTGGAATGATTTAGAATTGGCTGAAGATTTTGTCTGTGATCAAGGAAACTCACAAATAAGCAGCAATGGATCATCCATTCAGGATTTCTGGCAAACGCTTTTATCCTCATCTTTTAGACTTGTGTTAGACTCCACTGAGGAAACAGCATTTCAATTCAAAGGCCGCTGCAGTCTGACCTACGGAGTATTTCCAGAACATGCACTTTCTGGCTTTCATTTTAAACAACTGTGGTCAACAGAGGAACAATTCTTCGTTCCCGTGATCAGAAAATGCAAACATCATTTGGTGAGTCAGGTACCAAACCACCTGGATTTCCAAATGGTCAGATAGAGGATTAGCTTTACTCTAAGATCATGACGAATCTTATTTTA
Organism: Hemitrygon akajei; assembly: GCF_048418815.1. Classification (NCBI taxonomy): domain Eukaryota; kingdom Metazoa; phylum Chordata; class Chondrichthyes; order Myliobatiformes; family Dasyatidae; genus Hemitrygon; species Hemitrygon akajei. The sequence continues at coordinate 46,095,653 of NC_133146.1, read as the reverse complement.
ATCTTGACCCTGTATTCTCATCTCTATGCAGTTGTCATCTTCCTTCTTATCAAGAACATAACTAACTTGAGATCAAAACATATTCAAAGGTACTGCTCCCACTGCTTTTTGAGGAAGTGTTCCAAAGACTCATGACCTAGAAAGGAAAAGGTCTTGGTTCATCTGTCTTAAATGGACAACTACTTATTAACCACAAAATTCCAGATTTTCCCACAAGAGTAAACACCTTCTCTACATCCACCCTGTCAAAAATCCTCAGGATTTTTTCTGTTTCAATGAAGTCCCCTCTCACTTTAAACTTCAGCATATACAAATCTGGACTGCCCAATCTTTCCATAAAACAACTATTCAGTATTGGTCCAGAACTAATTCCGGTGTATGAATATCATTCCTTAAATAAGATTGACTACAGGTAGTCCCCGAGTTACGAACGTCGGACTTATGGACAACTTGTATTTACGAACTGAGGAAGGAGAACGCCGTCTGCCATCCGCCATTTTTAGTCACTGCCGTTGACACTGTTGAGTGTTTAACTTTGTATTTGGCTTAAATTTTTCTTAGTAAGATTCACCCTGACCCTGCCCCCCCCCCCCCCCCATTCCGGTTGGCTGGTGGCGCAGTGAGATCAGCGCCAGGCTCGAGAACCGAGGTTTCTGAGTTCGATCCAGTGACAGACCACTCTTGTGCCAGGTTGATGTCGATCCAGTGACTCCCATACCAACCACTGCCACCTCCAGTTTAAATTCCCATGCGGAATATTGTGGAAGATCAAATACCCAAACCCATCACAGCGCCCACTTGTTCCATTTAGCCTGTCGCAGTGCAGTGGTCCTTAGGACCCAGTGGACCTTGGGACCCGCCGCTCGCAGTGTTTCTGTTCCATTGATGGGAAGCGATCGCGATTGAAAATAAAGTGGAAATTATAAAGCGTTTGGAAAGAGGTGAAACGCCATCGGTCATTGGAAAAGCATTAGGCTACAGTCAGTCAACGATCGGAACAATTTTAAAGGATAACAGATAAAGTGAGAATAATGGAGCATGTGAAAGGCCCTGCCCGATGAAAGTTACAATTATTACTAAGCAATGCAGTGGTTTAATTATTGGAATACATACGTTTCTTAAGTGTTTTATATGCATAGAAAGGTAAAATATATACTATATACTAAGACATATGTTTGACTAACCGACACAAAATAATACCAAAAGTACTTGTTCCGACTTACGTACAAATCTGACTTAAAGACAGACTCAGGAATGGAACTCGTACGTAACCCGGGGACTCCCTGTATTCACATGGAATTCTGAATGTTATGTCATGTACTCTTACCTGATCATTCAGAAGCTATAGCTGAAACCATATTTGCATCATTGCATAAGAGCAAGTTTGCTGTTTTTCTTTTCTCCAACCCTTTGTCAACTGAATCTCCAATACACAAAACATCTGCCTGAGCTATTTAATACCACTGTACAATGACATGAATGTGTCATTTGAGATTCACATTCAGCACAGTATTTTAAAAAGGATTTTAGGTGTAAATAATTATTATAAACATTGATGTAAAAGTGGGACAAATTTGCCTCCTGCATCTTTAAGTTAAGGGTTAACAAACATTTTACACACATTCAGTATCTAACAATAATAGATCTAAGAGTACACACTGGAAACTACCACAAGAGGGCACTTGATCCAGTGGTGGCAGGATTTAAAGGAAAATTTAATTATTATTTTAACAGTTATTCTCAATGAATTCTGACCAGAATTATTAACTTGGAATAATAGCTTGGATTTCCATCTCTAGATTTTTGTTCTCTCATGGAACAGATACAACTCAAGAATATGTCATGACCATAAAGAAAATTTGTAACTTTTAAGAATAATTGCTGTATGTTTGAAAATGAAATTTATATGTAAGTAGTAACTCTAGTTATCTTACAACTCAGCTTCAAGGTTTACTGACTATATACCACAATATATGCAATAGTGGACACAAAGCAATGATTAAAACTTGGAACAAAGATGGGTTCCAGCATCTGCAGTCTCATGTTTCCATGTGCAAAACTTGATTGCCGAAACTAAAATATTTCAGAAAGCTTACTAAGCTGAAGGAATCCAATTAGCATTTTTTCTCAACCTAAAGAAAATTGTCTCTAACACAATCGCTAACCTCATTAAATCTGGAGAACACCCATCCACTACAACCAAACTCATAATTTCCTTACCATGCGCTGCTCATTTCTACCTCCTACCCAAGGTCCACAAACCCGAATGTCCGGGTAGGGCCATTCTCTCTGCCTGCTCCTGTCCTGAATTCACCTTGACTGCTTTCCATCTCCCCTTGGTTCAGTCCTTTCCCACCTACATACATGCCACTTCACATGCTCTTGATCATCTCAACAATTTCCAGTTCTTTGGCCCTGATCACCTTATTTGCACCATGGACGTCCAGTCTCTATATATTTCTATTCCCCCATTTTTACCTCCCCCACATTCTGTTTTCCACAGAGATTGCTCCCTCCGTGATTTGATTGTCCATTCATCCTTCCCCACTAATCTCCCTCTTGGCACATATCCTAGCAAGTGACAGAAATGCTACACCTGCTATTCACTTCCTCCCTTACCTCCATTCTGGGCCCCAAACAGTCCTTCCAGATGAGGCAATAATTAACCTGCGAATCTGTTGGGATTGACTATTGTATCCGGTGAGCCTAATGCAGCCTCCTCTACATTGGTGAGACCCGACATAAATTTGGGAACTGCTTTGTCAAGCAATTCCACTCACAAAAAGTGAAATTTCCTAGTGGCCAACCATGATAATTCCTATCCCAATTCCAACTTGTTGGCCCACAGCCTCCTATTTTGGCACAATGAGGCCACTCTCAGGGTGGAGGAGCAACAGTTCATATTCTGTCTAGCATGAACATCAATTTCTCTTCTTGGTTATGATTTTTTCCCTCCCTCTTCAATTCCCCACTCTGGCCTCTTACCTCTTCTCACTTGCCCATCACCTGTCCTGGCAAGATGGTGCCAGCGACCAACGGTGACGTTCTACAGACAGTTCAGGAAACAACTACTTCTTTTAAATATACTTCTACAATGAATCTATGTGCGATTGTAGCTTGCAATTTACATCTTGATAATGTGTTTTTGGACCTACTGAGTGATATGGCATTTTTGCTGTCTCCGAGGGAATTAGGCATGGCTGAGAACAAAGTGTACGGCTTAATGGCAGAATGTGAACCCATAATTGGCTCCACTATTCGCTGACTAGTGTTGAGCAAGACTGAAATCAACGAGGATGAGAGGAGAAGGAAAGTGGGGGGTTGACCAGTCTCCCAGAAGAAGGTGCTGGAGTCTTGGGCAAGGTTTAATCGGTGTGGGTTGTGGATTGGATTTGTTTTTAGAAAACTCATGTTACATGTGTTTCTGGTTACTTGTTTATTGCTATTTTACATGATTTTGATCAGGACAATTCAATGTGGACTGGCTCTGCAGCCAAAGAATGACAGTGCTAAATTGAACTGAACATCCCTGGACTGTTTCAAGGACACTGTGGTTTACTATTGTGTTAATCGCTTATTATTTTGCTGTTTGCATGATTTGTTATTTTTTTCACATGTTGATCGATGTTTCCTTTGAACAGATTCCATGGTATTTCTTTGTTTTGTGGCTGCTTGTGGGAAGACAGATTTCAGGGTTGTATACTGCATACCTACTTTGATAATAAACATACATTGAATCTTTGGTGTCTCTCCTTCTTCCCTTTCGTCCAGTCCACTCTCCTCTCCCATCAGATTATTTATTCTCCAGCCCTTTACTTTTCCCACCCACCTGACTTCACCTATCACCTTCCCCTACCCTAACTTTTTTTATTCTGGCATCTTCCCAGTTCTGAAGAAAGGTCTTGGCCCAAAATAGCGACGGTTTATTCACTTTCATAGACCGCTTCACCTGCTGAGTTCCTCCAGCATTTTGTGTACGCTGCTCTGGATCTCCAGTATCTGCAGAATCTCTTGTGTTTAACATTTTTTACAACTATATTAACATCAACCAACACATTAATGCTTTATGCAAATATTTTAATATATCAAATTGCAACACTCCTAAGCTAATCTCAGCAATTTAGATAAACAAAATAATCACCAATGCTTAACTTTATTTGAAAAAATACTGATGTCATTAGTGGGGAATGCATCCAAAACACAGTCAAGAACCAAAACAATAGGAAGTTTCAGCAACTCATCTCAACTTCAAATTAATCCAGCATTCCAACAACAGATTTCTATGATGAGTAGCAGGATTTTGTTAAAAAAATTCCTAGTAATAATGCTATCAGTCCCCTCTTCACCTTCAACAACTTTTTAGTACACTATAATCTCCCCCCAGTCCTACCCTTTTCTTTCTCTTTTATTTCCCATAATTCTCCCCTAGCCCATTTCCCTCCAGCCTAACACTTCCCAGCTCTCTACTTCATCCCTCCCCCCACTTCTTATTCCCTCTCCACCATCCCATGTTACTTCACTCCCGATGAAGGGTTTCGGCCTGAAACGTCGTCACTGCCTCCTCCCATAGATGCTGTCTGGCCTACTGAGTTCTGCCAGCATTTTGTGTTTTTATTTTCTGCAATCATTACTTGCTTTAAGATTCTAAAACACTGATGTTGTAAACACAAATGCTGATATGGCAGTAATTAAAAGCAACACATTTAAGGGCAAACATAATTTCCAAATGTTTTAAATGGTTTAGTTCTTATTTCAGAAAATATAAAGTATTTTAACTGTTAGCAGTCTCTCAAGTCTCTCAATGTAAGAATTTTAGACACATCCAAATTTTGAAAAAAAAAGGATGTACGGAAGATGGAGGGATATGGACATTGTGTTGATAGGAGGGATAGCGTCTGGGTGTTTCTGATTTGCTCTTTAGCTGGTTTGGCGCAACACTGTGGGCTGAATGGCCTGTTCCAGTGCTGTACTCATCTATGTTCTATGAATCAATTCGGAAGGCAAGTGTAATGTTGAGCACTATTGCAAAAAATGCATCTCTTGATGCAAGTGTACTAATCGGGAACACCTGGAACATCACATACAAGTTCTTCCCCCCCGCATTTGAGGTAGTCCAGAGAAGATTTGCTAGGTTTATTCTTGAGATGAAGAGGTTATCATTAAGTTATAATTGAGGATCCTGGAGTTTAGAAGAACAAGAGATGACCGTGTTGAATGGCAGGGTAATCTAGAATTAAAGGCATAATTTTAGAAGAAGGTATCACCTATTTAAGAGAATGAGGAGGAATTTCTTTTCTCAAGGAATTCTCCACCTCGGTGCTCTGAGGGCTGTAGATACAGAAGGCTGAGATAGAAAAAAATCTCCTGTTTCCCAATATTCAAAGTGGAATAGGGACCAAGTTGATACCAGCAAATGAATGGTCAGGTAGGCTTGACAACATACGTGGCCCATTCCCACTCCTCCAAATTTCTTATGTATTTCACTGATTTCATTACATTGATCAAAACCCGAATTCAACTGCTAAAGAGCTAGAAAACTGGAAAATGAAATTCAGCTAAATTACTCTTATGGTCTGGGTGATCTAATTCCCAAATATAAAACTTCTACATTATTCTATTTTGCTCCAAGCCTTGTTTGAGATAGCCAAGAGTTCTGAGTCAAATTTAAGCTAAACTTAGCCTCTTTAAAAAAAATGGTATATTCATTCTTACCAAGATCTCTTATTTGATTAGCGGCATCTACCCATACACTCTATCACACAAACTTGGAAAATTCTCACCAGCTACGTTTATCTAGCAGGTGCCCTTGGCTCTACAAGGTCACAGCTTCTTCTACCGTTCATACGCAGTCATTCTGTTTTCCCCGCCTTCCAACACACCAAGTATCCGAAAAATGAAAAGGTTCACTGCACGATATCTATTGCACCGTTGAGCAAATGTAAAGTTGAGATCGTTTCTTAACAAAATTCCTCCCAGCCAGCTGACAGCCCCAAGAACTTTCCTTTTTACGTAACACTGAAGTTTCACTATAAATACATCTATGACATAGCAATTTAAATCGCTGGACTGTGGGCCACGTAAATAAGGAATACAAAAAACAAAGCGCTTATCTCTTAAGTGTACAAGACCTCACCACCCCGTCAGTTTGACTTAAGTATCCGATAAAGCCAAACTTTGGTTGACTAGACAAACTACTGTATTATCCTGGTAATCCGTTTAAACTCACACACCCAGGGTGTACGTGCCACAAAAATTAGGACAGTAGAACAGAGTACATTACAAACATAAATTTAAACAGTCTACTCTCCGTCCGTTATCCCCGTTTCACTCTCAGCTCAACATTGCAAAGTTCTGTAATAAACATTTACAGAAGTCATGAATGTCGGCGAGTCGACCACTTGCACTCACTTTATCCGGTTGACCCCAGTTCTCCGGAGGCACGGCGAGGCGGCGCTTTTGGAGGGTGACTGAGTAATCCATGGAGACGAGCGGCCCCGACGGACCCTCGCCCCGCCGAAACCACAGGCGCAACCCGCCCCTCGCTGCCCTCCAGAGTCCCGGCTAACGACCCTCGGCGACGAGCAAAGGGAGGACGAGCGAGCGCGCGCGCGCACGGCGCGGCCTCAGCTGGATTCCGCGCGCACGCCGACACCAACCAATCAGGCAGCACGCCGTGCTCACGGGCTCATTCAAAAAACGGGGGCGGGGTTAACCGTCTGTGCGCGCGGTTACGGTTCAGCGGTCGAGACGGTGTCTCGTCTCTCGGAGGGACTCATAACCTGCGCAGGAGCTGAAAGAAAGCGAAAAGTAAAACAAAAGCGATGGTGCACGTTTTCCCATCAAAAGACTTCATTTGGAACTAGGAGAGAAAGAAAATAATTTCGGTTTATGTTGTTGAGAAGGTGTCGAGGAGAGGGATATCATAAGGGATTAACCTCGGAAGGATTGTTGTGGGAGAAAGTTGAAGCTATCATGTTAATGGTGAGAAAGCAAGAAAAAGCGAAAGCTATGAATTGAGGGCCATCATTAACAAATCCAAGAACAGGTGTTAAATGCATGCTGTAACACCTGTCCCGAAGGTTAATATGCTCATAAACACCAGAGATGCTATAGATACTGGAAATCTTGAGCAATATACACAAGATGCTGGAGGAACTCAGCAAGTTAGGTGGCATCTATAGAGGGGAATAAGCAGCTGACGTTTTGGGGAAAGAGCCTTCATCAGGACTAGAAGGGAAGGGGACAGAAGCCAAAATAAGACTGGGGGTAGGGGAGGGAGTACAGACCAGCTGAGGGGGAGTGGGATGAAATAAGCTGGAAAGCAATAGGCAGGAAAGATAAAGGGCTGAAGATAAAAATGTGATGGGAAAGGACAATGGACTGGAAGAAAGAAGAGGAGGTAGGGAACCAGAGAGAGGTAGGTGAGGGGGGTAACAAGGATTATCTTCCCCATTTAAAGAGACAAGGTGGGGGTGTATTACTAGAGTTCGAAGAAATCAAGTTGGAGGCTACCCATGAGGTGTTGCTCCTCCAATCTGAGTTTAGCCTCTTCAGCAGAAGAGGCCATGGCAGGAAGGAAATGGGAAGTCAAATTGAAATGGGTAGCCACTAGACAATCCTGCTTTTTCAGAATCACTTTTATTATCACTGATATGTTGTGAAGTGTGTTGTTTTGCCGCAATGGTATAGTACAATACAAAAATGTATTACTATAGGTTACAGTATGAAATACAAAATTAAAATAAGTCATGCAAAAAGGGAGCAAAACAGTGACATGGTTTTCATAGACCATCCAGAAAACTGATGGTGTAGGAAAGAGGCTGTGCCTAAAATGTAAACACAAGAGATTCTATGGGTGCTAGGAATCTAGAGCAATACAAAATGCTGGTGCTTAGCGTGATAGAGCTAGAGATGTTTTTTGCCACGTGAACTGACAGGACTTTCTGTCAAGAAGTCCAGGATCCATTTACAGAGAGGAGTCGAAACCCAAAGAGGATGGTTTATCCACCAGCTTCCGAGAGAAGATCGTATTAAGCGCTGAGCTGAAGTTGATAAACGGCATCCTGGCATGTGTGGCACCATTTTCCAGGTGGACAGGATGGAGTCTGGCATCATCGGTAGAGAGATTTGAGCAATAAGCAAACTTGAAATGGTCCAATGTAGCAGGAAGATGGGATTAAATGCAATCCATAATGAGCCACTGAAAGCACTTAATTGTTGAGGTCATTGCCACTGGACGGTCGTCATTGAAGCAGGTTACTGTCATTCTTTTGGGCACCATGATGGTGGCCACCTGGAAGCCTGATGGGACAGTGGTCTGTTTCAGACTTATGTTGAAGATGCCTGTTAGAACTTCTGTTAACTGGACTGCACAGTCCCTTAGCACCCGACCAGATACATTATCAAGCTCTGCAGCCTTACGTGTGTTGACCCTGTATGAGGTCTTCCTCACATTAGCTGTGGCCAAACTGAGTACCTGTGTTGGTATTGGGCAAGAACAAGGACCCTATCTCTGTTATGATAGAATAAGGATTGATGTGCATGAATTGGAGGAGATCTGGCCAGCATTGATAATGGTGGAAGGGAAACCCGGTTCTCTGAAAAATGAGGATATCGCAGATGTTCGAGGATGGAAAACTTCATCCTGACAATAGATGCTGAGATGGAGGTACTGAAAGAAGGGAGTAGCATTTTTTTTTAACAAGTTTCAGGATGGAAAGAGGTATAGGTAAGAAAAATAACGACTGAACCAAGGGGACAATTTGAAGTTGAAAATATGGACACAAGTTCAATGGAGCAGGGGCAGACAGAAACAATTGTCTACACACAAAGTACACTGCAGATGCTGGGGTCAAAGCAACACGTACAACACGCTGGAGGAACTCAGCAGGTTGGGCAGCATCCGTGGAAATGAGCAGTCAACTTTTTTGGCTGAAACCCTTTGTCAGGACTGACAAAACAATTGTCTAGTATCTGCCTAAAACTAATTTGAAGGGAATTTTTATTTGCACTGAGAATTGCTGATAACTAGAATTCTTTTCCAGAGGAGGTGATACAAGCAAATATGATTAATGTAGAAGGGCAAAAAAGCCTTTATAGATGTGTTGGGCTGAAGGGCCCTTTTCTGTGACCACTGACTGTCAAAGGAAACACCAAAATAATAGCCTTCTTTTTCTTTCCACAGATGCCACCTCCCTAAACATCAGCAACAATTATTACGAAGCAAAACTGCACAGTACGAGAGCAGCTTCTGTAACTGGATCCAAATTTCTTTACAGAGCCCAGTCAGTATAGATTGGCACCAGAGTGACCGTAATCACCATCAGCACAGGTGCATCGCAAGGCTGTGTGGTTAGCTCCTGCTCCATTCACTTTATACTTATGACTGTGAGACTAAGTATAGCTCCACCATATTTAAGTTTGCTGATGACACCACCGTGATTGACTGAGTCAAAGATGATGACAAATTGGCATATAGGAGAGAAATTGAAAATATAGTTGAGGGTGCCACAACATAAAGCTTTCATTTATTGTCAGCAAAACCAAAGAACTAACTATTGACTATGGGAGGAAGAAACGGGGGGTCCATGAGCCAGTGTCCATTAGGGGATCAGAGGTAGAGAGGGCCATTATCGTATCAGAGGATTTGTCCTGGGACCAGTATGTTCATGCCACTTAAGAGAAAGCAGAACAGTGCCTTCACTTAAAAGTTCCCACAGATTTGGCATGTCATCAAGAGCTGACAAACTTTTATAGATGCACAGTGGAGAATATCTGACATGTGTGATGCACCATCAATAACTCTCGGAGACGTGAGGCGAGATATAGGCTTTTATTGGCTGGAAGAAAGAACAAGTAGTAATTGACCACCACACTACATCCTGGAGAATGAGGCCGGGACTGTGTCTCCAATCGCCTTTATACCGGGGTCCGTGGGAGGAGCCACAGGAGCAGTCAGCGGGGGGGGGGGGGGGGGGGCATGTCCAGACAGGTATATGTAGTTCACCACAATGTGGCTGTTGTGTTTTTACTATTTATTGTTATGTTTATTATTTAGTGTTGCGTTTGTTATGTTATGATTGCACTGCTCCTGGGAAACGCTGTCTCATTCTGCCCTGCAGAACTGATGTATGGTTAGAATGACAATAAAGTTTTTGAATCTTAAATCTTGAATCATGGCCTGGTATGGAAACCATAGGGTACAAGAATGGGAAAAGCCTACAGAAAGTGTAGGATACAGCCCAGTTCATCATAGGAAAAGCCCTGCCCACCATTAAGCACAGCTACAAAGAGCACTGCCGCTAGAAAGCAGTACCCATCATCAATGACCCTCACCATTCTGGCCATGCTTCTTTTCACTGCTAGAATCATGAAGGAGAGCCTTTGGTCCCATACCTCCAGGTTCAAACAGGCTCCTGAAGCAACGTGGACATCTTCACTCATCACAACACTGACCACAACCTATGAACACACTTTCAAGGAATCTACAACTCATATTCTTATTTTTATTTATTTGTTAATTATTACTTGTTTCTTTTTGTACAGTATTTGCACAGTTTGTCTTTGTGTAGATGTTTATTGATTCTATTGTAAGAAAATGAATCTCAGGGTAGTATTTGGTGACATATACTTATTTTGATAATAAATTTACTTTAACTTTTTGTACTAACGCTGCACCACACGTGCTTGCCCGACAGGCATCAATAGTCGATCCGTGCTATGTTTCCTCCTACGATCCGCTCTACTTGTGTAGTCTGGTAATCATGGCGACTGTGGTAGAGGTGGAGAGTGCGAAACATTTCGAGGAGATTCTGGAAAAGGCAAAGAAGTAGGTTCAGACTGGGGACTGGGTTGAGGAGCGTTACCTTCTTCAACTTTGGATATGTGCGTGCTGTTACCGGAGTAATAGAGACGGCTGGGTTCTAGGGTTTGCAGCATGAACGGAGGGGTAGACTGCTGTGCGGGCCTGATAGAGGCGCCGATACCGTCTTTAGATTTTACATCAAAACCGTGGAGTATTTTCCCCAACGAGGAGGAAAATAATGGGAACAGATCGGAAAACTCATTTACGCGAAAAATTCTACCAGCCGGTTCAATACGTCGTTAAGGGCTAGAATTAAAAAAAAACGGGCGCCGAGAGAGTTATATCCGAATATAGGTTTAATTTATCATCATTGGGTGAACAATTGATTGTGTTTTTAAGATGATAATGAATCGCCATTGATTACATTTTCATGATTAGAATGCCTTGTACATAAAACTGACAGCAATTTCTGGAGAAGTGCATATTCGCAGTTATAGACGGAAAAGCAGAGGACTTATTGGCGACTTCGTGCTCCTTCATCAGGAGCGCCGAACCCCCACACCCCAGCTTTCTCATCGATATCTATAAGCCTAAAAGTGAAGACTACGAATTGTTGCATGTATGGGCAGGGAATGTGTGTTTATGCGAGCAGACAGTGGAAGGATAAAAGCAAAGTTGAAAGAACGGAAGTGAAGGGTGAGAACAAACAAGGCTGAAAGTGCAAAATAATGCCAATGATACAAAATACTGTTGAAGAGTCAAGCCTAGAATGAAGTAATAAGTTGGACGAATTAATTGTGCAAATAAATACAAATGGTGCATTTGTAATTGGGATCGCAGAGGCAGCTGCAGAGAACCAAGAAAATGAACTGAAGTCCAGGGGTATTCTATATTTAGGAAGGGCAAGTAAAAAGGAAAAGCTGGAAGGTTGATATGTCTTGGTGGGGCAGGGGGGGAAGTTGATTAATGCAATAGCAAAGAAGGATGTTCAGATGATGTGAAATTTCTATGGGTAGATCTAAGAAACACCAAGGAGTAAGAAATATTAGTGGGAGTTGGATCCAGATGACCAAACAGTTGAGATGATATTGGACAACATAAAACAAAAAATGAGAGATGACCAAAAGGATTCAACTGTAAACATGGGTCGCTTTAATCTACACATAGATTTGGCAAACCTAATTACTAACAATACTGTGTAGGAGGATTTCTTGTGATGCATCTAGGATGAGAAACCAATTAATATCTAGTGCCAGTAGTCTGCACCCAGGAAAGTGGCCTAAAAACAGTGGATGTATTTGTGTTTATTTTCCAACATTCTTTACTATATAGCCTGGATTATTTCCTATGGATTGGACAGTAAATAATGTAATCTCACTTATTTAAAAAAGGAAGTTCACTGATCCTTGGGGAAGAATTCCTCTTTGTCTTTAGGTGACCACATTTCTGTAAATAGCCCTCTAGAGGAAACATCCTCTCAGCAATCACTTTGTGTCTTCCTGAGAATCTTGTGTGTTTCAATAAGATTACTGCTCATTCTTTCAAAATAGATTAAATATAAGCCCACACTACTTAACATTTAATACATCAACCCTTTCATCCCAGGAATTACAGGAATCTGCAGTGCTTCCTATGCAAGTATTTATTTCATTATACCAAAGTTATGCACCATACTCTCAGTGCTGTCTCATTGACACCTTATGAAAGTGCATCAAAATTTCCTCTTCATTCTCTGCAATCCTTGCAAGAAAGACCAACATTTCATTAACTTATAAATTACTACATGCTAACTTTTTGTGTTTATTTCAGATATAAGATTAGAATTCCTTTATTTGCTTGTACACGTCCCTTTCTGCATCGGAACTGAAAACTTTGGGATCACTACTACTTCCACATGGGATAATTAATCACATAAATTAAATTGCCAAACAATTTCTAGTTATAATTCTGGTGTAATATTCATTGAAGCCTTTATAAATTCAAAATAATTTCCTTACACAAGTCACAACCATGTACTCTTTATACAAATACCCTGGATCAGGGGTCACCAACCTTTTTTGCACCGCGGACTGGGGGGGGGGGGGGGGGCAGTAGCGGGGGTATTAATCAGGACCGGAATATAGGTGATAAGTCAACTATAAGTCAATAAGTAACTTATAAGTGGCTAATACACTCAATTTTGTTTCTAAAAGGGTTGATCTAACAAATTATAATAAACACACAGTGCATTTTTCCTTGCATGAATATAGTGATGCGTCACTTATAAGTCAATAGCATCTTAACATTTTAAGTAACGTATGGATATTAAACACAGTGCATGTTTTCCTCATATGAACATATACAATCATTGCACCAGTGAGAGGACACAGTAAGGGCCGGAGGTCCCTGTACCAGTATATATAGTATATATTTTAGCTTTCTATACATATAAAACACTTAAATGTATGTATTTCAATAATTAACCCACTGCGTTGCTTAGTAATAATCGTAGCTGTCATCGGGTCAGCGCCTTTCTCACTTCATCCTTTAAAATTGTTCCAATCATTGACCGACTGTAGCCTAACGCTTTTCCAATGACCAATGGCATTTCACCAATTTCCGATCGCTTTATTATTTCCACTTTATTTTCAATCGTGATCGTGATTATTTTCGTGAACAGAAACACTGCGGATTCAGAGCTCCGCTGGGTCCTAAAGACCACTGCACTGTGATGGGTTAAATAAGGTCCGGGGTGCCGCTGGGTCCTAAAGTCCACCGCGGTGAGACAGGCTAAATAAGGGACTTGAGCATCCGTGTTTTTTGGTATCTGCGAGAGGTCCCGGAACCAATCCCTCGCGGTTAAGGAGGGCGGACTGTAATCATGTTTTAAAAATCTGTCAACTATAGATTCCTGGAAGCACAGCTTAATGAAGAATTATTTCAAGCAGATATGGCATGGTAAAAATAACTGAAAATAAAGGTATCTGAGGATGTTAAAACAATAGTCCCTTGAAAAGATTTTTTAAAATCTGGCTGAGTAACAGTCTAAATCGTTGATAACATTCTGTTAAAAATAGTATATGGTTTATTAGGAAGGGAATTGAATACAAAACAGGGAGGTTATACATTTGGTGTATCGGTTACTAGTAAGATTACATCTGGAATATTGTGTACAGTATTAATCTGCTTATTTGAGGAGTGTCAATACTTTTGAAGTCATTCAGGGAAGGTTTGCTGGACTGATGCCTGGAATTTGTGAGTTATGAGGAAATGTAGTTAGTAGATGTACAGAGGATGTTTCTTCTTGCAGTAGAATTTGAACTACAGGTCACTATTTAAAATTACCGGTAAGTGCTGATTTGAGAAAGGTAAGATGAGATTTCTTTCGCATAGAGGGTTTTGAATCAATAGAACATGGAACTGTACAACACTGAACAAGCCATTAAGTCTACAATGTTATGGTGCTCTTGATGCCAATTTATACTAAATGTCCTCCTGTGTGTCACCTATATCCCTCTAATCCCTTCATATGTCATGTGTCAGACCCGGAGTGGGGGCTATGGGAGGGGAACAGTGGCCACCTTCTGAGTCTATGGATTAGACTCCTATGTGAAATGACATTAAAAATTAACCAGGCCAAAAAATTAAATGGTTGGGAGTGCAAACTGAGGGTAATCCCAGGCACCAAGCTACTGAAAACCTTTGGTTTACTAGTTCTGACCTGCTTACACAACAGATTTTTTTTAATATGTTGAGGTATACTCAAAGAGTAGCAGTGAAATTTTTCGTAAAAGAGCTGATCAAACGCCCTATGTATTTTGTGTTGAGTACAATTATCACACAGCTTGGCTTATTTGCTAAAGTCTAATTTGAAATTTCGTAGTTTCTGTGCCTTGAGTTTTAACATATAGTAAAACTCAACATACAGTAAAAGCTCAAGCTGTGTAACAAATCTTTTCAACAGAAAACAGAATATTTTACAAAGTTCAACATATTTTCTAAAGTCATATTTGAAATTCTGCAACAGATTTGTTTTTCAATGTTGAGTGTCAGTATATAGCTCCTTTAAAATTTTGGTGCTGGACTTAACAGATTTTTTGTACCATATTTTTAAATGTTATTAGTATAATTTTTCAGTGAGCTAGGTGAGCTTAAAGTGAGCATGGGAAGCAGCCCCAGTGAGTTTAAAGGCAGTGTTGGGAAAACTCAAATAGTTGAGTCAGGTGCTGAGCCATTGGGGGTTCTGGAAAAATTGTATTCTTAGGAGTAGATTATCTGAGTTTTCTAAATTGAAGAAAGAGCAAAGCTTCAAAACTTGACTTTCGAACATCATACTTAATTACATTTTTTTCCTCTCTAGATCTTTGGTTGTAGTCCACTTCTGGGCACCATGGGCTGGACAGTGTACTCAAATGAATGAAGTTTTGAATGAATTGGCCAAAGAATATGCACATGTTGTGTTTTTAAAGGTAAAATTCCTGACTAATCTGCTGACTTGTCTGCCATGTGTAATACCTAATAGGTATAATAACATTAAAAGTAAAATTTATCCCCTGCAGAATTCTTCATAAGAAAAATGTTTTCACAAAATATTTATCCAACTGGTTTCTATAGAATGTAACAAAATCACATAGATGCTGAATGAAATGTTGAGAGCTCTAAATAGGATATGATTCTTTATAGTTTTCTTTCAGTGAAATATATTTTATAGTCCTTAACCAGTGAAGATTGGGAGAGCAAGCAATATTTGTAGCCCATGTCCAAAACAAAATATTTGGGTGGTTGAATGCAGGGTGTTTAAAATATTACTCAAAATTGAAAGAGAAGATGTTAAGTTTAGTGTTCTCAAAATATTACATGTACCATTAACCAGAGAGGTCAGTTCAAGAAGGTGTCTAGAAAAGAAATGTAGAGTTTGAAGATTGTGAGGTATTGGATTTTCCCTCAGCCATTGCTGCTTCAGGGAAAACAACTGTAGTAGTCTGTGCCTTTTGGATGATAAAATCATTATGAGCTTACATATCTCTGGTAGTAATTGTGCAAAGCTACTACATAATTGATATATGTGAAGACAATCTGCCACTTCTGAGAATTTATCTGTAAATAGGTGAACATTTACATTTTGGGAGATGTTAGGAAAAACTGAATGATGAATCAATTTGGGTGGCCAATGAAGAATTGAAGTTCAAAAACAGTGGTAAATATAAACAAAAACCATTGTTTCTGTAGTAACACATGACACGTTTGAAGCTTGTGAGGAGAGCCATAAGAATTGTTCAACCTGTCTATGATTTAAAACTTATTAATTTTCAAGTGCTGCAATTAATGTTTTTCATTCAGTTTTTCATTGTAGCCTGAAGACAGTTCTTGAAATATAAACCTTATCATAGAATGCTTCTAATTCTCGAAAATTCTGGGAATTTTGTAATCCACACTTAACTTAGTTTGAGGAATTATTCTTTTTAGAAGTCTTTTTAGATTATGCACATTTTTTCTTTGGCATTAAAGTATATCAATTACATTTGAACATAGTTGAGATTATACTTAAAACAAGCAAACTTTACTTTCTGAACCTTCTTTCTAAACAGCTTGAAGCTGAATCTGTTTCAGAGATCTCTGAAAAATACGAAATTAGTGCTGTGCCAACATTCCTGTTTTTTAAGGTAAGAGTTTACAGTTTTGGAATATAAAACATCAAACCCAATTGAAGAAGCAAAACACTAGTTGGGTAGTTTCTATTTTTAGGTTGCTATAGAGACCTGATTTTATGCTGCCTGAATTCTCAGTGATGAAAACCTTGACTGGCCTCAGAGTGGTTGTATAAATGAAATATTATTGCTGTCTTTTGAAAACTTCCTTTGTTTTAGGACTTAGCCCTTTTTTTATTGTAAAGAAAAAATAAGATTTTTACAGATTAGTTTGAAATAGATTGTGAAAAACATACAGTTAAAGTGCTATTTATGATGAACTTTTCTGTAATTATTTTAAAGCAACTATTTTAATAATCTCCAGGATTTACTTGTCTGACTGGTTCATAATGTATATTTTTGAAATGATAAACATTTCAGAATTCAGATGTTTGTGAATTGTTAATTAGACAATAGACAATAGGTGCAGAAGTAGACCATTCGGCCCTTCGAGCCTGCACCGCCATTTTGAGATCATGGCTGATCAATTACTATCAATACCCGGTTCCTGCCTTGTCCCTATATCCCTTGATTCCCCTATCCATAAGATACCTATCTAGCTCCTTCTTGAAAGCATCCAGAGAATTGGCCTCCACTACCTTCCGAGGCAGTGCATTCCAGACCCCCACAACTCTCTGGGAAAAGAAGTTTTTCCTTAACTCTGTCCTAAATGACCTACCCCTTATTCTCAAACCATACCCTCTGGTACTGGACTCTCCCAGCATCTGGAACATATTTCCTGCCTCTATCTTGTCCAATCCCTTAATAATCTTATATGTTTCAATCAGATCCCCTCTCAATCTCCTTAATTCCAGCGTGTACAAGCCCAGTCTCTCTAACCTCTCTGCGTAAGACAGTCCTGACATCCCAGGAATTAACCTCGTGAATCTACGCTGCACTTCCTCTACAGCCAGGATGTCCTTCCTTAACCCTGGAGACCAAAACTGTATACAATACTCCAGGTGTGGTCTCATCAGGGCTCTGTACAAATGCAAGAGGATTTCCTTGCTCTTGTACTCAATTCCCTTTGTAATAAAGGCCAACATTCCATTAGCCTTCTTCACTGCCTGCTGCACTTGCTCATTTACCTTCAGTGACTGATGAACAAGGACTCCGAGATCTCTTTGTATTTCTCCCTTACCCAACTCTACACCATTCAGGTAATAATCTGCCTTCCTGTTCTTACTCCCAAAGTGGATAACCTCACACTTATTCACATTAAACGCCATCTGCCAAGTATCTGCCCACTCACCCAGCCTATCCAAGTCACCCTGAATTCTCCTAACATCCTCATCACATGTCACACTGCCACCCAGCTTAGTATCATCAGCAAATTTGCTGATGTTATTTTTTATGCCTTCATCCAAATCGTTAACGTAAATGGTAAACAGCTATGGTCCCAATACCGAGCCCTGTGGCACCCCACTAGTCACCACCTGCCATTCCGAGAAACACCCATTCACCGCTACCGTTTGCTTTGTACCGCTAATTGTTTCCCTCTTGCTACTATGAGCTTGTATATAGATTGTAGAATTTGTAAATGCAGAAAATTAAAATTAAATATGTAATTTTATGTGATTAGATATCATGCTACATAATCTTTCCAATTAGTTGAAAGAAAATTCCAATATTTCCATGTTACCAATTTTCAACAGTCGATTATCATTGTCTTGTATAATTCAAAATGACAAGCTACAACTTCTTCATTTTAGCAACTTGAGCCTGGCCAGAAGTAGTTGGCCTGGCTTTCAAAGATATTGTATGATGGAGTATAGCGTGGATATAAAAATGATCTATTGGTCCATTCAACCAGTTTCACACGGTTATGCTGCAGATGAAAATCATAGTCCACGTGCTCTTCATGCACCAGTATCAGTGTAATCTCTGAGCATGGTTCTGATCTTGAAACTCTTGATTCCACCAGATGTAAGAACAATAGTTCAGTGTTTCAGAAAGATAGAGTGAGGTGTTATGTTTTGAAGTAAAATGATGTAAATAATGGCTAATGCTTCAAAGTAATTTTTAAATAGATATTTCAATAACAATCCCTGCCATCTTTATCAGGGTTTATGTCTGGGTATGTCTTGTCCAGTGGTATTTATACCCCTGTAGTCTGTCCCTCCTGATTGGTTTGTCCTCATCCACCTTGTTTACAATGAAATTCCAATTCTTACTTTGAGCGAGACCATCGTCTTTGTTAAAAGACAAAGAAATCGGCGGTTGCATGGTACTGCATTCGCAATGACCATAAGATTGAGTTTGGTGTAAAACTACAGTGCTGCACCAATGGCTTTTGTGACCACCTGGTAAAGGAAGCCATTGAAATAAATCTAGAGGAAAAGAATTTTAAGAAAGATGAAGATTAATATCTCACTCTAAGTAAGAACTGGAATGCAGTTGTAAACAAGGTGAGAGAGCAGAAACCTGATTGGATGAGCACTGGAGGGATGGGCTACGAGTGCATAAATACTATTGGACTAGGCATGCTCAGGCGTCATCCCTGATGAAGATGGCAAGAGTTTGTTATCAAAATGTCAGTTTTAATCAATACCTGTACCCAGCTGGAAACCTGAGAAGAGTTTATTTGTCATATATGCCGGAAAAACATGAGATCCTTTTCCAGTTTTTAAAAAATTTGGTAAGTTGATGGAGAAGATCCTGAGTGGCAGGATTTATGAACATTTGGAGAGGCATAATATGATTAAGAATAGACAGCATGGCTTTGTCAAAGGCAGGTCATGTCTTACAAGTCTGATTGAATTTTTTGAGGATGTGACTAAACACATTGACGAAGGTAGAGCCGTAGATGTAGTGTATATGGATTTCAGCAAGGCATTTGATAAGGTATCCCATGCAAGGCTTATTGAGAAAGTAAGGAGGCATGGGATCCAAGAGGACTTTGCTTTATGGATCCAGAACTGGCTTGCCCACAGAAAGCAAAGAGTGGTTGTAGATGGGTCATATTCTGCATGGAGGTCGGTGACCAGTGGTGTGCCTTGGGGATCTGTTCTGGAATCCCTACTCTTCATGATTTTTATAAATGACCTGGATGAGTAAGTGGAGGGATGGGGTGCATGCTTTATGACAATAGGTTGAGTGAACTCGGCCTTTTCTCCTTGGAGCGACGGAGGATGAGAGGTGACCTAATAGAGGTGTGTAAGATAACGAGAGGCATTGATCGTGTGGATAGTCGGGCTTTTTCCCAGGGCTGAAATGGCTAGCACGAGAGGGGATAGTTTTAAGGTGCTTAGAAGTAGGTACAGAGGAGATGTCGGGTAAGTTTTTACGCAGAGAGTGGTGAGTGCGTGGAAAGGACCACCTACCTGCATATTGAAGTCCCCCTCGACTATTGTAACATTATCCTTTTGGCATGCATTTTCTATCTCCTGATGTAATTTTTAGGCCACATCCTTACTACTGTTTGGGGTCTGACTGGTTCTATTAATTGATATAGATGTCTAGATGTTCATGTTTCACTATTCTATTAATGTGCTTTTATAAAAATGCATTTCTTTTGATTCAGAATTGTCAGAAGATTGATCAACTAGGTGGTGCTCATGCTCCTGCTTTAACTAAAAAGGTTCAGCAGCACAGTGAAACTGCTAAACAAGATCTGAATGATCAGTTGAGAAAACTTATAAATTCAGCACCTTGTATGCTATTTATGAAGGGATCACCTCAAGAACCTCGATGTGGTAAGCATAGTTCTGTTTTATGATGCACTTGAGGGGTTTCAGTAGGATAAATTATGCTTAATGTGACCCATTTATGCTTGTCTACCCATGTAACATATTTATGCTGCCAGATGGCTCCCAATAACCTTAAAGCCTTAGGTCCATAATCATGCAATCAGAGAGTAGCAAGTAGCAACCAGGCTTCTAGATTATGCACATAAAAGTACCCTTTAGCAGCTGATTCTATCCCTGTAATAAACCACAAACTCCAGATTTGAAAATACAAAACACGTTAATCTTATAATTCATATTACCTTTTTATTTGATGCATGTTTACAATTTGTAGTGACAACTCTTTCCTTTGTAAGTGCATTGGGAAAATTAGTGAAAAAAACAACCAGTATTCATACAAAGAACCTTTTTTCTTTTTGCTGTGGAAGTGTTAACTAGTTAATAAAATAAAGCTTTCAGTGAATGCATTATTGTTAAAATATTAAAAAAAACTAATTTTACATTTGAGATTTTGTACCCTATATGAAGTCTGTTCATTAACATATAGGTTTTCTACTTTGCTTTTTCCTTTAGAACAGCATTTTATTTAGCCAGAGGGTGGTGAATCTGTAGAATTTATTGCCACTGATGGCTGTGGAGGCAGTTACTGGTTATATAAAAAAAATGGAGGTTGATTGGTTCTTGATTAGTAAGGATGTCAGAGGTTGCTGGGAGAAGGCAGGAGAATGAGGTTGAGAGGGATAATAAATCAGCCATGATGGAATGGCGGAGCAGTCTTGATGGGTGAACAGTATGATTCTGCTCCTATGTCTTATGGTCTTATAGCCTTTTCCTTATTATTTTAAATTGTAGCTTCTATTTTTATCTCTTAAAATCAACGTGCTGAAAAAGGGATCATGAAGTTATATTGTATGGAAACAGGCCTACCACATCTGCAGTGATCAATGGGCACTCATCTGTATTAATCCCATCTGCTAACAGTTGAACTATTACTTCAGGAAGCCTTGTCTAAATTAAAGACTCTATACCTCAAGAGGATCTTAATCTGTTTTAAAGAGTCCAGATGCTGGAATGTGGAGCAGAACACAAACTGCTGGAGGAGCTCAGTGAGTCAGTGAAAGGAATGGTCAGTTTTGGTTTAGACTCTTCATTAGGACTGAGTGTAGAGGAAGGATAGTCAGTATAAAGGGGAGAGGAGGTGATTGGTGGACCAAGGTGGAGTAATAGTTGATGGACAAATGCGAGTTGGGTGGAAAAGGGTGGGGGGTGTAGTTGTGAGACCAAGACTGGGAATGATACATAGAAACAAACAAGGAAGGTGGAGTATAAAGGATAAAAGAAGCCATTTGGGACTTGGGTGAAGATAGAGAGTGGCTGGAGAGTGGTAAATGGAGGCACGGGAGGTGCAAATGCTGGACTCTTAAGTAAGGAGTAATGTGGAACCAGATAAGAGAGATCTTATGGGCAGCTGAAAATAGTGGAGGGAATAGGTGGTCACCAGATTGGGTGTCCAAGATGTAGGTGGGAAGGGATTGGAGGGAAGGGGGTGCAGGAGTAGAGTCAAGCTAAGATGAAATATGTTCTGTGGAACAAGAGTAGGTAGAAACAGTGGGCCCAACAGGTCAATCCTGTTTGTGGATCTTGGGTAAGAGATAGTTGCGAGCAGTGTGAACATCGGCATTATCAGATTGGAGACTGGCAACCCATGAATACTACCTCATTATGTTGCTCTCTTACTGTAGCGTACAGTGATTGTGTATTGCATTCACTGTACCGCTGCCGTGAGCATCTGGTAGTGATAATAAACCTGATTCTGAACCAATGGATGGCACCTAAGGTATCGTGATCAAAATGGTGGAGGGCGTGCATGCTTGAACTGGTTTGAGTCTGTTCATGATTCTTAGTAGCTTTCCTGAACAATTCATATGGAGCTGAAAAGAATTACGTGAAACTCTGATGAGGAGACATTATCAGAATAAAATTAATTATTCTCTTACATAAGTGAGGTTCAATAGCCAAGCCCATTCTAATTTCATCATTGCCTTCATCTCCACTACTCAGTTAATCATTGTGAGCATGTACCCAAGAAATTTCAAGTTTAATTTCTTACCACCTGACAACTGTGTAAATGCTGTTGCTGTGGAAAAATGAGCCAGAAAATATAATTGTTCCTAATTTCATTTTTATTATATTCTGTTCTACTTCACAGGTTTTAGCAAGCAAATTGTGGGAATCCTCAATGAACATAATATACGCTTTAGCACATTTGATATTCTTTCTGATGAAGATGTGCGTCAGGGTCTAAAGGTTTACTCTAACTGGCCCACATATCCTCAACTGTATGTGAATGGAGAACTGGTGGGAGGACTTGACATAGTAAAGGTTGGTATTAGAGAAAGCTATACTTGCGTCGTTTATTAAAACCAAAGTAAGATAGCTGATACAGAAATTATTGCAAGAGTCATATGTGGCAATTTTGGTTAAAGATAATTAAACCAAGAAAAGGCTGTATATTTTGCACATTCTCTATGTTAAGTGCTTCAAAAGAACAAAGACATTTGGAAAAACCTTACAAAAAGCACTACATTTTGAATAAATTAGTTACTGCATAGCGAGACATTTAGTAGAGAAATCTAAATTTTTTTAAAAAATCAACAAGATTATTATGATTTTAGAGCACGAAAAAGGTCTGATAAGGATGTAGGCTGTATATTTGTGTGTTTCCAGCAAAATGCCTTATGGCCAATAGCTACTCAACAAAGGAGTGAAAGGTCATAAAGCAAAATTAATGACACATGAACTGCAAGTTATAAATATGGCCATATGGAGATTACTGTATAAAAAATAAAGCTGCTCCCCAATGCTACTTCAGGAAAACAACAGATAAATTGTGCCTAGTGCCCCAAGCGTAAGTACACAGTTGACTGTTCATTAAGTCTTGCTCTAGAATGGGTCTGATTAGACTTGTATTAATTATTTATTAGTTTATATTTAAATTTATAATTTGTTATAAAATCTTAGACTGACTTTTCTTGCCAATTAAAACCAGAACAAGAGGCACAATGATGTTTTTGATTTTTAACTCCCACAGGAGCAAGCTGAATCTGGTGAACTAGACAAAATTTGCCCGAAGGAAATGGGACTAGAACAGAGGTAAAATAATACTTGTTACTTTAGCATATTAAATGTATTTAATTTGATACAATTAAATACTGTAAGCTGGACCTGGATTATTTAAAAATATTCAGCTATGAATGTAATATTGAGTTTTCTTACAGTACTTTGCACTATCAGATGGTGTTCAGCTTCATATTGTATTTGTAGGTTGAAAGCACTGATAAATAAAGCAAGAGTGGTTCTTTTTATGAAGGGCGACAAAACGGTATGTACTTTGCACTAGGGTAAACTACAGATTTATTTATTGATTTATATTATACTTAAATATTTTAAATATGCAAAGGTACTTTGTAATGTAAAGGCTTATTTAGAATGTGATGTCAGCATTGGTGTATGCAGAAATAATTACTTTTATTTGCATAGCCATTGAATTCAGCACCCCTCAATGTTATTTTGTAGTTTGTCTCCATAAAATGATCAAAAGGGAAGTTGAATTAAAGAACCTAGGTTCGGACTAATTGATAACAATAGATTTGTATTTTGATCCAGTATTTCTCAAAGTATGTTCTCTCGTTATGATCTAAATGCAGATTTAGTCTGTTAATGTGAGCCTAATTCTTTAAGGTTACACCTGATTTGAATACTGTCCTGAACAGAATATAGCCAGTGTTAAAAGTCTGAGATTTACAGCAACTATCAGAAAGTACTACATAGGTTACACTCAAGACCCATGTAAAGAAGGATTGTGTTCATCTTTTAAATTTAGAATTGCCATTTACAACTCTAAGCTCCCCACCAGTGTGGCTAATTTCCTACCTTTAGCTTTTTTTAGGTAGCCAGTGAGCATTTTACAATGGTAGTTTAAGAGCATAACTCTTAATACTTTATGCAGTTATCATTTTTTTTGTTTAGTTGGCAAAGTGTGGATTCAGTCGTGCCATCATTGAAATACTAAATGAAACTGGGTAAGTTTCACTGTTTGATTCCAGAGTTATTTTGCAGTAATTTAAGTTTCTACTTTATTAAATTTAGAACTTAATTTTTTTTACTGTAGTGTTGACTATGAAACCTTTAACATTCTGGAAGATGAAGAGGTAAGTTCTATTTACCTTCCATACATTTGTATTTAAGCTGAATGTTAATGTAGATTTGTATATTCTTTAAATTATCAGGGCAGAACTGTAACAAAGTTTCTCTTTTAGGAAAGAATTGAATATGTAAAAGTTAATTTTAAACTAAATTCTATCCCATTCACTATTTCCTGATTATTCGTGTCTAGGGCACCTCTTTTTATTTTAATATTTTTTATTGTGTGAATGACATGTATAGTGATAAATGTTTTTCTCAATAATGTTGGGTACAGTGTAGGTTTTAGGTAAAGCCACTTTGTATAATATAGAAACAATATTGCATGGCAAAGAACAAATTCATGATTTACCTAACAGCAAAGTTTAAAACATAATACTAAATTTAACCTTAGTTCTTAATAAGCTTGGCAAAGGTTCAAACTTTCTCTCAGTTTTCCTATTTACTACACATTGCCCATGTTGATTAGGCTGATAAATATTCCACTGAGAGATGGTAAATTTAGTTTTGATAATCTTGCATTGAAATTCATGGTATTGATCATTATATCCCATCAAAACAATCTCTTGGTTCTCTTTTAAAAAGAGTTTGCCCTTGTTATCTCAGAATGTTTTATTTGTTTGCTGCCAGAGGACCTGTAGAAGGCCATGTGGATGGCTTTAATCTATACTTTCCTCGCCTTCTCTGAATTTTTCCTTTAGCCTTCAACCATGCTTGACATGACTAATGCACTTTATGCACATGTTATTTAGTATTCAATTAAAAGAGCCCAGTACACATAATGCAGATAATTCTATCCTTTACTCTAGTTAAAGAAAGCAGGTGGATTCTTTACCTGGAGTTCAGGACAGTATTAACTTGTGTCTGTCTGATGTGCCATTTGTTTTTGGAGTAGTTAAGATTATAATTGCTAAAATGGGAAAAGAATCTCACAATTTGGATTATTGTGAAGTTTCATATTTGGTTTGATTGTAGATTGCTGGATTTCATTAAAATACAAGCATTCTGTTAATTTAAGGAGTGCTTGGAATGGAAGTCACTGATGGAAGGTGTTGGATGGAATGTAACATAATGAAATTAAAAGGCTTTGCAAAACATTGTTTTATATATTATGAGCAGGAACTTTGATACCATTTTTAAAAAACTGAGCTGGATTTCCTGGTCAGGCATATGTCCTCCTCGGGAAACTTGAAACCTTTGCAAACAAAGCAACTGGCTATATGTCTGCTCAACAAATTAGACTGAAGAATTTGTAATGAAATGTTCAATCTGTACCTGAAACTATTAATATCTGTACCTGGAACATCTGGACAGCAAAGATGCATACATCAGGATAATCTTTATCAATTACAGCTCAGCATTTAGTACTATCATCCTCCTAATCAATAAGGATCAAGACCTTGGCTTCAATACCTCCTTGTGCAACACCATCTCCACAATCTCCATCAGCACAGGTGCACCACATGGCTGAGTGCTTAGCTCCCTGCTCTTCTATATTACGTTTTGCATTGAACTACTGCTGCTAAGTTAACAAATTTCATGGCACATGCCGGTGATAATAAACCTGATTCTGATTCTACTTGTGTTACACTTATGACTGTGAGGCTAAGCACAGCTCCATTGCCATATTTAAGTCTTCTGATGACACCTGTTGTTAGACGATACAAAGGTGGTGATAGATCAGCATATAGGAGAGAAATTGAAAATCTGGTTGAATGGTGCCACAGCAACAACTTTTCACTCAATGTCAGCAGGACCAAGGAGCTGATTATTCACTTTAGGAAGAGGAAACAGAAGTCCATGTGCCAGTTCTAATCAGGGAATCAGTGGTAGAGAGGGTCAATAACTTTAAATTCCTCAATGTTATCTTTTCAGAGGATCTGTCCCGACCCTAGCATGTAAGTGCAATTACAAAGAAGCATGGCAGCACTCTACTTCCTTAGAAGTTTGTGAACTTTGATAAACTTCTGTAGATGTGTGGTGGAGAATATATTGACTAGTTGCATCATGGCCCAGTATGGAAACACCATGCCCTTGAATGGAAAATGTTATAGAAGATAGTGGATATGGCCTAGACCATCACTGGTAAAGCCCTCCATCCAATCGTCAGGCTCTTGAATCAGTGGGGATGGTATCACTCGCCCCATCACTGAACTGTTCACAAAACCTATGGACTCATTTTCGAAGACTCTTCATCTGACATTCTTGATTTTTTCTATCTATCTATTTATTTATTTGTATTTGCACTTTTGTTGTCTTTTGCACATCAGTTATTTGTCCATCCTGTTATGTGCAGTCTTTCATTGATTCTAGTATGTTTGATTTACATAGTGTGCCCACAAGAAAATGAATCTCATGTTTGTATAGGGAGACATACAATTGCAAGAAAAAGTTTGTGAACCCTTTTTTCTGTATTAATTACTCATAAAATGTATGATCTTAACCTGAGTCAAAGTAATAGACAAACACAATCTGCCTAAACTAAGAACACACAAACAATTTTACTACTTCTCGTCAATACTGAATACACCATTTAATCAATCACAGTCTACATTCAAAAGTTATGTGAACCTCTGGGATAATGCCTTCTACAAAATCTATTTGGAGTCGGGTGTTCCAAGTTGGGTGTTCCAGTCAATGAGATGAGATTGGAGGTGTAGGTTGTAGAGGCGCCTTGCCCTATAAAAATGACACACAAAGTCAAGTACTGACAGAGCCTACACCATGCCTTGATCAAACAACTTCCAGGGGACCTTTGAAGAATTATTAGAGATGAATTAAACTGGAAAAGGCTACAGAAGCAATTCTAAAGACCTGAGTGTTCATCAGTCCACAGAAAGAGAAATTGTGTACAAATGGGAGGTATTCAGTACTATTGCTGCTTTTCCTAGGAGTGGGCATCCTGCAAAGATCACACCAACAGCACAATGTGCAATGCTGAAAGAGCTGATAAAAAACCCAAGGGTAACAGCAAAAGACCTGCAGCAGTCTCTAGAACTTGCTGAAGTCTCTGTTCTCCGAACAAGAATGGTGTTCATGGAAGAACACCACAGAGGAAACCATTGCTTTCTAAAAAAAAGTTGCTACACGTTTCAAGTTTGCGAAAGAACACCTAGATGCTCTGCAATGCTTCTGGGATAGTGTTCTGTGAATAGATGAGAGAAAAGTTGAAATTTTGGGCAGAAATACACACCAATATGTTTGGAGGAAATAGGGCACTGCACTCCAAATCCTCATCTGAACTGTGAAGCATGGTGGAAGAAGAATCGTGGTTTGGGGCTGCTTCGCTGCCTCAGGGCCTGGGCAGCTTGCTGTTGTTGAGAGAACAATAAATTCAAAATTATATCAAGACATTTTACAGGAGAATGTCAGGGTAGTGGTCCATTACCTGATAGGAGTTGGATGAAGCAAGAAGACAATGATTGGAAACACAAGAATAAATTAACAACAGAATGGTTTAAAAAGAAGGACATTTGTGTTTTGGAATGGTCAAGTTGTAGTCCAGACCTTAAACTAATTGAGATGATGTGGCATGACCTGAGGAGGGCTGTTCATGCAAGGTATCAGAGAAATACTGATGAACTGAAACAGTTTTGTGTGGAGGAATAGCCTAAACTTCCTCCTTACCGTTGTGCAAGTCTGATCAGTAGCTACAGGAAACGTTTGGAGGAGGTTGTTGCTGCTTAAGGAGGTTCTACCAGTTATTAAGTACAAGGGTTAACATACTTTTTCCAGCCTGAACTGTGAATGATTGAACAACGTGTTAATTAAAGACATGAAAAGAACAATTGTTGATGTGTTACTAGTGTAGGCAGATTATATTTGTTTATTATTGTGTCTCAGATGAAGATCAGACCACATTTTATGAATAATTAATACAGAAAACCAGGTAATTAAAAAGGGTTCACAAACTTTTTTTCTTGCAACTAAACATGTACTTTGATAATAATTTACTTTGAACTGTGAAATAGTATATCCCCAATCATGTATGAAAGGGCAAAACAGTAGGAAAAAAAGTGTTAAAAACTGAAAATATTGTCAGTAGTAGGACGGCTTTATGTAGGTAATTAAGATTTAGTATACATGTAAGAACATACTAGTCCTGGAATAGACATATCTGGAGAAAAGAAATTCATTAATGGGCATTTATTACTCAACTTTACATTTTCTGGGCATCTTGACCAACAAGTTCTTGACTTGCATTCTTAACTATGCAAGAGTGTCCATGATAGTTGTGAGCACTGTTGCTTTCAAACTAGGTAACAAAAAAGAAACGTATGAAGTAGACGTAGCAGTATATCATACCGTTTCTTCAGTTTGTTCCTTCATTTTGGCTGATCTGATTGTTAGCTTCACATTTACCTTTGCTCACTTGATTATCGACTATCCGTCTACTCCTAGCTTAAAATTAGTGAGTCTTTCTTTGTCACTACCTTTTGATGAGGAGAGTTTCAAAGGCTTCTGACCCTCTGAGACAATGTAATTGTACCTAATTTGTCTTAAATGAGCAACCACTTAGTTTTAACTGGTAACCCCTAGTTCTACATTCTCCTACAAAAAGGAACATACTCTTCACACACCACCCTGCCAGAATTTTGATCATGATGTTCCAATCATGATCTCGTCCAAGTCACCAGCAACTTTGTGGAGACCGACTGCTTTTATCTGAGGAGAAATGGTAATCTTTCACCCACCAATTTTGCGTTCACTTATTAAATTCCAAGTTGTTTCTGTGGCTAGTGAAGCAAAACCATTTTGAAGAATGATCAACAAAATGAACCCACAGTATGAATTAGATAGCTTGAAAAAGTGTTTTTCCACTTCCCGTTCAATCCGCAACAGAATTTTAGAAAAACTTCACATCAAAATTCAATCATATAGAGAGAAATTAGCTGGAAATTGTTGATTGCCATATTTTATATTTTCTAAATGTTTCTGTGGGTACTCCACCACATTGCAAGTTTTGCAGTATATTTTGTGAGGGTATGTTACCAAGGTGCTTTATATTATTACTGTGAATTAATGCTGGATGTAAAATCAGGAAACCCCTTACATAGAATACGATTGATTAATGAAGCAAAATAGCTCTGCTATGTGATGATTTCAATAGTAGGTTATATTTTTTGAAAATAATGAATCCATGAAAGTTTTTGTTTTTAATCTTGAATATTCTTACTTTGCAGGTGAGGCAAGGATTAAAGACATTTTCCAACTGGCCTACGTATCCACAACTTTATGTGAAGGGTGAGCTTATTGGAGGGCTCGATATTGTAAAGGTAAGTATATACAGTTGCTAAATGTGACTAACAAATGTAGTCCAGAATTCTCCTTTACATATTGTTTTGTGGGAGAAGTATGAAAGGTAAATCAAGTTTGACAAAATGTTTGAGTTCTTTGAGAATTTAACAGATAAAAGGAACATGTCGATGTAGCATAATTGGACTTTCAGAAGGTATTCTGATGACAAACCCACTGAGTCTCAGTTATCTTGACTACCACTTTCCAACCTGTCACTTATAAAAATGCTATTCCGTTCTCTCAGTTTCTCGATCTCCACCGCATGTGTTCCCCATTCTAGAGCATCTGAGATGTCCTCTTATTTTTTTTTTACAAAGAACAATAATTTCCCTTTCATCGCTATTGATGCTGCTCTCACCTACATTTATAGACAATAGACAGTAGGTTCAGGAATAGGCCATTCGGTCCTTCTAGCCAGCACCGCCATTCACTGTGATCGTGGCAGATCATACGCAATCAGTACCCCGTTCCTGCCCTCTCCCCATATCCCTTGACCCCGCTTATCTATAAGAGCTCTATCTAACTCTCTCTTGAATGCATCCAGAGACTTGGCCTCCACTGCCTTCTGGGGCAGAGCATTCCACATATCCACCACTCTCTGGGTGAAAAAGTTTTTCCGCATCTGTGTTCTAAATGGCCTACCCCTTATTCTTAAACTGTGGCCTCTAGTTCTGGACTCACCCATCAGTGGGAACATGCTTCCTGCCTCCAGTGTGTCCAATCCCTTAATAATCTTATATGTTTCAATCAGATTCCTTCTCATCCTTCTAAATTCCAGTGTATATAAGCCCCGTTGCTCCAATCTTTCAACATATGACAGTCCCGCCATTCCGGGAATTAACCGTGTGAACCTACGCTGCACTCCCTCAATAGCAAGAATGTCCTTCCTCAAATTTGGAGACCAAAACTGCGCACAATACTCCAGGTGGGGTCTCACTAGGACCCTGTCAGCTGCAGGATTACCTCTTTACTCCTATACTCAATTCCTCTTGTTATAAAAGCCAGCATGCCATTAGCTTTCTTCACTGCCTGCTGTACCCGCATGCTTGCTTTCATTGACTGATGTACAAGAACACCTAGATTTCTTCCATTTCCCGCACATCTGTCGATACTGCATTCTCCTAGGTGTCATAACTGGGATAGTTCTTGTCATTACCTCCCACCTCACTAGCCTCTGTATAGAGCACATCATTCTTCGTAACTTCCACCATCTTCAATGGGTTCCTACCACTAAGCACATCTTTCCCTTGCCACAGCCCCTCCCCACATCCTCTTTTCTGTAGGAATCAGTCTCTTAAGTGACTCCCTTGTTCACTCCCCACTGATCTTCTTCCTGGCACTAAATAAAATAGACCTATATTAGGTCTATTATTTTTTGAAGTTTAGAAGAATTAGGGGGAATCTTATTGAAACCTGTAAACATCCTGAGGGGATTTTGACAACAGCGTTTTCTTATTTGGAAATCTCAAATGAGGGATGTAGTTACATGTTAAGAGGTCACGTAAAATTGAGATATATAGAAACTTCTGACAGCAAGTGACAAAGGCTTGTGGAGGCCTCAGTGGAGTAATTTAGAAAGGAATGAGAGACGTTTTTGAAAGATCGGGAACATGAGATCTTTGGGGATCTGACAGAGAAGAGGGGATGAGGCCTGGGCAGATCAGCAATTATCATATTGAATGGTAGACCAAGTTTGAGGAGCCGAATGACAAAGTCCTGCCCTTATATTCTTGTAATATTGTAAATTTCTTTCCTTTTGAGCTAGGAAGAACCTTCATTTTATTGGTTACATTTTCAACCTTAGAATGTTCCAATGTTATAACAAATTAAGTAATTTTAATGAATAATCATTACTGTAATGTAGAAAATTTGTGCACAGCATTTCTCAGAAATATCAATGAAATAAACGGACACAATATCTGTGTTTAGTTGGGGGAGGGAGGGATCAAAATAATGTTGACTAGGCCCCCTTTTTATGTTCATTTGAGAACCAGTTATATTAACCTTTTAAAGCAAAACAATATTCTTATTAATGTACAATGATTATTCAGACAGAAATAGTTTATTAAGCTTAATTATCATTTGAACTGCATTATTAAATGAAAGAAACTTCTATTCAGGTCTTTGTGCATTAGTTAATAATTTGGAAAAATATGTTCTTATCATTAAATAATATTGTGCCTTTACTGGTGTAATTATTAATATATTAGGAAGGATATCCAAGTTTGTGTTATCTATACTAACAAATCAAAAAGTAATTTTGCTAGATCCTTAGAACACTTACTGGAGAAAGTAGATAATTTTTAAAATGATAAATACAGGCAGCTTGCTGAGGATAAAAATGATGAGAATGGTACCTAGAAATGGAATTTTCCATTTGACTATGCTTTTGGAAGTAATAGGGGAAGATGCTTGATGTGCACTATATAACATGCACAACTTTTTCTCTTACAGGAAATGAAAAATAATGGAGAGCTTCTTTCAATATTAAAAGAAGAAGCTGCCAGTTAAAATTTTATGAATGAGCACAGCTGCCTTGAACTTGTATTTGTTTACTTTAAAAGTTATTATTCAATGACAATAATATAGTCTAAAACCAGGTAATACAATGGTGGGTGTAAATCATCTTTGATGTTTTAATGCTTCTGTAATATTTCATGAATAACATTCGAGCATGAAGGGAGAAACATGCAATGGGCTGAAACAATGATCAAATGTTATACTCTTATTTCAATAAAACATTATTGTGTTATGCGGCTAGACTGTTTATGATTTATTTTATAAATAGTGTTTGGGTTTTACCTTAGTGGAAGCCCTATGTGTCAGCCAGCGTATATTTTCTTAGAAAATGTGCTTCAACTACCTTGTAACACATCCTATTAGAGCTCCATGATCACCATGTATGGCATGCTACATTATTTTGGTGTACACACTGAAAGATGTATTGATATATAAACTATTATATATTGACCTCTATGCTTGAATGTTAAACGGCAGTATTAATAATTTTCATTTTAATAACATGGGAAGTCATTGATCATCTAGCCTTTAGAATAAGAAATTCTCCCTCATGATACACATGATTAATTGAAGTTATTTAGAATTCCAAATATTTCTATTAACATAATTTTACTGGTAACATTCATGTTACAAGGGAGCTAATTATTTAAATCTTTTAAAACTCTTCAAATGTCTCTTTGAAGACATACAGAATCCTTATAAACCACACATACCTCCCTCTTGTTTTCCTCCTGCATTATTCCTATCTGCCCTACTCTTCACATTTTCCATGCTCCACCTTCATTCCCATCATATTGTATCATCTTCACCCCTTTGTTCTTTACCAGCTTCTGGCAAAATTTCCACTCTTCTCCATTTTATTAATCACTGTGCCTCACTGGATCCTTCTGCTGCTTACTAGGTCTTGCTCTGCCTTTCTTTTTATCTTTTAATGCTGGCTATTTCAGTCCAGATGAACTGTCCATTTCCCTGCATAGATACTGCCTCACTGCTGAGTTCCTCCAGCATTTTGTGTATTGTAAAAGATGTACAGCTCTGTAAATAAACAATGGATATTTAGTAAAAACACAAAATGCTGGCAGAACTCAGCAGGCCAGACAGCATCTATGGGAGGAGGTAGTGACAACGTTTCGGGCCGAAACCCTTTATCAGGAGACAGTGATGAAATACCTCCTGCATAGATGCTGTCTGGCCTGCTGAGTTCTGCCAGCATTTTGTGTTTTTATTTATTTCCAGCATCTGCAGATTCATTCGTGTTGCCAATAGATATTTAGTTATGTGTTTGGCCATAATTGTACCATGCTCACTACCAAATATAATTATCTCATGTGAACTCTCTTCAGTCATGTTAAAAACATTGGTAAGGCCACATTTGGAGTACTGGATGCACTTGTCATCATCCTGTAGGAAGAATGTCATTTCATCTGGAGAGGGTGTAAAAGAAATTCATGAGGATGTCAGTGAGACGAGAGTTCAAAATAAATTTATTATCAAAGTACATACATGTATATTACCTTTCAATTCATTATCTTGCAGGCATTTACAGTGAAAAATTAAATACAATAGTTTTATGAAATACTTTTTAAACAGACAAAGACTGACAACTAATGTGTAAAAGAATCCAAACCACAAATAAAAATAATGCTGTTGTAATGTGAGTGTAGGTCATAGAATCAGTTCAGAGTAGTGGTGAATGAAGTTATCCATGCCAGGGCTACGCTATCATATTAATCCCTGGAGCATAGGATGCTGAACAGTGACCTAATAAAGGTTTGTTACATCACAAGAGGCACTAATTGATGCAGATATTGACTCAATGCAGGCAAATAGGATTAGTTCATTTAGAAAACTTGATCGACGTGGATAAGTTGAGCCAAAGTGCCTTTTTCTGAGCTCTGTATGTCAACACGCAAAGTGCTGGAGGAACTCAGCAGGTCAGGCTGTATCTATGGAGAGGAATAAACTGTCAACGTTTTGGGTTGAGATCCTTCATGAATACTGGAAAGGAAGGGGGAGAAGCCTGAATTAGAAGGTGGAGGCAAGGGAAGGAGTAAAATTAGACAGTGATATGTGAAGCCAGGTGGGTGGGAGAAGGGAGGGGGATGAAGTGAATCGAGGTAATAGGTGGAAAAGTTAAAAGAGTTGGAGAAGAAGGAATCTGATGAGAGAAATGTGGACATGGGAGAAAGGGAGAAGTGACACAAAGGGGAGATGAAGAGAAGAGGTAAGATGGAAGCTAGAAGGGGGAATGGAAAAAAATGGGAATGGGAAAAATTACTGGAAATTAGGAAAATCACTGTTCATGTCAAAAGGCAGGAGCTGACCCAAATGAGTATGACCAACCTGAGAGTGGCCTCATTATGGCAGTAGAGGAGTCCATGGACCAACATATTAGAATGGGAATGGGGATTGGAATTAAAATGCTTGGCCACCAGGAAATACTACTTTTTGCAGATGGAGCTAAGGTGCTTGACAAATTGGTCCTCCAATCTACCTCGAGTCTAACCAATTTAGAGGAGGCTGCATTGGGAGCACTGGATACAGTAGATCACCCCAACAGGTTTGCAGGTGACTTGTTGCCTCACCTGGAAGAACCATTTGGGGTCCTGAATGGAGGTAAGGAAGGAGGTGAATGGGCAAGTGTAGCACTTCCGCTTGTAGGGATACGTGACGGAAGGGAGGTTAGTGAAGGACGGATGGACAAGTAATCAGAGAATCCCTGCAGAAAGCGGAGAGTGTTGGTATTTGGTGGTAGGATCCTGTATGCTCTATGTATCTGTGCTGTTGATCTATGTCCATCTAGTGTCACACCTGTGAATCTCACAATGGAGCATTCTAAGTGTTAAGATACATGCAGTCTTAAGTATTTTAAGCAATGGAGTAAAGCAACTGAAGTGACCTGCAAGTGTATGGTTAATTGAGAACCAAAGTTTCAAGAGTTGAACATTTGAAATTGCATATGTAATAAACTATAAAGAAGTGGGTCAGAAGAAGAATAGAAACATGAATGGCAGCAAGAAATGGCGGGAGCTGGGCAAAAACATGATTTAAAAAATTAGATAGAAATTTAGGTTAATAGGTTTATTGGTAGGAAAGAGTTTGCCCAGTTGAAGAGTTATAAAACTCTTAAAAGAATTTTAAAAAAATGTTAGCAAGGAAGTAAAACCATTTGAAATCTAGAACAAATGGCTCAGAATATTGTGAAGCACAGTATTCTTCAATGTGTTAGTTTGTTAGAATATTTCCTTCATTGTCTTGCTCTTTTTTTTGACAAGTAAATTGTTACAAATTTGAACTCAAGGAAAGGTGACATGCTAAATGACATCTTAGGACTGAACATCTTAATCATTAAAGAGGAGAAATGATAGAAGCAAGAAAGGAGACCGGTGCATGCAATGAAAATTATGGAAAAGGTGCACACACTTGTTGGATTAGAATATTCAGGATTTAGATTCAGATTTCCAGCATAAATGTTCTGTCAGTATCACTTTTCCTGGTGGAGCATTACTAACTTACTAGAAGGGGGCAAGTGTGTCAGTATATCTGACATAAAACAAGCTTGATCAACAATCAATGGACATGGCGCCACGGTAGTACAGCAGTTAGTGTGTTGCTATTACAGCTTGGTGTGTTCCGGAGCTCGGAGTTCAAACCTAGCACCATTCTGTAAGGAGTCTGTATGTCCTCCCCATGGAATGCATGGGCTTTCCCCAGGAGCCCTGGTTTCCTTCTGCAGTCCAGGACATACGGGGTAGGTGAAATGGTCATTGCAAATTGTCCCATAATCAGGGTTAGGGTTAATGGTGTTTGTCAGGGTTCGATGGGTTGGTATGGCTTTAATGGCTGGAAGGGCCTACTCGGCACTGTATTGCTAAGTAAACAAGAACAACAAAAAAAAAGTTATTTGGTCTCAGTCATCTATGTTCAAGCCAAAATTTAAAAAAAAAGCAAAATGCTGGAAATACTCACCAGATTCGTGGAATGAGAAATGGAATTAAGGCTTCAAGTCAAAGACCCTTCAGAAAGTTCTGAATTCTCTGTTCTTTCGAATGGTCTTCAACCTAAAACATCATCCATTTCTGTTTCCAGCATTTCTTTTGTTTTTATTCTGGAGACCAATAGCACTGTTGTCAGCTGTGAGCTTCAGAAGGGTAGGGTGAAATCAGACAGAGCAATAACCATGGGGGACTTGATAGGGGGACAGATGGGAGATTCTGCAGCAGCAAAAGAGACCTGGTCCAGGATAGTATGTTGCCTCCCAGGTGCAAGGGTCCAGGATATCTGAGCGGTTGCAGAATATACTTGAAGGGGAGGGTGAGCAACCGAAGGTCGTGGTGCATGTTGTCTTGTCCATACCGCACCAACCACCGCCACTGGGCTATAAACATGCAGGAGCAGTGTGTGGTTAAGTGCCTTGCTCAAGGACACACACACTGCCTCAGCTGAGGCTCGAACTAATGACCTTCAGATCGCTAACCCAAAGCCTTAACCACTTGGCCACATACCAACACGCGGAATCTCCCATTCTGTCCCCCATGATCATTGCTCTGCCTGATTTCACCCTACCCTTCTGAAGCTCACAGCTGGCCATAGTGCCATTGGTCTGCAGAACAAAAACAATGTTGGTACCAATGACATAGGCAGGAGAGGAGTAGAGGTTCTACACAGTAAGTTTAGGGCATTAGGAAGGAGGCTGAAGAGCAGGACCTCCAAGGTGGTAATCTCTGGATTACGCCCAGTGCCACGAGCTAGTGAAGGTCAGAACAGGAAGATAGAACAGATGAATTGAGTGGCAGAGGAGATGGTGCAGGAGGCAGGGTTTCAAGATCTGGGATCATTGGAGCCCTTTCTGGGAAAGGGGTGACTTGTACGAGTGGGACGGGTTGGACCTGAACTGGAGGGGAACCAATATCCTGGGAGGGAGGTTTGCTAATTCTATTGGTGAGGGTTTCAACTAGATTTGCAGGGTGGTGGGAACCAAAGTGAAGAGGCAAAGGATGGGGCAGTTGGAGCACAAGTGGTGACAGCTTGTAGGGAGCTAATGAAGAAAGATAGGTAGCTGATAGAGCAAAGAAGCACTCAGCCAGATGGTTTGAGATGTGTCTATTTTAATGCAAGGAGTATCATAAGCAAGGCGGATGAATTTAAAGCGTGGATCAATACATGGAACTATGATGCTGTGGCCATTACCAAGACTTGGAGGTCTCAGGGGCAGGAATAGCTGCTGAGTGTGTCAGGCTCTAGATGTTTCAAAGAGGACAGGAAGGGAGGAAAAAGAGGTGTGGGAGTGGTACTGCTAATCAGGGATAGTATCATGACTGCAGAAAAGGCGGAAGTCATAGAGGGATTGTCTACTGAGTCATTGTGGGTGGAAGTCAGAAACAGGAAGGGAGCAATAACTCCACTGAGTTTTTTATAGACCCACCAATAGTAGCAGAGACATCAAGGAGCAGATAGGGAGGCAGATTCAAGAACGGTGCAATAATAATAGGGTTGTTGTGAAGGGTGATTTTAAGTTCACCAGTATTAACTGGAATCTTCTTAGAGCAAAGGGTTTAGATGGGGTGGAGTTTGTTAGGCATGTTCAGAAAGGTTTCCTGGCGCAATATGTAGTTAAACGAACTAGAGGAGAGGCTGTACTTGATTTAGAATTGGAAAATGAACCTGGTCAAGTGTCAGATCTCTTGGTGGGAGAACATTTTGGAGGTAGTGATCACAATTCTATCGCCTTTACCATAGTGCTGGAGAGGGATAGGAGCAGACAATTTGGGAAAACATTTAATCGGGTTGGGGGAAATATGATGCTATTAGGCAAGAACTGGGGACCATAAATTGGGAGCAGATGTCCTCAGGGAAACGCACGGCAGAAATGTGGCAAATGTTCAGGGAACATTTGCATGGCGTTCTGCATAAGAATGTTCCATTGAGGCAGGGAAAGGGTGGTAGGGTAAAAGAACCATGGTGTACAAAGGATGTAGAAAATCTAGTTAAGAAGAAAAGAAAAGCTTATGAAAGGTTCAAGAAACTAGGTACTGTTAGAGCTCTAGAAAATTACAAGGTTACCAGGAAGGAGCTCAAGAATGAAATTAGGAGAGCTAGAAGGGGCCATGAGAAGGTCTTGGCAAGCAGGATTAAGGGAAACCCCAAGGCATTCTGTAAGTATGTAAAGAGCAAGAGGATGAGCTGTATGAGAATAGGACCAATCAGGAGTGAGAGTGGAAACATGTGCATGGAGCTGTAGAAGGTAGCGGAGGTACTTAATGAATACTTTGCTTCAGTATTCACCAGTGAAAAGGACCTTGGCAATTGTGGGGATGACTTACAGCGGACTGAAACACTTGAGTGTATAGACGTTAAGAAAGAGGATGCGCAGGAGCTTTTGAAAGGTATTATGCTATATAAGTCACTGGGACTGGATGAAATATACTGTGGGAAGTGAAGGAGGAAATTGCTGAGCCTCTGGTGATGATCTTTGCATCAGCAGTAGGGATGGGAGAAGTACCAGAGGATTGGAAGGTTGCAAACGTTCCCTTGTTCAAGAAAGGGAGTAGAGGTAACCCAAGAAATTATAGACCAGTGAGTCTTACTTCAGTGGTGGGCAAGTTGCTGGCGAAGATCCTGAGAGGCAAGATTTATGAGCATTTGGAGAGACATAATCTGATTTGGGATAGTCAGCATGGCTTTGTCAAGGGCAGGTCATGCCTTACAAACCTGATTGAAATCTTTGAAGATGTAACAAAACATATTGATGAAGGTAGAGCAGTGGATATGGATTTCAGTAAGGCATTCGATAAAGTTCCCCATGCAAGGCTCATTCAGAAAGTAATGAGGCATAGGCTCCAAGGAGACCTTGCTTTGTGGATCCAGAATTGGCTTGCCTCCAGAAGGCAAAGGGTGGTTGTAGATGGTTCTTATTCTGCATGGAGGTCAGTGACCAGTGGTGCTCCGCAGAGATCTCTTCTGCGACCCCTCCTCATGGTGATTTTTATAAATCACCTAGATGAAGAAGTAGAAGGGTGTGTTAGTAAGTTTGCTGATAACATAGAAGTTGGAGGTGTTGTGGATAGTCTGGAGGATTGTCAGAGGCTACAGCACAATATCGATAGGATGAAGAACTGGGCTGAAAAGTGTCAGATGGAGTTCATACCAAATAAATGGGAAGGAGTTCATTTTGGAGGTCAAATTTGAAGATGGAATATAATATTAATGGTAAGACTCTTGGCAGTTTGGAGGATCAGCGAGATCTTAGGGTCTGTGTCCATTGGACACTCAAAGCTGCTGCACAGGTTGACAGTGTTGTTAAGAAGGAGTATGGTATATTGGCCTTCATTAACTGTGAGTCAAGAGCTGTGAGGTAATGTCACAGCTATACAAGACCCTAGTTGAACCCCATTTGGAGGACTGTGTTCAGTTCTGGTCACCTCATTACAGAAAGGATGTGGATACTATAGAGAGAGTGCAGAGGAGATTTACAAAGATGTTGCCTGGATTGGAGAGCATGCCTTATGAGAATAGCTTGAGTGAACTTGGTCTTTTCTTCTTGGAGTGACGGAGGATGAGGGGTGACCTGATAGAGGTGTATAAGATGATGAGAGGAATTGATTGTGTGGATAGCCAGAGGCTTTTTCCCAGGGCTGACATGGCTAACATGAGGGGGCATAGTTTTAAGGTGCTTGGAAGTAGGTACAAGGCAGATATCAGAGGTAAGTTTTTCACACAGAGAGTGGTGAGTGCATGGAATGCATTGCCAGTGAAGGTGGTAGAGGCGGATAAGAGTCTTTTAAGAGACTATAAGATAGGTACATGGAACTTAGAAAAATAGAGGGCTATGCGGTAGGGAAATTCTAGGCAGCTTCTAGAGTAGATTACATGATTGGCGCAACATCGTGGCCGAAGGGCCTGTAATGTACTGTAGATTTCTATGATTCTATGTTTCTGTTTAAGGTTTACCCTGACTTACTTCAAGGTTTACCCTGGAGAGGAAATATAATCTCCAATTTCATTACAACCAACATTTCCTTTGTACACCTACCCAATTATTTATGCTACAGCTGATCTACATAAATATAAAAAAAATTGCAGCATAAGACGTCAGAAGTCTTCCTGCAATTATTTAGGTTTTTGGGAAGACCACTATTTACAGTTTTGTGTGAAGTGCCCTACCTGTAAAAGGATAGAGAGTGTGTGGGAATATCAACAGACCAAATCTTGGGATAAAAGGGTAGTACTCTGAAGAGTGGTTGAATACAATAAGCACATTTTTGAAGTTCTAAAGAGTGAAAAGTGATATCATTGAAACATTTGACATTTTTGGAAGATTTGACAAGATAGATGCTGTTTTCCCTGACAGCCTGGCAGGACAGCCACGGTCTTACTGAATGCTTGAGCAGGACTGAGAGGCGGAATGGCCTATTCCTGTTCCTATTTTTATGTTCTTCGTTTATTTTGAGAAGGGAGTGGGTTAGAGTTTGATAAGGTTTGATGAAATTACATTCATTTTTTTCTCACTTAAGTATCTGCAATTTTTATAACACATTTCATCATGCATATGACAGTATGATTGCACATAGTTTTAGAAAGTCTAATTCAATGGTTATTAATTGCATTGTTTTGCAAATTGACTATATGGCAGATAAATGAAATCTGCGACAAACTTGTCAAGATATAGATGCTTGTTCAGAAGTTGGAGAACGTAATCCAAATGTTACCCTATTTACAAAATCACATTTGCACAAATTACAATATCATTGGAACTTTTGAAAGACTGGTACGGTAGTGCATCGCTTTACTGCACCAGCTTTCACCAGAGCTGAATTTCCACCACTGCCTGTAAAGAATTTGTACGTTCTCCCCGTGACTGCACGGGTGTCCCCAGGTGCTCCCACAATCCAAAGATGTTTATTTAGGGTTAGTGAGTTGTGGTCAAGCTATGTTGGCGCTGGAAGCATGGTGGTGTGAGTCCTGAGGCTCTTGTACCTTCTACCTGATGGCAGCTGTGAGAAGAGAGCATGGCCTGAGTGCTGAGGATCTCTTATGATATATGCTGCTTTCCCACGACAGCGTTTCAAGTAGATGTGCTTAATGGTTGGGAGAACTTTTCCTTCGATGGACTGGGCCGAATCCACTACCTTTTGTAAGATAAGGCAGGAATAACTATAAATCTAGCAGAAAAGGGTCAGCATATACATACATATTACATAACATGCAGTTGGTGAGATTCAGACAAAAGCAATCACATGAGATTACAATATTGCAGCAATATTAGAACACTTTTCTCAATGGTGGAATAATAGATACTTAAAATGAAAGGCTCCATTGATCCATGAAAGATAATTAAGAGAACAATAGTAAGAATGGGTTGAAAGGAGCTGACAACACTGGCCATAATTTCTATCACAACAATGTAAAGACAGATTATTAGCACTTACTTCATCCTAAATCAGTACTCTGAATATAGAGATAGTATTGTGCACAAGTAACAGGCACATATATATAGATAGGACGCCTAAGACTTTTGCACAGTACTGCAGTTATTTCATGTATTGCACTCTACTGCTTCTGCAAAAAGAAACCCAAATTTCATGACATATGTGAATGATGATAACCTGATTCTGATATGGGTCTCTACTGTGGACTGAGAGTGGGAAGAGGGCAGAGATAGGGGAATCATGGTAGGGAGAGGGGAGGGAGCAGGAAGCACCAGAGGAACATTCTGTAGTGATCAATAAATCAATTGTTTGCAATCAAAAGACCTTGCCTGGTGTCTCAGGGCTGAATGTGTTGGCACTCTTACCAGCACCCACCCCGGTACTCCTTCTCTGCCACCTGTTCCACGCACCTCCCACGGCACTTCACCCTTGGCATTCCCAACATTCTTTGCCCCTGCCATATTTACAAACTCGTGCCCCGTTCCACGTTGACAAATACAGTACTCTGCAAAAGTTTTAGGCACTCTAGCCATAAGTATGTGCTTATGACTTTTGCACAGTACTGTATATTCATTTTGGTTTTGTTTCCCTTGCATGTAAGCCTCTCTTTCTCACTCTTATCCGGTCCTCTACTCTCTCCCACCCAGTCCCTTTCTCTTTGCTTCTCTATGTTGCTTTAACAAATAATAAATACAAATTTTATTAATGAGCCAAATTATTCAGCTTGCTATTCATTAGTCTATTAATGCAGGATCAGTCTTCAAGACTTTTCATTCTCAGTAAAGAATTAGAGCCTTTTCATTTCCTACAGAAAGTGAAAATGAAGATCTATCAATTAATGTGTGAAAGGGGATCTGTCACCTATAGAGTTAATAGTAAATTCATAGAATTCTTTAGTTCATCCTTCAGCAGGTATCATCAATTCCTTCAAGTAGATAAGTAGACTTAAATCTACTAAATTGTAGTAGATTGTACTTTCCAACTTTCAAAGCATTGCTGCAAGAGTACTGGTATATATCACATAGAATTACAAAATTTTGAAGGTAACACAAAGATTGGTGGTACGTAGAAGTCCATTAAAAGATTCAGCAAGTTATTGATTATTTTGCGACATGGGCAGAGAAATGGCAGATGGAATTTAATCAGAGTAAGTATGAGGTGTTTTTGAAGTGAAATTTGATGGATCTCTATTGCTTTTCCTTCCTTTTCTTTCAAATCTCCCAATCCCACAAAATAGTTTTTGTTTTCTTCAGGGGATTATGTCAATATCTCTATCTAAATGGATGGGATAAATAGTGAAAATTCAATCATTCCTTGATTGCTATTCTTTAAATTGCACTGTACATCTCATGCTCAGGAAAAATCTGGAATCCATTAAAGTGGCAAATGCAATTCCAGTTTCAATCAGTCCATTTCAAAATGAAATGTATGAAGTAGACAATAAATGAACTTTGCAACATTTTGTAGAAAGATTTTTCCCTATTATTGATGAGAAAGAAGTTCTTTATAAAAGTAAAATCTCCATATTCATAAGCTAAACTTGATTCTGTAAAAGTCAGCTATATTCATAAGCTAAATTTGATTCTGCAAAAGTCAGCTATCAACTTTGAGTGGAATTGTGTTGGATTATTTTTACTGAATGAATACTTTGTGAGCAATGACCAAAATTAAAACTTTTGCTCTTCGTTCATCAGAAATATTAAGTTTTAGGTGTTTTTATGTTATTTTAATTTATGATCCATATTTTCAACTCAATTTGTACTTTATAAAACCTTTACCTTCTTTTTATGTAAGTAGGTCAATATTAAAACCTAAAACAGTATGCATTTCAATTATTATTTAAAATATTATAAAGTTTATAGATTGTGAGAAATAGCTTGTCATGGCATTGCGTTTATTATGCTAAATTACAGACCATGTCTAATTTAATTACTTTAAAAATGCTCTTCCCTTTATAACAAAATTCAGGTGTACGATGTGGCTTATATTTTAGATATGATTCTACTTGTGACAGAAAAAAGGCAGAGACCTGCAATTTGTGTATTAAACCAGAAGATGACAGTGTGTACCACAGAAACAAAAATTGATGGCCATTTTTAAGTTTGCAGCCTAACCTCTGAGGGGCAGAATTGTAAAATCATTTGTGGCAGGCAACTTGGGTTTATTTCTATCGATGAAAACTTGCTTATTCTCTAAAAAAGATTATTTTTGAGAAAAGATATGTGATGCATCTGGTCATTTTGAGCTTGATTGCTTCATTACACTTAATTTAAATAAATCAATATTTACATTGTCTATCTAAAATGCAATAGGCATTTCTCAGAAAATGTCTGTTTATGCATGAGGTCCTTTATGAAATGTATACTATTATATTATAAATTATTTCCTAAATGGTACACATATAGCTCCATTCTGTTGCCTGCCACAACTTATAACTCATGCATTCTATTTGAATTTCATTTGTTTGCAGATTCATTTTTTTGAAAAATAAACAATGGTCACATATGGATAATAAACCAAAAAAATGATACGTGGAGAACTTCATTCACAGTTTTTCCATAAGCTTACAAAAAATAATGATTTAGATCCTTCCATTTCTTCCCCCCACCAATTCA
Source organism: Hemitrygon akajei (assembly GCF_048418815.1). Lineage (NCBI taxonomy): Eukaryota > Metazoa > Chordata > Chondrichthyes > Myliobatiformes > Dasyatidae > Hemitrygon > Hemitrygon akajei. The sequence goes on along the minus strand of NC_133146.1, from coordinate 46,051,433 downwards.
TTCATACTCACTCTCTAATAGAAATGAATACAAATTACCGTAGTTGCTTTGTGTTGTGTTTTTCTTTTAACTGGAATCATAAACTTGTTCACTTTGGCTGAGTTTCTTTCAAAAATTAGTCAAGTTGAGTCAAGTTAAGTCACTTTTATTGTCATTTCGATCATAACTGCTGATACAGTACATAGTAAAAATGAGACAATGTTTTTTCAGGACCATGGTGTTACATGACACAGTACAAAAACTAGACTGAACTACATAAAAAACAACACAGAAAAAAAACTACACTAGACTATTGGACTTCTTTCAAAAATCATTGGACTCTGGCATGGTGCCAGAGGACTGGAAAATTGCAAATGTCACTCCAGTCTTTAAGAAAGGAGGAAGGCAGCAGGAAGACCAGTTAGCTTGACCTCAGTAATTGAGAAGATGTTAGAGTCAATTGTTAAGGATGAGGTGATGGAGTACTTGGTGACACAGGACAAGATAGTACAAAGTCAGCCTGGTTGCCTTCAGGGAAAATCCTGTCTGACTAGCCTGTTGGAATTCTCTGAGGAGATTACAAGTAGGATAGATAAAGGGGATGTAGTGGATGTTGTATATTTGGACTTTCAGAAGGCCTTTGACAAGGTGCCACACATGAGGCTGCTTACTAAGTTAAGAGCCCATTGTATTACAGGTAAGTTACAAATACGGTTAGAGCATTGGCTGATTGGTAGGAGGCAGCGAGTGGGAATAAAAGGATCCTTTTCTGGTTGGCTGCCATCGACTAGTGGTGTTCAGCAGGGGTTGGTGTTGGGACCATTTCTTTTTATGCTATATATAAATGTTCTAGATGATGGCTTTGACATGGCTTTGTTACCAAGTTTGCAGATGATAAGAAAATTAGTGGAGGGCAGGTAGTATTGAGGAAACAGGAAGGATGCAGAAGGACTTAGACAAATTAGGAGAATGGGCAAGAAAGTGGCAAATGAAATACAATGTTGGGAAATGCATGGTCATGCGCTTTGCTAGTAGAAATAAATGTGCAGACTATTTTCTAAATGGGAAGAAAATCCAGGGATCTGAGATGCAGAGGGACTTGGGAGTCCTTGTGCAGAACATCCTGAAGGTTAACTTGCAGGTTGAGTCAGTGGTGAAGAAGGCAAATTCCATGTTAACATTCATTTCAAGAGATCTAGAATACAAGAGCAAAGATGTGATGCTGAGGCTTTATAAGGCACTGGTGAGGCCTCACCTTGAGTATTGTGAACAGTTTTGTGCTGGCATTGGAGGGGTTCCAGAGGAGGTTCACAAGGACGATTCCAGGAATGAAATGGTTATCATACATGGAACGTTTGATGGTTCTGGGTCTTTACTCACTAGAATTCAGAAGGATGAGGGGGGATCTCATTGAAACATCTCAAATGTTGAAAGGCCTAGACAGAGTAGTTGTAGTAAGGATGTTTCCCATAGTGGGAGAGTCTAGGACAAGAGGGCACAGTCTCAGGATAGAGGGGTGCACTTTCAAAAGAGAGATGCAGAGAAATTTCTTTAACTGAAGGGTGGTGAATTTGTGATTAATGTTGCCACATGCAACTGTGGAGGCCAGGTCATTGGGCGTATTTAAGGTAGATATTGATAAGTTCTTGATTGGACATGGCATCAAAGGTTACGGGGAAAAGGCTGGGAACGGGTTGAGGAGGAAATAAAAAAAAAGGTCAGCCATGATTGAATGGTGGAGCAGACTCGATGGGCCAGATGGCCCAATTTTATGGTCTTATGGAGTTAATGTGTCCTTATATATAATTGACTGGAAATATGAAGAAAGCAAGATGAATGTTCCTGCAATAATGCCATTGACAGTATTTTACAATTACAAGTTCTAACATTGGAAATTTAAATGAAACCCCTCCCACTTTCATTTTACTTAACATAAATCAGAACCCCACTGAAACAAGCCAAAAGAGCTTACATGTACACTTCTGGAGAGTATCAGAGGAAAAGTGGGAACTGTGGAAGGAAATTTCTGGCTTGTGCTTTCTTTTGAAAGCATTGCTATAAAAATCAAGGCAATAAATGCAACCCGGTCTGCCATGTTGGTCCATGGCCTCCTGTTGTGTCACAACAAAGCTACCCTCAGGGTGAAGGAGCAATACCTTATACTCCATCTGGGTAGCCTCCAACCTGATAGTATGAATATTGACTTCTTTTGGTAATTTTTTTTCACTCCCCCTCCCCTCTTTTTCTATTCCCCATTCTGGCCTCTTACCTCTTTCTCACTCACCTATCACTTCCCCCTGAGTCCCCTCCTCCTTTCCTTCCTCCTATGGTCCACTCTTCCCTCCTATGAAATTATTTTCTCTCTAGTCCACCTGGCTTCACCTTTCACATTCTAGATCCTTCCCCTCTCCCACTTTATTCTTGCATCTGCCCCGTCCCTTTCCAGTCCTGAAGAAGGATCTCGGCCCAAAATGTCAAATGTCCTGTGTTTATGATACAACCTACGGTTATATTTGAGATCTATTTTAAGAGGAATAGAGAACATAGAACATAGAACATAGTGTATAGTGTAGGAAAAGGCCCTTCTGCCCAAGATGTCTGGGCTTGAACAATTAAACAAAATCTCTTCTGCATGTACTTCGTTCTCTGCATATTCATTTGTCTATCTAACAACCTTTTTAACACCATTGTGTTTTTACTAGTATACCTGGCATTATCTTTCAAACACCAAACACCCTCTGTAGATAACTTGCTCTGCACGTCTCCTTTAGACTAGCTCCCTCTCTCCTTCAATTCATGTCTTCTGGTATTTAATGTTTCTATCTTGGGTATATGATTCTGATGATCTACCACATCATGCCTCTGATAATTTTATAAATGTAGCACTTCGGCTTCCAAAACTCTGCAGAAAACAAATTAAGTTTGTTTAATCTCTCCTTGTCGCTCACACCCTCTATGCCAGATAACATCCTGGTGAATGTCTTCAGCACCTATTCCAAACCTTTCCTGCAATGAGGCAAACAAAATTACACATGTTACTCCAAGTACAACCCAACCTTCAAAATGACATCCTACTCTTGTACTCGATGTGTCAACTGACAAAGGCATACCACATGCCTTCTATACCACCACAGCAGTTTGCAAAACCATTTTCATTGAGCAATGGATTTGGACACAAGATCCCTCTGTACTTAAATGCTGTAGAGTGCTGTCATTAGCTGCTTACTTTCTCCTTATGTTTGAGCTCTCAATGTGTAACAACTCATGCTTGCTCTGATTAACGTTCATCTGCCATCTCTCTGCCCATGTCTGAAACTGATATATAATGTGCTGAATCTTTCAGGAGCCCTCCACACTCCAGCAATCTTTGTGTTGTCTGAAAACTAACTAACCCAAGGTATCTCCTTGATGTTTTTTATACCATGAACTGAATGTACAAAATGCTAAGCAGAATTTCTTCTTTTGTCCATTTTGCTGCAGGATTTTAGGGCAGCTATGAAGGTCCTTTTCATCTCTGGTGGCATTTTCGGCTTCCTTCATCGTGTCAGTTGCTTCTTCTCAGTTGTCAGTCCTGCAAGACTCAGGATGTAGAAGGATTCTTCATTGCTGGTCCCGTAACAGTTTTGTTTTATCGGTCAGGGTTGTTAGCCCTGAACTGAATCACCGAACCTGGAGGTTTGGATGGACGACCCTTAGTCTGGCTTTTGCACTTTGACAGTTTTGGCATGGGTGACCCTCCCAAGAGCCAAAGCACAAGCTCCTGACACCAGCCAGCATAGCTTTCCTGGTCACTGAGGCACCCAAGCCTCTAAACCACAACAAGGTTGTGGTCTTCTTGGCGGTAAGCAGAACTTAGCCTCAGGTTAAGCTGATGTCTGAGATATACAGTAGGGTAATATACAGTATGAATGCCTGTGGGAAATTAGGTTAAAAGGCTGACTGGAGATCCCTTGTTTTGCTTTTTTGTTTTTCCCATATCAGTATTAATAAGAGATAGTTTCCTTCAGATGAAACCTTCTAGCACAAGAAAAGCAATAATTGTCTTTCCAACTCTTTGCACTATCAAGAGTCCAAGTATTCAATCAAGTGAAATAATAATTTTCCAGTACTAGTTTCCAGTTCAGTTTTGTTTCATTGCCCAAAAATTGGATTCATAGCTGTATCTTTTTTCAGCATTAGACATTTGAAAGTATTTCTATACTGTATGAAATGGTGTTTGTAACTATTTTCAGGTCAAATCCTACCAAACTTTTGTAAATTTGACAATATTTGGTATCATACAAAAATGAGGTGAATTAATTCTTTGTGTAATGTTCCTATTTGGAACATTGTCACATTTGGTAAGGTCGGTTGTTAGGAGTCAGAATTGTATATACCCACAAATGCACTGGCTCCCTCCTTTCTCTATCAACAGAGGTTGTCTTTTACATTGAATAATTCTAGATTTTTTTGTTTATTGTACAGAAGGGAAGCAAAAATACATAGTATATTTTTATATTTTGTTTTTCACTAGAATATCTTCAATATAAGAATTCAAATTTTATGTTAAACAGCATAAAGATCAAACATTAATTATTCATTTTCTGTCATTATTTAGTCAGTCACTTTCAAATTATCCAGCAAAGTAGCACAGAGCAGCACATTCTTTTGAGAATATATACATACCAATTTAATGCAATTCTTTATGCAAATTGGTATAAATAATACAAAATGCCAGCTTGTTTAACCACAGTCCATAATCTTTATTTATTATTTTCTTTTAAGATACTTACATAATTACAGTATACTGAGTTAGAATCAAAGGACCACAAAATAATGTGTTGCAGATGACACCACTTGGCCTATTGTGCCTGTGTCAGCCACTTGCAAGAGTTATCCAATTAGTTCCACAATCTTGTTCTTTCCTCCAGCTCTGCACCATTCCTCTTCATTAGTATTTATCCAGTTTGTTTTCTAAAGCTGCTACTGAATTTACTTCCTTTAGACTTCCAGGCAAAGTGTTATAAATTGTTATGAATGTAAAAATAAAATAAAAATTTCTCTCTTGCATTTCAGGTTCTTTTGTCAATTATCTCCCACTGGTATTTTCTGGTTACCAGTTTGCTACCAGGGGAACAGTTTCTCTTGTTCATTCTGTCAAAATCCTTCATGACCTTAAACACTTCCATCAAATCTCCCCTTAATCTTATCTGGTCAAAAAGGACAACAACTCCTATTTCTTGAGAATTTCCATGTTCTTTCAATTCCTTCATCCCTGGAAACATACTTGTAAATCTCTTCAGATTTTTTTCTAAGGCTTTGACATCTTCCCTAAAATCTGGTGAAAGAATTGGCCAGCTGAAGATTAAACAGAGATTTACAAAGGTTGGAACTTTTACACTTAGTGTGTCCAAATATAAACCAAAAGAATTTGTATAGACTTTCAACAGACTTCTCAAAGTGCCCAGATACTTTTAAGGACCTGCATATATTTACCCCAGGTCTCTCTGACTTTTGACCTCCTCTTAAAATTCAGCATTTACACTTGTAACCCTCAGGTTTGGCTAGCAGCTTAATCCAGGGGATTCTGGCCTCCTGTCCAGCCAAACTTGAGAAATCTTATTTGGGTGGATGCTGCGTGATGTGTCCCCTGTTACAAGTCAGTATCATGAAATAACAAACAGTACACAATATGCAATTAAACGATTGAGCTTTATAATTCTTAATTTGACTATAGGTTAGTAAAGAAACAAAACAGAAAAAGGGCCTATTCTCATGAAACAAACTAATGTGCAATGTTGGAACTCACAGTTTTCCTGCCTGTCCGTTCTCCATCGATTTTCCCCTCGGGCATCAACTCCTGACCCCATTCCAAGTCCACTCCATCCTGCAGACTGCGACTTCCCCATTCTGGCATCTTCTTTCTCCTTTTTCTGCCGAGCAAAAGACCGTGAAACCTTGCTTGGGCACATAAGAAAGAAAATCATCTCTCATTGGCCAGCACACATTTCAAAGTCCCCGCTATCTCTAGTCATAACCCAAACACTGCAGCTACAGAGAAACCATTACATTAGCAGGGAAACCTTTCCCAGGGCATTACACTCTTCCCCCACCAAATTTAGACATGTCCTCATGACTTCGACATAATTTGCCAACCCTTCCTGCAAAACACAAAGTCCAACCCAGGTGTAAAAGGCAGTGACATATAGCTTCCAAATTGGTAGGGGCCATGCACTCTGTTCCCGGTGCTACATGGGCCAGTCTATCTGGTGGTCTCCTAATTCTCTGAGACCTCCATTCCCCCTGACCTAACTCTTCAGATTCAGACACTACTGGGGATACTTCTGGTCTACCTGGCAAGGCCTCCCCTGGTCTCTCACTCGTGCCCACTGGCAACTTGGGCCCCTCTGTCCCCTGGCCAATCCCCGCTTCATCCCTTGCAGGGTCTCACTGCAACCGCGGCTGTCCATCCCCTACGCCTCAATTTCACCTGAGAGCAGGAGAAGGGCTGGGATTCTCTTCCTCAATCAATGGGGAGTTAGCAAAAGGCAGCATATACCACACATCCAGGTCCTCATCCTCCGAATCAGTATCCCTCTCAGGAGTGGGGGCCTAACCTCTCCTGCTGTTGGCCCTGCAGTCGCCCCGTGTTTCCGCAGAGTCCTCATACTAGGTGTAGGCTCCAGTTCGGGCTCTATATCTACCTGCACCTCTTGTCCCAGGGGCAGCGGGCGGTCCCAATGGAGAATCTTGACAGGCCCATTCCCATTCTCTGGTTTCACCCGGAAAACTGGTAGGTTTGGCATATGAATCTCTACCACATAGGGTGTAGCCGCCCAGTGGTCAGCCAACTTATGCTTCCCAGGTAGCTCCAAATTCCTTACGAGGACTCGGTCTCCCAGCAGGAGTTGGGGGAAACTCAACTTTTGATCATACCTCCTCTTATTTCCATGAATCTGCTTGGCAGCTGCGACCCCAGCTAATTCATAAGCCATTTTCGGCTCTCTTCTCATATCAGACACATATTTCAGATGAGTCCTTGGTGGTGAGTCATCCTCATCAGTTCCAAAACAAAGGTCAATGGTCAACCTCACCTTGTGCCCAAGCATCAGATAGTGGCTTCATTTTGGGTACAGTTGTAACTGTGGACCATATATCCAATATGTCGACTTCACCTTCTTTTTCTGCTGATCTTCAAGGTCCCAAGTATGTCTAGCAAGGTCCGATTAAACCTCTCAGTCTGGGGATCACCTTGCGGATGATAGGGCATGGTCCGCAGCTTCTCAACTCCAAGCATGCCCAGTAATTCATGGATGAGTCTGCTCTCAAAATCCCATCCCTGATCACTATGTATCCACCTGGGGAAGCCATAATAAATGAAATACTTCTCCCGTAACACTTTGGCCACCGTGGACACCCTCTGGTCCTTGGTAGGAAAAGCCAGCACTTACCTGGTGTAGTGCTCTGTGATGACTAAGACATTTGCCATGTTGCTGGCATTGTGTTCTATTGACAGGAAATCCATACACACCATGTCCCCAGAGGCCCCACACTCTGCAAGTGGGACAAGGGAGCTGCCCGCCTAGGCAGTGTCTTCTGCCATATGCATTAATGCACGACTTGCAGTATTCTTCAACCTCCGACTTCATTCAGGGCCAGTAAGACCGGATTCTGAGCAATCAATAAGTCTTTTCAACCCCCAAATGTCTAGAATCATCATGAAGTGACTTCAATGCGATCCTCCTATATTTCTCCGGCAGAACCAGCTGGCAATGCCAAGGCCAGTCTGGGGGTGATGTGACCTGGTATAGGATCGGGTTCCACAACTCCAAACCAAGGCCATTCTCTCAGTAATGGAGGCACCGCTGCATGTTTCTTCTTCTCTGCCTGAGCAATGTCACCCTTTTCAACCACTAACCAAATGGTACCAATGCCCGGATTATCTCGCTGAACAGCTGCTATTTCCCCAGAACTCAATTCCGGCAGCTGATTTGTCTTCAGAGCAGTCAGGTTACAGTAAACTTGTGGAGTGGCGTCTTCAGAAGCTCCGAATTGATCCAACATTCGATCCTGCCCTTTCCCTCTGCCTTCAAGGTGACGGCAAACTGACACATGGCCTTCACCCCCAGGGCAGGAATGCTTTCCCACTCTTCATCCCTGTCCAGTCCCTCATGCGCCTATCAGGACAAAGCATCAGCATTCCTGCTTCCCGGCCGGTACGTCAGGCTGAAATCATAGGCAGACAACGCCGTCAACCACCGATGGTCTGTGACATCCAGTTTCACCGAGGTCAGGATATAAGGGGCTGTCCGTCCTCACCTCAAACTTGGCCCCGTAGAGGTAGTCACTCAGCTTATCCCCCACCGCCCATTTCAACACCAGATATTCCAACTTGTGCGTGAAATAGTTTTTCTCAGAGTGCGACAGACTCCGGCTGACAAGCGCAACGGGCCTCAACCTGGTGCCCTGATCCTGATACAGGACACCCTGTAAACCCTCTCGGCTGGCATCCATGTGTAGTACATACGCCAATCTGGGGTCCGCAAAAGCCAGCATCGGCGTCTGGGTCAGCAGCTCCTCCAGCGTCTGAAAATCCTCCTCACATTTTGCATCCCACCGCTGGCCAAGCGGTCAGCACCTCTAACTTAGCCAGATCTGTAGCTACTCCATCCCGTGAAATTATGTGCCCAACATAGCTAGTAGATGTTCTGCCGAACTGGCACTTGTCCAGGGAAAGATTTAACCCTTCAGCTTTCAGGCAGCCCAGCACCTTCAGTATCCTCACTTCATGTTCTTCCAAGGTGGATACAAATACTTTGAGGTTATCCAGATATACCAATACCTCAAGCAAGTTCATATCTCCACCATCTTCTTCATGACCTGCTAGAAGGTTGCAGGGGCTCCTGATATGCCCTGGGGCATCTTTTCAAAGTAGAAGAACCCCAAGGGACAAATAAATGCCATCTTCTCTTTGTCAGCCTCACTCACGGGGATCTGGTAATATCCACTCCTCAAGTCCAGCACACTGAACCACTTCGCATCACTCAGACAGGCCAGCGCGTCATCGATCCTTGGGACTGTATACTGGTCAGGGATGGTGCATCTGTTCAGAGTCCTTTTGTCCACACATATCCGTATTTTCTCATTCTTTTTTCTGGCCACTGCTATTCAGGATGCACGGGGGTTTGGGACTCGGTTATGATCCCAGCTTCCTTCATCTTACACAAATGTTGCCGAACGTCTTCCAGCTCTTCAAGGGCCAGTTTCCGTGACCTCTCTCTGAATGGAGTGTCCTTGGTCACCCAGATAGTGTGACGAGTGCCCTTGGAACAACCCACATCAAACTCGTCAGTGAAAAAGACACCTTCCAGCTTCAGCATCTTCTCTACTGACCTCCTCTTCCAACCGGCAGGAACTGGGGAGTCCCCGAAGTTGAATGACTTAGCGGTCAACTTACTCCCTTTTCCAATAGTTTCTCCTCAGCTTGTCTGACAGGGGCACTAGACATTACCGTCACCGGGAACAAATATGCCAGGGGCATCCCCTGCTTGAAAGTGACCTCCCACTTTGTAGTGCTCCTGACAATTACTGCCACCTTGCTCGCCTGTACAACTGAAGGCTTCTGCAGTTCAGGCCTCACCAGTACCCTAGCAGGAAATCCTGACATCCCCTCATGATCTTTCGGAGCGTCCACTAAGAGGGCCTCATCCTCAGGCACTTCGGAAAATTTGGGGGACCCCATCACTCTCACTATTTCCCCAGGCTATAGCACCATTGGCTTCGACTGGGTGAACCACACAGTCCCTCGTCTAAATTAGGTATCTGACCTATTACAATCACGTACTTCCTCAAAAGCAGCTCAAAACACGAGGTGCATGGATAACGTTCCCAGAAAACTCTCCCCTTCTCCTTGCACACCCCCATGAGCCTCTTCATAAGAGGGGTGTTGGTCCCCACCAGAATTAAAATGCCACCCTTCTCAACAGGGTCCGGACAAACCAGCACTAATGTATCAAGGACCTCAGACACTCCCACATCGGCCTCTGAGAACTCCAACTTCACTGACAAATAACCATTGTATGGATAATCACCAGCACTAAGCCCCCAGATCTCCAGTGCCCTGAATAGTGTCAATGGTAAATGTTTCAGATACCAGTTGTAAAACTAACGGTACAACAGCGTGACTTGTGACCCGGTGTCGAGTATGGCTTTAGCATGAATATCATCTATCCATAGTGACACATTGGAGCATGGTCCCACCAAGCCTTCAGGAATTGGGCCTTTCACTTTCGGGTTTTCCTTGGCACATTGCTAGGAACGTGTTCCCCCAGAGACACCAGGCTGTTCCCTCACTGGGTCTCCTCTAAGTTTTCCCAACGACTCTCTCTGCTTAGGTACCCAGGAGCTCACTCTCCTTCTTGTGTGACACCGGCTGCCAGCAGTCCCCTGCATTGTTTGTCTGCTTAGGGCATCTGCACCCTCCCCATCAGCTCCATTAAATGGGGGCGTCACACCCGCTGATAACAGCGGAGACAACTCAGTTCTCAACTCTGCCACAGTCTCCTCTTCCACTCAGCAAGGTAGGCTTTCCATGGTCTCCCATGTCCATATCTATTCACTGCAGGGGGATTACTAACGAGGACTATACCCTGCTGATGGAGGCCTTCCGCACCTCCGACATGTCATCCTCCTCCTCTACCTCTCTGATCAGAGGGAGAGGGGCGCATCTTATGAGACTGTCAGAGACCGCAAGCAATCAGGTCCCAGGACTGGGCGCCCTTGACTATCTGGTCCATTCTTAACTGATCCACCTCAGCCGCCTGAATGGCCCCTCTGCGCCGCAAGCAATTCAGCTGCCTCTCTAGCCAAAACATGTAGGCAGAAAGCTTCTCCCCCTTCTCCTGACTCATGTCCTGAAACCCCGCCATGAGCTCCATTGGGCTCCCTGCTGTGCCAAAAACATTTTCCAGTGCTCGCATGTAATCGCTCGTAGTTGCTAGGGGATACCGCAACCTGACCGCTCTCACAACGTCAGCAGCCCGCCCGCTCACACTCCCAACCAATCTCTGTCACTTCACGTCAGAGTACTGCCATTCATCTAACCACTGAGAGGCCTGCTCCGCCTAAGCCTCATACTTCTCGTCCCCTTCAGGTGTGGGTGTTATTCCAGAGAATAGGCGGAGTCTACCATAGCTGGGACTTTGAACCTGAGCATTTTTCCATTTATTAGCTAGAAAGGTAAGGGTGGATACTAACTCAGAATTCTCACTCCTCACTGGGGGATGGGGACTAACTAGACATTCCAAATCTGACCACTCCTTCCCCTCACTCCTCAGAAACGATAGAACCCTGTCTTTGAAATCTCCGCCCCCAACTATCACTAAGTCAGTGCTGGCCTGCATTAAAACGAGAGCTGTGCCCGCTATTTTATCAAACCTCCACTCACAATTGCAACTTTAACAGTACTTAACAGGCGAATTAACAATTCATCCTGAGTACAAATATCTGCCCCACTGGTTCAATGATCAGGGTAATCACACAGCATCCAACGAAATCAGTCTGGGACAAGCCCTGCATTATTATGTTCCTCTTAGCAAATTAATCTCCCAGCATTAACTTCCATATGGCATGTGGCTTGCCATTTCACAATGTGAAGTATATTTACCTGAATTCTTTTGATATTCTCTTCAATGTTGAATAAATTTTGACTTTCATGTCTTCTGTAAACTCATGAACTGATGCCATTGTACTTACGTTCAGTTCTTGTAGATTTGTCACAAAGAGGATGTTCCAAATCTGATTTCCAGAGAATGCCACTGCATAGTTTGTTTCAGTCTGCTATTCAGTTGTACCATCTGCTTTCTAACCCTCAGCCAATTTATTATTCATATCAGCTCAAGTTTGTTGAAAATCTTGATGATAGATAACAATTATTCTTTGAAAGTCTGTATAAACCCTCATCAAACACACTACCCTCATCAATTATTGTCAATACTATTAAATATTAATTGTTTTTCAAGAAGGATTTATCTGTAAGAAACATTCCTACTATCTCTCATCCAATGCAATTTCTCCTTCAGATTAACATTGGTAGCACTCTTTATTGGTGTTCCACAGGGCCTGTATTGGGACAACTTCTTTTTACGTTATATGTCAATGATTTGGATGATGGAATTGATGGCTTTGTTGCAAAGTTTGCAAACACTATGAAGATAGGTGGAGGGGTGGGTAGTGTTGAGGAACTAGGGAGTCTGCAGAAGGACTTAGACAGATTAGGAGAATGGGCAAAGAAATGGCAAATGGAATACAACGTTGGAAAATGCCTTTGGTGGAAGAAATAAAAGCATACACTACTTTCTGAATGGAGAGAAAATGGAAAAATCTGAGGTGCAAAGGAACTTGTGAGTCCTCGTGCAGGATTCTCTAATGGTTAATTTGTAGATTGAGTTGGTGGTGAGGAAGGCAAATGCAATATTAGCATTCATTTCAAGAGAACTAGAATATGAAAGCAAGGACAGAATGTTGAGGCTTTATAAGGCACTGGTAAACCCTCACTTGGAGTATTGTGAGCAGCTTTGGGCCTCTTAGCTAAGAAAAGATGTGCTTATATTGGAGAGGGTTCAGAGTAGTTTCACAAGAATGAAAGGCTTGTTGGAGTGCTTGATGGCTCTGGGTCTTAACTTACTTGAATTTAGAAAAACTAGGGGTGATCTCATTGAAACCTAGCAAATTTTGAAAACCCTCAATAGAGTGGATTTGGAAAGGATGTCTCCTATGGCGGTGGAGTCTAAGACAAGGAGAGGCTGCCTCAGAATAGAGGGACATCTATTTAGAATGAAGATGTGGAGGAATTTCTTTAGTTAGAGGGTAGTGAATCTGTGGAATTGATTGCCACTGGCGGCTGTACAGACCAAGTCATTGGATATATTTAAGCCAAAGCTTGATAGATTAGACAGTGTATGAAGGGTCAAGGGGAGAAAGCAGTAGGGTGGGGCTGAGAGGCAAATGGAACAGCCATGGTGAAATGATGGAGCGGACTCAATGGACCAATTGCCTAATTCTGCTCCTATATCTTATGATCTTATTGTCTTATTTTCTCTCCTGCAGTAACAGGCACATGCAAAGCTATCATTTAGATCTTGCTCCAGCAGAAGGTCCCTAGTTCTTCATTTTCCCAGCCTTCCTTTGACATCTAGGTTTACATTTCCAGTGTGCAGATGCTCTTTGCCATTTCCTTTTCACTTTCAGTATGCAGTCTGTTTCTCTTCCGAGCCATGGACCATTTATTATAAATCTTTTTCATTTACCTTCCATTTGAATTATAGGTTTGGATATCTTCACTTTTCCTTTCCTGGAAAGGAATCTGATCTAGACTGAAAGTCTAACGCTACTACCATTTCTTATTTTAATTGTAAACTTTGGTTCCCGTCCATCTAAAATGGACAACTTCTCACCCCACTGAAATTATTACATTCCCTTTTAATATTTCTACATTTGACTGTTCCTGATAATTAAAGCTGATAGTGTAACAATTACTGTGGCCTAAATACCTAAATAATCCTCTGTAGGTGATTATTGCTAGTGACCTTATTGAATAAACAAGCAATATTTGGCACTTAGTTTCTCATTGGCAGTGGTACAACACATGATAAATTGAAGTATATTCCCAATAAATAACAGATTAATAGGCGAGGCAGGCAGGAGGACTGGCCAGTATTTATGATTTGTCTTTTCTTCCAACAGAGGAACAGGAGGCTGGGCCTCTTTTAGGACATCAACATTTTACATGCACTTTCTTGTTCACACTAGTTAACAGTACTTGATTTATTATGTAAATTAAAGACATAGTTTGAAAACCAACTGCTTTTAACATCCAACAGAGGCAACTGACTTGAGTTTTTGATTCAGGGACTCATCCAGGGACATCAATGAGAATTTGAGTTGCAAAGATTTTAGTGAGGACTCAATTGGCCACTGTTGTGATGCAATTTCTGGTGGAACAGTTCTTCTATAATGGCTGTGCCACTTCTTTCTAAAGGATTTTTTTGGAAGGAAATAGCAAAGCTAATTCCTTTCCCCAGATATTGTACGTTTGTACTTCAGCATAAGATTCTTTGTCCGGAAAATGATGGGCAAGTGAAAAAAGTGGTAAGAAAGAAATGATCTTGAATGATAAAGAATTGTACATTTTCATTAGATATATAATTATTGTGGCCTGTATTTTGTGGAAATATGCCTGCACTGGTGTTTTTCTCTATAATGGTTCATAATTTTTTTTAAAAACTTTAAAAAAAAGTAAAGTTTTAACATCTTTCTGATGTTCAGGGTTCCTGACTTTTTAACAATTCCAGCTAATCCTCCTTGTGGACAGGACTTATTTTTACCACCACCCCATGATAATTTCACAATACTGAATGCATATTAAATGCTCCAGTTCCAACCTAAGGCATCTAACTGATGTCCTACTAAAATTTATCCATATTCAGATTTCTCCAGGTAAGTCTAATCTTTTTTTGGGAGAGAGTGGCTGATGTGGGTGGCTGATTGTAAATTCTGGTATAATGTGCTTAAGATCAAATTGTTCAAGCTTGAGCCTTTTCTATTTTATTCTGGATTTATCCGGGACTATTATATTCTCAGAGACGTTCTACCTATTGGTCCCTTGCTGTAACTTTCCAGTTGATGATTGTCAAATAATATATGAAGAACAAATAGATTGTAAATTTTACAAACCCTTTCACCAATAAACAAATAAACAGACTTTACAGAGTGTTGCAGGATTTTTAAAAATGTTAATGACATGACATGTTAATTCATTAATGATCTCCTTTAAAATAGCATGATCAACAAACATCAGAAACACAGATATAAAAATAAATTCAATATATTTAATCAATTTTATTTGGTCATGAAACATTCCGGTCAATTACTTTTGGAAAGTACAGATGTGAAAATGATAGCTCTGAAATGCTGCTCATAAATAATTGAATCCGGGAATAAACTACCGAGCGATAACCAATTAAGACTAGGTTGTGCTGATGCATGACTCAAAATCAATGCAGTCAACAATTATGCAAACATTTCAGAAAATGATGCTTTCATTTCCTTTGTAGTTACAATGGTGCCGTCATATGAATTTCCTTTAGAAACCATAAATGGCTAGCATCTTCCATATGCAGGGTAAATATATCAAACTCATAGGTATGATATAACTAATCACATACAAATTAAGTTATTTTTGAAAATAACTGGAAGCTAAAAGTAGAGTTCACTTGTTATCTCTTCTCATATTTCTATGAATTTAACACCATAAAACATAGGAGCAGATTTAGGCCATTTGGCCCATTAAGTCTGCTCTGCCATTCAATCATGGCTGAACCTATTGCTTTTTCCTCGGCCTCACTCCCTGGCCTTGCCCCGTAACCTTTAATGCCACGTCCAATCAAGAACCTATCAATCTTTGTTTTAAATACACCCAACAACCAGACCTTCGCAACTGCTTGTGGTAACAAATTCACCACCTTCTGGCTAAAGAAATTTCTCTTCACCTCTATTTTAAGTGCATGCCCCTCTATCCTGAGGCTGTCCCTCTTGTCCTAGACTCCACCACCATGGGAAGCATCCTTTCCACATCTACTTTGTCTAGGCCTTTCAACGTTCAAAAGCTTTCAATGAGATCCCCCCCCCCTCATTCTTCTAAATGCCAGTGAGTACAGACCCAGAGCTATCAAACATTCCTCGTATGATAACCCTTTCATTCCTAGAGACATCCTTGGGAACCTCCTCTGAATCCTTACCAATGCCAGCACATTTTATCTTAGATGAGGGGTGCAAAACTGTTCACAATACTCAAGGTGAGGCCTCACCAATGCCTTATAAAGCCTTCGCATTACATCCTTGCACTTGTATTTTAGACCTTGAAATTAATGTTAACATTGCATTTGCCTTCCACACCACTGATTCTACCCGCAAGTTAACCTTTACAGTGTTCTGCACAAGGATTCCCAAGTCCATCTGCATCTCCCTGTTGGATGTTCTCCCCCTTTAGAAAACAGTCTGCACATTACTAAAGTGTATGACCATGCATTTTCCAACATTTTATTTCATTTACCACTTTCTTGCCCATTCCAAGATTTCTTTTCCAAGATGGCGGCACGACGCAGCTTGCAGCGGCCACTCCGGAGCTGATTATCTGTTATTTGTGAAGTGGGGTGCTGTGAACAATCATAATTGATTGAAAATGGATCTGGGAGCATGGAGGAACATCGGGAAATCTCCAGGAAGACCTTCTTCGTTGCTGCTGCTGTGAGGTCCGGGACTCTGCTGGGAAGAACAGGCCCCCCATCCTCGGGGTCGCATTGCCGATGGCCGTTGGCGGGGCCGTCTTAATACGCTCAGCAGAGGATGGTGCTCAGAGAAGCTGTGCCAGAGGGGATGGTCGTCAGCTCGGAGGTTCGACGGACTCGGAGTCCACTGTGGTCAGGTCGCTTTCGGTGTGTGCTGCGTCTGCAAGGCTGGGTTCGACGGAGCTTTCATTGTGTGCTGCATCTGTGAGGCTGAGTTGGGTGGCGTGGAAGTCCATAGCGGGGGTATTCCCTTCTGCCGCCGGCGTGGGATGGCGAGTCTGTCGGGACCCTGGAGACTTGTGGAAACTGTGTGGTGATTTCTTTTGAACTTATAGTCCTTTAACATCTTTGGACTATTTTTACTGTGCCCATGGTCTTTTTTTTTTATCAATTATGCTATTTTTTGCACTGTTGTAACTATATGTTGTAATTATGTGGTTTTGTGCAGGTCTTGTAGCTTTAGTTTTTGGTCTTGTTTGTCTGGTGGATTTGGAGCTCCTTTCCGGGGAACACGCTCAGACGGTAGCGCGATATTAATACGCAGCAGCCTCTCCGGACTCTGGATTGGGGATTGCCAAACGTTATGTGGATTTTCTGGTGTAGTCTATTTTGTCATATGCTTTTGTGATATCATTCTGGAGGAACGTTGTCTCATTTTTTAACTGCATTGCATTTGTGGTTTCTAAATGACAATAAACTGAATCTGAATCTGAATTCTCCTAATCTGTCTAAGTTCTTCTGCAGCCTACCTGTTTCCTCAGCGTTACCTGCCTCTCCACCAATCTTCGTAGCATTTGCAAACTTGGCAACAAAGCCATCTATTCCTTCATCTAAGTCATTGATATGCAACATAAAAGGAAGCGGACCCAACACCGACCCCTGCAGAGCACCACTAGTCACTGGCAGCCAACCAGACAGGGAGCCTTTTGTTCCCACTCGCTGCCTCTGACCAATCAACTGTTGCTCTAACCATGCTAGCAAATTTCCTGTAATACCATGGGCTCTTAACTTGGTAATCAGCCTCATGTGTAGCACCTTGTCAAAGGCCTTCTTGAAGTCCAAATATACAACATCCACTGCATCCCCTTTATCTATCCTACTTGTAATCTCCTCAAAGAATTCCAACAGGTTCATCAGACAAGATTTTCCCTTAAGGAAGCCATGCTGACTTTTTCCTGGACCAAGTACTTCATCACCTCATCCTTAACAATTGACTCCAACATCTTCCAACCACTGAGGTCAGGCTAACTGGTCTATAATATCCCTTCTGCTGTACTTTTTTAAAGAGTGGAGTGACATTTGCAATTTTCCAGTCCTCTGGCACTATGCCAGTATCCAATGATTTTTGAAAGATCATTACTAATGCCACCACAATCTCTATCGCTACCTCTTTCAGAACCCTAGGGTGCCATTCATCTGGTCCAGGTGACCTCTATACTTTTAGGTCTTTCAACTTTTTGACCACCTTCTCTCTTGTAATAGTAACTGCACTCACTTCTCTTCCCACACACCCTTCAAATCTGGCACACTGCTAGTGTCTTCCACAGTGAAGACTGATGCAAAATACAAATTTAGTTCATCTGTCATCTCCTTGTCCCCTGTTATTATTTCTCTGGCCTCATTTTCTAGTGGTCCTATATCCACTCTCGTCTCTTATTTTTTTTTTACATACTTGAAATAGCTTTTACTATCCACTTTAATATTGTTCGCTAGATTGCTTTCATATTTAATCTTGTCCCTCCTAATGATTCTTTTAGTTGCTCTCTATGTTTTCCAAAGCTTCCCAATCTTCCCTTTTTGATTCTACATCCTTAATGCATGGATACTCACCCTGCTGGCTGCAATTTTGTCCTGTGCTTCCTGACAGTCTGACTGCATGCTATCTTTGCTTTTTTAACATCTGCGAGTCCCCAACAGCTCTAACAAACCTGCCCGCAAGAATATTGGTCCCACTTGGGTTCAGGTGCAACCCGTCACTTTTGTACTGGTCGTACCTCCCCCAGAAGATATCCCAATGATCCAAGAACCTGAAGCCCTGCACCAGCTTCTCACCCACGCATTTATCTGCCAATTCGTCTTGTTTCTACCCTCACAAGCGCATGGCACAGTAAACAATCCAGAAATTACTACCCTGGAGGTCCTGTTTCTCAGCTTTCTGCCTAGCTCTCTAAATTCCCTCTTTAGGACCTCTTCGTATTTTCTTCCTCTGTCATTGGTACCAATATGCATCAAGACATCCAGCTGCTCTCCTTCCCCCTCCAAAATGCTGTGGATGCAATAAGATGTCCCTGACCCTGGCACCTGGAGGCAACATACCACCTAGGTGTCCCATTCACGTTCACAGAATCTCTTGTCTGTTCCTCTGACTATGAGTCCCCTATCACTACCCCTCCCCTCTTTTCCCTCTTTCCCTTCAGTACCACAGACCCATGCTCAGTGTCAGTAACCCGGTCTCTGTGGCATTTCCCTTGGAGGTCAAACTCCACAAGGATAGTAGAGAGGCCCTGTGCTAACTACCTATTCACATTTCCATTCCTCCCGACACTCACCCATCTACTCACCTCCCGCAACTTAGGGGTGACTACTTCCCTGCAACTCCGTTCGATGATCTCCTCACTCTCCCATACAAGCTGTAGGTCATCCAGCTGCTGCTCCAGATCCCTAACACAGTCTTCAAGCAGCTGCAGCTGGATGAATCCTCATGCAGATGTATGTAGTTCCTGGGGAGACTCTAGGTCTCCCAAGACTCCAACATCCAGCATTAAAAACACATAATGGCCATTTACTACACTAGGTAGTCAAAGGAAAAAAGGGAACCTTAACAGAAACTTACTCAGAGCCAATGCCTCTTTTAAGCCGAAGCCTCCTTTGAGTCAAAGCCTAACACTCGTACTCTCACCACTGGCCTACTCTCAGCAATGGTTGCCCCAACAATAGCCACCTCACTTTTCCCTTCTGTACCTCTAAGCAAGCGTCGCTGACCTGCGAAAAACCTCATCACTGTGGTCTGCTCCTGCCACTTAATGGGCCACCAGAATTTAACACTAAACATTTTGTTTATTCTATTTTTCTGATAGTTCCTTAAGGTTTCAAGAGCCAGGGAAGATAGTGGGAATAACCTTCCACTACCTATTAAATGCTCCCAATGGTGTGTGTCTCAAATAGCCTCCGACAACCAAGTCCAGCTTTTCACGTGCAGCTTAGTTACTAAGCTTGATAGAACAGTTTCTGCTGATAGGAGAAGGGGCAAAGGAGAAGGGTTACTGAGCCTTAAATGTGGGCACAGGTTCATAAACAGTGAGTATCGGGTGAAAATAATAAATAAAAATAAAGCAGATATGGCGGCTACTTCCAAAAGATAGATGCACTTGATTGCTCAACAGATAACTGGATGATGTATACTGAACAAATTGAGCAGTATTTTAAAGCAAATGAAATAGCCAATGAGAAATGAGTGCCACTATTGTTAAGTGCAATAGCTGGAAAGAAATATTGTTTGCCTGGAAGTTTAACTGCTCCATTAAATAGCAAGCAAAGTAAGTTTTGCTGATATCATGAATGCAATGCACTAACATTTAGAAACAAAACAATTGTTGATTGCAGAATGCTTTAGGATTCATAAGTGGAATCCATAGGAAGAGGAGTGTTTATGTGGCTGAATTGAATTGTCTGAGTATTGTCAATTCAGTGATGGGATTAGTGATCGACTGAGTTCCTTTAGTTTGAGAAATCTGACAAAAAACATTAAAAATATCTTCTAACTGAAGCACAGCTCACATTTAAAAGAGCAGTTGAAATTGCTGTATCAACAGAAACAGCAGCCAGAGTCACAATTGAGTTGCAGTCAGGAATGAAAGTGAATGTGATCAAAATTGCAACATCTAAACAGAAATCTGCCTAGCTGAAGATGTTGTGTTATTCTTGTGGCAGGTGCTCACATACACCTAACCAATGCAGGTTTAAAGGCAAAACCTGCAGAAACTGCAACAAAGTAGGCCAGTTACAAAGAGCATGTCAGGCAGACAAAAGTAAATGGGAGGCACAGGCAAGAGACAGTTGCAGTTAGAAAAGAGCAGTGATCTGCATGCTGTTGAAGAAAGAGCTGATGATGAGAAAGACACAGGACTGAGTAGCCTTGAGATTTACAATCTGAAAACTAGCAAGCAATATGCCTTACACCAGAAGTGAACAGCAAATTAATTAAAATTGAATTGGATACTGGCTCAGCTGTTTCAGTCATTCCACAAGATGAGTTTGAATGGCATTTCAAAGATACAGAGATGAAGCCTGCAGATATCCAGCTAAGAACTTACATTGGAGAATAGATAACTCCTTGGGAATGACATTTGTAAGAGTGAAATAGAGCAACCAACAAGTTTGTGCTTTATTGCTCGACTTTAGTTGTCATTCAATACTCATGAATACAACCAAATGAAATGCTGGGCTTGTATTTGGTAAAAACAGAAGGGCAGCATTGCAGAGCTGTGAGTGGCTGAGACAATTTCAACTTGATTGGAGGTCAATCCACAATTTGCATGCCACATCCCCTGAAATAGAGCTAGCTAAAACCAAGAAAGGTACTGAACGATACCACAGCAGTGTTCAAGGATAGCACTGGAAATCTCAAATATTTCAAGGGTAAAATGGTGTTAAATTAAAATGCCATACCCAAGTTTTACAAAGCCAATCTGGTTCTTTATACTATCTGTGATAATGTAGACAGTAAGCTAGAATGCCTGGAAGCTGAAGGAAATCTTTCCAAGGTTGAATGGACTACATGGGCAATGCCAGTTGTCCCAATAGCCAAGAAGGATGTGTCTATCAGGATCTGCAGTGATTTTAAGGTCACTGTCAACCCAGTACAGAAAGTAGATCAAAACTCTCTTATCAGGATAGAGGATATCTTTGCAAACTTTTCACAAGGGAAACACTTTAGCCAAGTGGACTTAGCTGAGGCCTGTCTAAAGATGGAGATGGAAGAAGAGTCCAAGGTGTTTCTCACATTAAGTACTCACAAAGGGTTATATTGCTATTATATGCTTAAATTTGGAGTAGCATGTGCAACTGCACTCTGGCAGACAGCTGTGGACCAGGTGCTGCCCAGGTACTTAGTGTTATTTGAATGACATCATTGTTACCATGAGGATGACAAGGAACATCTCCAAAATCTCAAGGCAGTGCTAAAAAGATTAGAACATTATGGGCTCAGAGTATGACATGACAAGTATGAATTATTTAAACCAAGCATCACTTACTGTAATCACACCATTGACGCACACACAGTTTCACAAGTGTGCTGACAAAATTCAAGCACTGGTGGATACCCCAAGGCTAAAGAACATGTCTCAGTTGGGTCCTTTTTAGGATTTGTCAATTACTATAACAGGCTCCTGGCCAAGCCTGGCTACTGTGCTTCACCCCTTGAACTCATTACTACAGATTGGGAAGAAATGGCAATGGACAAAACAGTGCAGTGTGGCTTTCAAAAAGGGAAAGCACATGGCGACGTTAGACACAACTCACACATCATGTTCACATTGTCCATTGAAGCTTGATTGTGATTCCTTTCCTTATGGTATCGGTACAGTCATGTCAGATGTTATGAGTGATTAATGTGAATGCACCATACTCTTTGCATCATGTTACTGCTGCGGAGAAAAAATATGCACAGATTGACAGAGAGGCCTTGAGTTTGCTTTGGGGTGTAAGACATTTCAATCAGTACCTGCTTGGAGAGCTTTTACCCTCATTACCGACCATCAACCACTGGTGTCCATTTTCAATCCACAGAAGGGTGTTCCACTAACAGCAGCAGCACTAATGCAGAGATGGGCTCAGTTTCTTAAAGGACCCAATTACAAGATCAAATTCAAGAGGGCAACTAATCATGGAAATGCTGATGGATTGTCCCATTTACCATTGGAAAAGGAATGCCTGAAGAATTTATGAAAGAGGACACTCTGCTTGACATATTCTGTCTAATAAATAAAAGTCTTCCTATTATGACAGAGATGATTCAGAGAGAAACCAGAAAAGATTGCACATTGTCTCAGGTCTACATGTCCCCCCAAAATATGACTAGAAAGCAATACATTACATATTTGAGTTGAGGCGCATTCTATATTGATTTGGAGTGTATAGCTAAGCAGGGAGAAGTGTACTGTATTCAGTATTTCAGTAATATTTGAGTAATATTGTAAATATATTGTTTGAGTAAGCTTTCTTTCTTTGATTGCATAGTTCATTTTGGGTTATATGTAAGTATGTGAATGGCATACATAGTTACATCATCACATCATACATGAGCAGCTCAATAAAGACGTGGATAAATAACTAAGTAGACCAATAGCCTGGCTCCTGCATTTTTCTTTCAGTTAGTTTCTGGAGTTACAAAACTTAACAATATGCAAATTGACGGAGTTGTAGAAAGCAAAAATGTTTGTCTAAGGCTACTGCACTAGGAGGATCAGGCGGAAAGTTGGGCAGAGCATTGGTAAATGGAATATCATCCTATTCCATCATCCTGACAAGTGTAAAGTGATTATTTTTGGAAGGTAGGAAGTACACTCTGAAGGGATCCGATGGGCCATTGAGGTGCTCCTTGGTAAACTCATCCTGGACCCATTGCAGCACAGGATTTACTGAGTGACAGATGCTTTTGCACATTGATAGAATAAAAATTGAGTTGGCGCGTGGCTTAAAGGGCAAGGCATCTCAGACTAGTATCCTGAAGGTCGCTGGTTCGAGCCTCAGCTGAGGCAGCGTGTTTGTGTCCTTAAGCAAGGCACTTAACAACACATTGCTCTGCGATGTCACTGGTGCTAAGCTGCATGGGTCCTAGTGCCCTTCCCTTGGACAACATCGGTGGCGTGGAGAGGGGAAGGCCTGCAGCTTGGGCAACTGCCGGTCTCCCATACAACCCTGCCCAGGCCTGCGCCCTGGAAACTCCAGGTGCAGATCCATGGTCTCTCGAGACCGACGGATGCCACCACCACCAGAATAAAAATTGTTGTTTGTTGAGTTAATGGTTGGAGATGGAGAGTACAATGAAGGAAGTGGCTGTATGTTGCATGGAACTTTCTTCATAGATACAAAAACCTTGTTTAACTCAAAGTGTATCTGGTGGAGGTAAAACATTACAAATCAGAAGTCTATGTGCAAAATTAAGTCTTTACTTTTTGGTTGCCTGAATTGCTAGAAGCTGTTTTACTGCTGCATTTCTTTCAACATGCAGTTTTTCCCCATTCTGTAATTATATTTTAAGATTTTCAACCACAAAATTTTCAAGAGTTCTCCAAGACTAATGAAAGAGTTAAAAGTAGCAGAGCCTACCTTTTTATAAAAAGGCAAATCATCTTCTGCTGGTCGGAATGAGCTATTTTGTTATATTGATTCTGGGTTGATTGCTAATAATCCTTCTGCTTTAGGAGGACCTGCAATTTAAGAAAGTTATAATTTAATTTCATTTCAACTAACATCACTTTATGACAAAATCTAATTTTACTTCAGTCTAGTGTGATATAAGTTACTAAAACCAACATACAAGTTGTATACTAGTGTTAAGTCATATGAACCTTTATTTAAGGAGAGTTCCTCTGAAATGGAATGAACCACATTTGTACTCATCACATGCTTACATTCAATATTTGCTGTAAAGAAATCCTCTTGATCTAGATTAAGTAAGGGCAATTAAGGTTATGAATGATGGAACAGATCTTTTAGTTTTCCTACAAGACATATTAAATGGTTCTCTGGAGGCAGTTTGTTGGTTACACAAGCTACCCATGACTTAACACAATACCAAAACACATTTTCAGACCTAAGGCCAAAGCTTCAGACTTGGCTGTATTAGATTCAATACCACACTCTATTAACCTCCATGTGTTGCTGGAAAGCTCAAAGAAGATTGGTAAACAGAGCTAGATGAAGTGCAAAATAAGCAAGAGGTACAAAGGGGCTACTGTTGGTGGCCTATGGCCCAATTAGGGTGATAGGGCTGCATATCATTACAAAGGAGCAAAATGTAAGGGAAAGTACATGAATGGGAAATTTATATACAATGCTTTTGATTTACTCTTGCAAATCCTTGCAACAGATCTTGAAGTGGAAAATAATACACTAAAAATTAATTCAGTTATATTAACATACATAATGGTTATCATACTTGTGAGCAGGAGGTTAAAAGTGGGAATGTATCATGAATAGAATCCAGTTACAATGGATGTGAACTCAAGCTGTTGATAGTGAATGAAGTGGTTCAAGCAATTTGTCATCTGCCTGCTTCTCCAATCTTCACTCACAAATGGATTTTTAAAGTCTGCATTCTAATTTCCAAACATCCCAGCAAACTACCATTATTTTATTTTCTGGGTTTTACAGCTATGAACACTCCAATAGATTTGTAAGTAGGCTGGCTTATAAAATCTAATGTAAATATTTCTTTGCAAGCAATGCATGAAATATGTTGAGTAATTTCAGTATAGGTATTTGTGCACTGTTCTGTGAGTGATTTTAGTGTTTAATGTCATTGGGAGCAAGATCTCAATTCTGGCAGTTATTTACAAAACCCAACAATAAAGCAGGTGACTTCTGAAATAGCCTCTTTGGGTGATCCTTGGCGTTAAGATTAAGAATGAACCTCATTGTCACCACTATGATATTGAAGAAAAAGTTGCTCTTTTTCAACCAGGTGGCAAGAGTGGGGAACTGGCCAAAGTTGACTGGAAAAGGACTGTAGTGTTCTCATTCAGGTGTAAGAACTCTGAGCTAAACACCGAGGTAAACCGTAGTCAATGAGGGTACGATCGCAGTAAGATTAACCGTTTACTGTTCACTCTTCCACATTAACATATGGTGAAAACTGTTGATAAAACAATACAAAATATATACAGTATTTGTTTCCTTCTTGGGATCACATTTACATCATAAATACTTGTAAAAGTAAAACTACAACAAACTATATTACATTAAAGTCTCATTAACATACAACATACAGTCAGAATCGACCTACGCCATCAACTGGCTTTAAATACACTTCAACACAAACTGTTCAGTAATGCTTTCAATAACACAAGAAAATAAACTTTATCAACCTTCATTAGTTTTAACAGAAACAGCGTTAACATTTTTACTTCAACATATCGATTATCTTATGAACTTACGGCATTGCTTCTATGATGTTTCTTAGAGCGTAGAATGAAAACTTTTCTCACGCTGATCCTGCACACACAAGCCCCCTCCTTCCCGTTTCTCCAAATCAGTATTTTCCCACAAGAGGCGGCGAAACCGGGTGTGATGTCATTGCATGCCGCGATAAATCACAGACAACAAATTTACTTTCAACAACCTTAACTTTAACTAGAAAATAATTACAAATGAATTACTAAAGTGAAAATGTAAGAAAGCTAAACAAATGCCTTAAGGATAACACAAGGACATTTGTAAAAAAAAAAGCAGAGCAGCAATGGCTGGAGTTTCTGCGAAAAATGAGGGAAGTGCAAAGATATATTCCAAGTAAGAAGAAATTTTCAGAGGGAAGAAGGACACTATTGTGGCTGACAAGTGAAGTCAGAGCCAAACACTACTATGGTATTAATGGATTTGTGGCTAAATTTGCTGACGATACAAAGATAAGTGTAGAAGCGGGTAGTGTTGAAGAAAGCAAAAGAGAGGGTGTACAAGGAAGCCAGAGCAAGTGGGAAAATAGAGGATTGGGGAGCTTTTAAAAACTTGCAAAGGGAAACTAAGAAGGTCATACGGAAGGGAAAGATGAATTATGAGAGGAAGCTGGTGACTAATATCAATGAAGATGCTAAAAGCTTTAAGTATATAAAGGGTAAAAGAGAGTCAAGGGTAGATATAGGACCAAAACAAAATTATGCTGGAGATATTGTAATGAGAGATGCAGAGATGAGACAGGAACTGAATGCATATTTTGCATCAGTCTTTACAGTGGAAGACATCTGCAGTATACCAGACATTCAAGAGTGTCGGGGAAGTGAAGTTTGTGCAATGAAAATTACGACTGTGAAGGTGCTCAAGAAGCTTAATGGTCTGAGGATGGATAAATCTCCTGGACCTGATGGTATGCACCATCAGATTCTGAAGGAAGTAGCTGGAGAGATTGCAGGGGCATTAACGATGATCTTTTAAGAATCGATAGATTTTGGCATTGTACCAGATGACTGGAAAATTGCAAATGCCACTCTGCTATTTAAGGAGGGTGGGAGGCAGAGAAAGGAAACTATAGACCTGTTAGCATGACATCAGTAGTTGGGAAATTGTTGGGATCGATTGCTAGGGATGAAATTACAGAGTACCTGGAGGTACAATGTAAGATAGGCCAAAGCCAGCATGGTTTCCTGAAAGGAAAATCCTGTCCGACAAACCTACTGCAATTCTTTGAGGAAATTACAAGCAGGGTAGACAAAGGAGATGTAGTAGACATGGTGTACTTGGATTTTCAGAAGGCCTTTAACAAGGTGCTGTGCATGAGGCTGCTTAGTAAGATAAGAGTCCATGGAATTACAAGGAAATTACTAGTGTGGGTGGAGCACTGGTTGATTGGCAGAAAGCAGAGAGTGGGAATAAAGGGATCCTATTTTGGCTAGTTGCAGGTTACTAGTGGAGTTTCACAGGGGTAGGTGTTGGGACCATTGCTTTTTGTGATGCATGTCAATGATTTGGACTATGGTATTAATGGATTTGTGGCTAAATTTACCGATGATACAAAGATAGGTGGAGGAGCGGTTAGTGTTGAGGAAATAGAGACCCTGCAGAGAGACTTAGATAGTTTAGGGGAATGGGCAAAGAAGTGGCAAATGAAATACAATGTTGGAAAGTGTATATTCATGCACTTTGGTGGAAGAAATAAGCGGGCAGACTACTATTTAGATGGGGAGAGAATTCAAAATGAAGAGATGCAAGGGGGCTTGGGAGTCCTTTTGCAAGATACCCTAAAGGTTAACCTCCAGGTTGAGACAGTTGTGAAGAAGGCAAATGCAATGTTGGCATACATTTCTAGAGATATAGAATATAAGAGCAGGGATGTGATGTTGAGGCTCTATAAGGCACTTGAGAGACCACACTAGGAGTATTGTGTGCAGTTTTGGGTTCCTTATTTTAGAAAGGATATACTGACATTGGAAAGGGTTCAGAGAAGATTCACAAGAATAATGAAGGCGGAGCAGACTTGATGGGCCAAATAGCCTACTTCTGCTCCTATATCTTATGGTCTTATTGTCTTATGGTTGACTTGAACCACAGCTTTCTTGTTAAACCATTGCCTAAACATCAACTCTGACTTACCACAGCCAGTAAGAACTACTGTTCTCTCAGTGAATGTAAAAGAGATCATCACACTATCTTGAAGACCAGGAATGTGGTTCTGTTTTTGCTATTTGTGATTGCTTGCTGTGGACTTCCTGTGAAACGTCCAAAGTACAAGAGGTTAAAAACTTAAACAGGTTGGGAGGAAATATGTGGGGATATGAGTGTATAATGGAATATTAGGCACCTAAACTTTCTAAAATTGAGTTTTGTGACCTATTAACATTCTAGTCTCATATATCCACCACTTTTTTCTCCCATGTGTCATAAAAATTCCCATCTATTATTTACTTCAGATTAAAAGCAATTTATACTATGCATTATGTTATTCAATGTAAAATGAGTTTATGGGAAAGGTTAGTTTTTTTTAAAAACTATCTAGCTGGAAAAATTGGCTGCTTTGAACTTTCAAGGTGGTTGAAAGGATTTCATCTTTTGCCTTTCAGCAATGTTCTGTCCAGTTTTTAAGCCTTTATGTCATCTTATATTATTTTGGAATTGTGAATCAAAATTTATTAAGCATTCTCTATAGATAATGGAAGAATATTAAAAAAACAAATTCCCATTTTTGCAGATGTGGATGGAAGGTGGCTGTGAATCAGTGGCAGCTTCATAGGTATGTTTAATCCTGGTTAAATGTCTCATACTACCAAGCACGGACTCCGTCAGGATTGGCAATATGAGAAAATGTAAGTGACTATTTAATTTGATTCAATAGATGCTTTGAAATAACTCTATAACATTCATAAAGTAAATTATACTCTATAGTATCATTTAGTTTATTACGTCTAAGGATAGAAATTGCATGCTAAGGTTAAATCACAAGAAACCCTCATTTGATGAAAATTATAGTCAATCTAAACAATCCACATTTCTGTTGATTGTATGTTTTGGCTCTGTCTTTACTGAAACAAAATCCCTTAGACCTTGGTGGATGCAAGACAAATAGAAGGTTATAACCTGTGTAGGAGGAAAGGGTTAGATTGATCACGAGTAGATTTATATAGGTTGGCACAACATCGTAGGCTAAAGAACCAGTACTGACCTGTACAAAATACAGGTAATTTACCAACCCAATGATTTTAATGTAAATTTGTTAAAAAGATTTAGGTATGTAGTATATTAAATGGCACCCCTTAAACAAGATGGCTGCCCATAGTTAGGCCCTCACCAGGATCTAAAAGCAAACTGCTGCAGATGCTGGACACCTGCAATAAAACCAGAAATGCAAGAACACTCAGAAGCTCAGTCTGGAAAGGCACTTGGAGTTAATATTTCAGACTGATGACTTTTCACTGTGGCAGTTCTGATGCAAGGTCATTGAAAAGTTAACTGTTTTATTCTCAGTAGAATCTGTGTGACCCACTGAGTATTCCTCCAATCATGATCTGACAATGATCTTCTGATATGCAGTGTCCACTTGTGCTTTCAGACAGACACCAAAAACTCATGATGCAGAACTACAAACAAAATAGTAGAATTCTTTCCAGTGTTCTGGTCAATACATATTCAGCAGCCAATGTAACTAAAACAGATTATTTACTCATTTACTCATTGTGGAGTCTTGCTGATTATACACCAACTACTTTGGTTTCTACATTGCAAAAATAAACTCGATGACTATGAAGCATTTGTGATTTCCCATATACGTGAAAGTTGCTGCAAATGTCCTTCTTTAATTTGCAGTCATGCATTTTGTGCCTCTAGTACTTGCTATAATTGTGGAGTTTCTTGTTAATATGTTACTACTATTTGCTCTTCAAGGATAGTACTATGTGACAAGGACCCCTACATGTCTTTTACCTTGTTGCAGTGTTCTAAATTTGACTTTACATTCCTACATTTGTTCATCATGACTTATTAATTGGGTGGGGGGGGGGGGTGGAGATACAGTACGTCTCTACCAAAGGATGTGTAAGGCGCTCCTTCCCTCCGCTAGTCTGCAGGTCACCCTTGGGCAAGATTTTGCTCCAGCTTAGTCCCCTTGATCAGGGTCTTATGAAGCCATGGGAGCAGGTTGGTCGTATGAGCAGTTGGTGCATTTTACAAGTCTTGGTTATGTGACCACTGACTCCAGGCAGATAATCTCTGAAGATTATTGATAATGGCTGGGGTCACCCATCTTGTAAAGTTACTGCCCAGAAGAAGGCAATTTTAAACCACTTCTGTAGAAAAAGATTGGCAAGAACAATCATGGCCAAAGATCATGATCACCCACAACATATGACATGGCTCATAATAATGATGGTGATTTATTGACTACTAAGTATTGCACATGATCTTTTGAAAGTGTGTAAAGCAGACAAGAGTAAACAAGAGTGCATGATTACTCCGCACTTTCCGTTCAATTGTGTCATTTTTTATTCAACTTGTAGTTTTTAAAACTGATAGAATGGTGGTAAATATAGCCATTGATAGTCTACAGCACTAAACAGTTATGATATCAGCATCCTGTTCTCAGTGGATATAATTGTTTCAATGGAAGTCAGTTTGGAGAGAACCTCGACCCATTTTTTCAATGGCAAAAATCCATTGTACGAAACAGTCAATAGCTGAGCATTGATTGAAACTGAATTTGGCGATATCACTCAGAGAGAGGTAAGGATGAGTCATCCGGGAATGAAAAATGGAATGTTAATTGGATAAATGAGTTGTCTCCTGAATGTAGGACTCAGAAGCCCTTTGGCACCTCACAAAAATAATGCATTCTGCTGTTGATCCGGGTATCATGTTGTAAATGGAACCTCCTGCCTTGGTCCTCTTTCTTTGATGTTATCTACATCATATCTCCTGTCATTAAATGTGCAAACTATTGTGCTGCATGTATCTCTGAATCTTAATATTTTAATTTTCAGAAGTAAAAGTTTTAATGACCTACTGCCCAAGTTTTTCTATCACTAAAGATGTTTCACCTGTTTATATAACATTGTTCTGTCTACAATTTTTGCATTGGTGTTTAACTGACTTTTTTTATCTTAAATTTATTAGCAAATTGTTTATTAAGTCGGTGGTAGCAGAACATTTCATTCGCAATGGCCATTGGATTAACTTCAATGGCATAAAACTACTGTGCTACACCAATGGCTTTTGGGACTGTCTGGCAAATGAAGCCATTGAAATAAAACTAGAAGAAAAGAATTTTAACAAAGATGAAGGTCTTGCTCTAAGTACGAACTGGCATTTGATTGTAAACAAGGTGGG
This sequence comes from Hemitrygon akajei, assembly GCF_048418815.1. NCBI lineage: Eukaryota > Metazoa > Chordata > Chondrichthyes > Myliobatiformes > Dasyatidae > Hemitrygon > Hemitrygon akajei. Next base: position 46,020,600 of record NC_133146.1, on the reverse strand, counting down.
AGAGCAGAAACTTGATTGGATTAGGACTAACCAATCAGGAGGGATGGATGACGGGGGTGTAAATATCACCAGACAAGACATACCCGAGCATCATCCCTGATGAAGATGGCAGAGGGGAGTTTGTCATTGAAACAATGGTTCTAATCGATACCTGTAACTGGTTAGAAGCTGGAGAAGAGTTTATCCATCATATATGCTGGGAAAGCAATAGATCCTTTTTTATTTAATTGTGCTTTATACATGTCCTGTAACTCATTCAGATAGGTGAGTTACTGAATACTTAAACATAAAATCATTCATTTCTTTAAACTTAGTAAGACCTCATTCAAAATATGTAAAATTATCATATTAACTGTGCTAACATTTACTTTGGTCTCATACCTTAGTTTACATTTTGCACTTAAAAATAAAATTAATTTTCTAAGTTAGCCTGAGCAAATGGCAAATAAGACTGAAAAAATGCAAGACCTGAATGGAAATTACTTAAAAAAAAAACAATGCTTGCTTTTTTCCATGTTGCCAGAAGAGAATTAAATCATGAAAGTGCAGGGTTAGCTTTGAAAACAACCAGAATACTGCAGGAAATGCATGGAGAAAAATAAAAGAGATTTATTAAGGATGCTGACAGATCAAGGCTAGCAATCTGAACAGAGGTGATCTGAAAAGTTCAGTTTGGAACTTGACTAAAAGTCACATGTCGTTATGCCTGCGGTACTGAAAATGTTTGTGTCATCTTATAGAACAATGTTTGAATGTGTGTTTGAACTTAATGTTGTTTAGTAATGGATGGTCCTTGTGCTTTTCAGCTACAGTAAAAGAAACATTGATTTAGAAACTAACTCCAATTACATATGGGTGTTCAGAAGAGATAAAAGGGATTCAAGAAAGGAGTAAAAGTTATCTTTAATAAATGAGGCTTGACTTGTACTTTACAGCATCCTAGAAGAATTATTGTAGGACCGTGTGCAGAATTTAAAAAAAGTGGCCAATATATATGTGCTATAGTCACAACACACAGCCATGAAGGCACGATTTTTAGCAGAAATGTAAAAAAATTCTACCCCACTGAGTGTTTATTTAGCATTGGCTGAGTTCTTTAATTTATCACAAAATCATATAAATAATATTTAAAAAAGGATTTTGTTATCTGAAATGATTGATAGAACAGCTGTTGGGATATTACAAGAGGCTTTATTATTCTGAGCTAAAAAGTGGAAAATACAAGAAATCATTCTTGTAATGCTAATAATTCTTGGTAGAAAAGCCATTGGAAATATTGTTACATGAGAATCAAAATATAACAGAAAATGTTGCAAATAGTAGAGTTAATGTGTTTTTGTGGAAAGAGATACTGAATTAATTTGGGTTGAAAACTCTTCATCAGAACTGCAAAGTAGAGAATACAGATTAGTTTTATGTTGCAGAGACAGTTGGGGAAAGAAGGCATGGGATAAAGGGAATATTATTAATATAGTGAGACTAAAATTGTCAAGGTGATCTTGATGTTTATACAGCTGACTAGTTAAGAGATTAAAGGGGATAGTTAGGAAGAGAGAAAGCAGACAAAGAGATATATTAAAGTTGTTAAATATGGACTGGAACAGTTGCTGAAACCTGAAACCTAGAGGAGAATGCCAGAAATGTCCAGTAGATCACATATATCATTTGCAGGGAGACAAATTAAGTTAAGTTGATGGGTGGATAAACCCTGCGCAGGATTGGTCTGTTCTATTACAGATAGCAAAAGTGAATTATCTGAAATTGTTTTCTACAAATTTAGTATTACATCTGGAAGGCAGCAACATGCCCAGCTTGAAGATGAGATGCTTCTCCTCAAGCTTACTCTGAACCTGATGGAACAGCAGAGAGATCACAGACAAATGGATCACAGAGGAGAATTAAGGAAGCACAGGATTGCCTAATCTGCATTTGGTTTCTTCTTTATGAGGAGACAACATGACAAACACCACTTGCAATGCCTGAGATCGGAAGAAGTGCAAGTGATTTTCTACTTCATCTGGAGGACTATTTCAGTCCAAGTTCAAAGTATATTTATTATCAAAGTATGTATGCATTATATAGTCTTGAGATTTGTTTCCTTACAGGCAGCCACAGAATAAAGAAACCCAAATGAATCCATAAGAAAAAGACCTTCAGACACCCAATATGCAGAGAGAGAGAGAAAAAACCAAATTGTGCAAACAATAAAAGTAAGCAAATAGCATTCGGAGTGGAAGTGAGTATACAGACATGAAGCCCAGAGCAGGCCACCACCTCAGTTCGGTCCCTGAATACAGGGAAAAGAGGAGAGAAAAGAAAAACAGTTAATGCATCTTCTGCTGTTGCATAAGATGCAAATTGATTGGTAGAGATGGAAGACTAGACCATGGTGTCAGGAGGAAAATGATCCCTTAGGACAGCTGAAAGGGGAATGGAGGTCAAGATGTGTCTGACAGTGAAATTCTGTTGAAGGAGGTGGAAATTGGCAAGGATGGTGAAGTAGAATGTAAGGGCTGGGGAAATCTGTCCTTGTTCTGCTTAGGAGCAGAACTTGTACAAGGCATTGGTGAGGCCAAGTTTGTAGTATTGTGTACAGTTCTGGTCACTGAATTATAGGAAAGATGTCAACAAAATAGAGAGTACAGAGGCGATTTACTAGAATGTTACCTGGGTCTCAGCACCTAAGTTACAGAGAAAGGTTGAACAAGTTAGGTCTTTATTCTTTGGAGCGTACAAGGTTGAGGGGGGACTTGATAGAGGTATTTAAAATTATGAGGGGGATAGATAGAGTTGACATGGATAGGCTTTTTCCATTGAGAGTAGGGAAGATTCAAACGAGAGGACATGAGTTGAGAGTTAAGGGGCAAAAGTTTAGGGGTAAAATGAGGGAGAACTTTTTTACTCAGAGAGTGGTAGCTATGTGGAACGAGCTTCCAGTAGAAGTGGTAGAGGCAGGTTCAATATTGTCATTTAAAAAAAAATTGTATAGGTATATGGACAGGAAAGGAATGGAGGGTTATGGGCTGAGTGCAGGTCAGTGGGACTAGGTGAGAGTAAGCATCTGGCATGGACTAGATGGACCGAGATGGCCTGTTTCCATGCTGTAATTATTATAGGAGCGGTGGGAGTGCGATCAAAGATGCAGGACACAGAAGAGATGTGATTGAAGGCCCCATCAACTTTCACCGAAGGTCAGCCATGGCTAGATGATAAAGGAATGCATCTCAAAGGACATGCACAGCACATCAGAATGTAATGAAGAAGTAGGAACTGGTAGGATGAAGTACAGTGGAGCTAGAGTGGGATTCTGTGGGCTTGAAGAGGGTATTGTTTGTAACACTTGAGAAGAAGATGATGAAGAAGATGAAAATATGATATATTTTTGAAAATTTGGCTCCCATACCTACAAAAGATGGGAATAAACATATAGGTCCTTTGAAGATAAAATTATAAAGTAATTGGGGAAAGTAAAAATAAATATTAAAATTATTTTGAACTCCATGGAGCATGTGGGGACCCTCCGATATCCAGGCAATCTTTTTTCTTCTTTCTTTCTTTCTTTCTTTCTTTAGATAAGGGTTAAGGGGAGGGGTAGGATCAATATTATTTTTCTTTTTTTTTTCATTACATTTATTCTTTGTAATTTTCTAAAAAATTAATAAATAAATAAATAAAGAAGAAGAAGATGGAAAAATCCAAGAAGGGAAGAGAACAGCCAGATTTGCACTATCTGAAAGTAAAAGTGGGATGGGAATTAGAAGTGAAACTTTCAAATTCAGTGTGAGTGTAGGAAGCAGTAATAGTGCAGTTGTGAATGTACCAGTAAAAGAATGTTGGTGGGAGGAGTGGGGGTGGGGTTGGACTGTGTATGACCAGAATAAAGTACTGCTCCATGTATCCAACAGAGAGACAGGTAGCTGGGGCTCATGGAAAGTTATTTCAGAACACCTGTGATGTGGAGAAAATATGTCAGCAATCGGGGCTCAGATCTCACCACAGACTGTAGGGAGTTCGCCTGTTCTCCCTGTGATTGCATGGAGTTCCTTTGGGTGTTCCAATTTTCTTCCGCATTACAAAGATGAATAGGCTAGGAAGTTGTGGACATGCTCTGTTGTTGCTGGAAGCCACGTGCAGGCTGCCACCAGCACATCCTCAGACTGTGTTGGTGTTTGATGCAAATGATGCAGTTCACTGTATGATTCAATGTTGCGATGTGCATGTAACAAATAAAGCTGATCTTTACTTTCTCAGGTCCCCCAGTTTTGATGAAGAGTCTTTATATTTGACTTTTCTTTTCACAATTGTCACTCAACCTGCTAATCTATTCTGCATTTTCTGACTTTTATTTCAGATGTAATTCTTTTGATTTTCAGTTATGTAAATCAGGCTTCCCTGTCAAAATCACAAGGCTTAATTTGTAGATGAGCAATTATTACTTGAGCACAAAATCATAATTACAGCAGACTATTCCATCTTTCTTACCTCAGAAATAACCATGTTATCCTATCAAACAGAATAAAGATTGAAAATGATGATTTTATTTTTGACTCCCTGGCCAAAGGTTATCTCCTGTATTGATTATTCCTTGTGTAAAAAAATCTATATCTTTTTCCAAAAATTAATGTTTTTGTTTTACGCCTCATGAACTACTGTTGAATTATTCTGAAATAGCTTGTCTTGTTTATATCATTTTATATATTGTAGATTTTTTAAATAAAGTTCCTTTCTCAATTATATATACTTTCAAGGCTAAAGAAAATTCTGTTTTCTCTAACTTTTCCTCATAACTTAGTTTTCTGAAAGTAGTTTTTATGAGTCTTTTCTACGATGCCTCATAGCCTGAATCTTCTTCTTATTTCTCAGGAATCAACAAAGCAATTATTATCACAACAAAATAAATAACTGACTTTGCATAATGCCATTAATTAAAAAAATTCCTAGATATTTCACAAGGGAAAGAATGTACGTAGACACAGCTCTTTTGGATTGACAAATATGACCAAACTTTGATTGAAGAACTTTCGTACAGTAGATTGTTAAATGATAGAGCAGGAAGTAATGCAGTCATCGAAGGAGCAAGAATGGCTACATTTGATGAATCTGCCACACATCAAAGGGTGGAAGGAATTTGGAAAGCAAGTCTGAGGTGTTAGAATCATGTTCTTACAGATGTACTGACTTTCCGTTGCAAACATATGTAGAAGTAAAGCTTATCAACGTCAAAGTATTCAATGCAGAAGGAAAAATTATCTTGGAAAATGTTATAGGTGCACTAGGATAATGGTGTAGTAAGACAGGAGAATAGATACAAATTTTGAATTGACCTTGGAACCCATTAAAGTGAAGGATGACAGGATGGACTGCAACGTGATGCAAATAAATGACAATTGTGAACCAAATGGCAAAGTGTCCATTAAAGATGCATGAGAAGAAATGAATTACTCTGCTGAAAAACAACTTGGAAGATTTGAAGAACTTCATTTCTATTTGCTCCAGCTAAGAAATGGTATATTTGACAAAATTTCAACAAGGTGTAACATTCATTACTTCTTGGTTGAACAAGTAATGCTTAACGCTGTTTACAGATGTTAATGAAATAATCCACTTCTGGCTTAAGTGGTGCAATAAGACAGTAACCTTTGCCTTCATCATTTTGTCTGCACATGTTTGCAACTGTAAGGGTGCACTTTCAAAATGATATGACTCAAACTTTGCTGACTTACAATCCAGACACCAGATTCAAAAACAAAAGGTTAACCATTATCTTTAACCCTTTCTCCAAATCTCAGCCCCAAAAATATTGTCAAGATCTCCTTTTTATAAAAAAAGTGGAATTATTTTGCAAACTTAAAATGCAGTGCTACAATTAAAAATTGATTTATACCTTGAAATTTTGCCCTCTCAGAATTCCACTATCAAAATATTAGCCATAATTTTATTTTCCAGATGGCAATAAACTTACAGCATATTCCCATTATTTTATGGTTTGATTACAGATTTCCAACAATTATTATTTTTACTCCTTCACAATTCATATCTTTATCATAAAAAATCAAATGTATATTATTTTCACTTTCATTCATAAAGTACTCAGCATACATCATTACCTGTACAAATGCCATTTACACTTGTGTACAAGAAAAAGTTAACCTCCTCTCATTATGTGAGGTTAATGCTTTTGAATTTCTTTATGATGCTTTGGATGGGCTTTGTAGCAGGTGGTAAAGCAGATGTAGTTTCTTTTATGTCACTATGGTTACAGGTTGTCCATGCTGGTGAAGGGGATTTAAATTATCTTTTTAATTAGCACCAGTAGGCTGGAGCACAATTTAAGTGTGGCTGTCGAATTGGGAAGAAGTGCCCAATTTAAGTTCTTTATAAGGATTTAATGATGCCTGGCGGTTACTCTTTCATCCTTTCTGAATTAGTAAAGGCTCTGTAGTGTAACTGTTTCTACTCATCCCTCTATCTTAAAGGTAAAATTCTTTCCTCTTTCACATTTAGGTCTTTGGTATTCATTCAGGCAGACTACCATTTAGGATTATTTGTTGTATTAAAACAATCTGGTCAGTATTGAAATCAATCTTTCTGTTCATCACCCTTCTTATTGATATTTCATGAGATCAATACTATTTTGGTACTTACAAACATTGTTGTCAGTATAATCTTAGTATAGTTATATAGCTTGAAGACAAATGCTTAGGTGATGGACAGGTGATGACATAATTTTGTCGCTGACATGAGTTTCTTGTCTGTACCAGCAAAATCAGATCATGTCAGGGGGTATCAGTTAGGGAAATTAAGGAGTAACACATTTGCATCCTAAATGCCTTTCAGTGTCTCATTTGCAAGTACTTTTTAGTACTTGTGTTAAGCATCCAGAATCTCAGGGTGCTTAACATTATGAACATCAAACATGTTCCTTCCATTTCTTGAAATGTCTACTTCCTCTGACGTTTGATATAGAAGCCTCAAAACTTGCTATGATTTGTATCAATTATACAATGTGATATTATTGACCCAATCCATAAGAAGGTTTAACCCAATTTCATAATTTAATGAAATAAAAAAAAGTTCTGCTAATCAATTTAGCTCCTCAGAGAAAGGGAGCACTTCACCTATCAAATGCCAGTAATTTCTTTCAACAATCAAGTCGTACTTTTCTTTACTATTTCCTGAGGTCATTGGAATTGTTTCTCTTTCATATATTTAACTAGTTCTCTTTGAAATCTTAAAACTAATCTGTATCTATCATTAGATTTGACAGAGCATTTTCAAATTCAACTATAGTTACATATTGAAATGTTCATCTCCTAATCAAAGTATCCTTCAGTTCACCACAGGAAATCCACTTACTTATATTAATTTCTCTGCACCATACACATGTATAATAAAAACTGCACAGTATAATTTTAAAAAATTCCAAGGATGATATTCTTTCAATTATTCATTAGCTGATCCCTATTTTTTTTACCTGTACTCAAATTTCCATGAGCAAAATAGTTTTCTGAAATGATAGACAACTTGTCTTCTAATTTGCTACTTCATTTGACATTCAGAAGCTACAGATTCCACTCTGCAAGTGAAGTTTTTTGTTAGTACTTGGCATCATTCTTTCTGATTAAGTTATTAATAATGCAATAATGCTACCCTACTTTCCAGTGATAATTTTGAGTAAATCATTTGCAGTTTTTCAACATACAATGATGCCATAAGCAAGGCTAGAAAACTCCAAGCTTCTCATATATTCCTGGGAGAGTAAGAGCAAATTTTTTACTGCAATCTTCAAGTGAGAACAGTGCACGGTATATAACTAGCTCAGAAGACTGACATTATTTATGTCTGTTCATGGCAAGAGTTGTGCTTTCCAATAATTGCTCACTCAGTGGAGGAACCATCTCAGTTCAGAGGAAAACACACCCTTTTCTTTTAGAGTGAGAATCAGCTGAAAGAAGATACTCTTCAAGAGAATAGCACTTCTGCACTAAAGAAGGGCAAGTACTATCTTAAAGTATACAGAAGCTCCTGAACGGACTGAATAAGTTTTCTATAAAAATAACAAACTTTGTTTCATTTAGTATGAGGGGAAAGCATATGGCTTCAAGTGTTTGATCTGAACCAAAACTGGTTCCTCATAGCCTCGTATGCTTATCCACAACCTAGTGGAACAAATGTCCCAGTTACAAAGAATTCCAAGGTTGATTCTGCAAATCATACCTTAGTGCACCACCGAGGTGTGTTCTCTCTATTCTCCTATTTTCTCTGTGTACCAATGACTGAGTCTCTGGTGATCCGTCAGCTAAACCGATAAAGTTTGTGGACGACACCTCTGTCAATAGATTAATCACCAGAGGTGACAAGTCCAAGTACCACTCGTAAGTAAACAAGCTAATGTCCTGGTGCTTCTTCACCTTGGAGCTGAATGGTCTCAAAGCCTTGGAGATTAATATTGGCTTCTTGAGAAATGTGTCTCCTTTCCACTCTCTCATCATCAACCACTCTAAAGTTAGCGCTATTTCAACATCCAGGTTCCTGAGCCTCATTATTTTGCATGTGAGAGAACTATATGCTGGCTAGAAAATGAATCTCTGGGTTATATATAGTGACATATATGTACTTTGATAATAAATTTACTTTGAACTTGAATCTCCTTCATTACTAAAAAGGTTTGGCAGAGGATGTAAGTGTGGCAGATGGTAAAATTCCAGCTTTCTCAGAACATCCTGGTAAATTTCCAAACTGCTATCATAGGGAGCATCATCCCACAATATATGAAAACAATAGCAAACTGTCAGGTAAGCAGAAAAAAGCATTGGCTGTGGTTTCCAATCACTCTAGGACCTGTATATGTCTGGGACAAAGGAGCAGGCAGGAAAAATGATGCTATCTTAGAAATTTCTTCCCCTAGGCAGTTAATCTGATCAACTATTTTAGTTAGCTCCCCACCCCATCTATCTATTACTCCTGTCACTGCAGTAAACACCTTAAACCACTTTTTATAATGCTTTTTAAAATGTAAATACATGTTGGCATTTATGCATTAATGTACATTTTATTTTATAACTGTACTTTAGCCTCTAACTTCATATTTATATAAGTCTTCAATCTTTATAATGGTTAAATCTTGGTTTTTCATTGCATGTCACTTCAACACACCACAGCAAATTCCTATAAATGTAAATGTATATGGTGAATAAAGTTGATCATTGAGTCTTAGGTGAGGAAATATAGCAAAACAAAGCAAGACTGAAGGGTAACCAATGAATGGAAGTTGTTCTGTTGTTTAAATCATTTCCTAGTGTTATGTGAGATGTTGTTTACACATTTATCTATTAAACAAATGACAATCTGTAGCCATCTCATTGGGGCTTGTATACACATTTGGCTCGTTGGCTAACTCTGCTAACAGCCACACAACTCAGTGGTGAGAAGGCTACCTTTCATAAACCGTATACGTCTAGGGTCACTATGATTTAGACTTCAACCAGACAGGAAGATTGGGAATTCTGATCAAAGGAACCTTGATTTGAACAAATGCTTTGTAAATACTAAGAATGCACAATTATCAGTCGCCAAGAAATAACAGGTTGTACACCAGCATAACATTATAAAGCAAGTACATTTACCAATTTTGAGCTTTATCCAAGTTAATAGGTAAAAGAAAAGGAGAAACGTAAAAGGTACAATTAACCCAGTCTAAATGTGCACGAACGTTGGAGCTCATGTCTGTAGTGGTCAGCTGTACTGCTTTACTCATGGCGCTAAATTCTCATCACCAGTCACAGGTATAATTTTCTTTCTTGGACTCATTTGTCTTGAGAAGCACTCCTGCATCAAGGTCTCCCTTTGGACTGGATCATCTCGGCATCTTTCCTGGTTCTTTCCTCTTCGCATCTCCTGCCAAAAGATCATCAACCCAACTACTGTCCATCAGAAATCTTTCTCTGCCCAGGTCTCTCTAGTACCTTCTCTCTATCCAACCATCCTGATTAACTGGTACAACATTTCTAAGTTGAATAACATGGCTCCTTATCTTTCAGTGAAACCAAAACATTCTACCAGCAGGACACACTGCTTTTGCTGAAAACTGCTGGAACCTCACAGCATAGCAGTAGAAATCTTAACCAGGGCATTAACACATATATAGCATTTAATAGTTTTACTTTACTTCATGTAAATACAAGTATTTACTTACCAGGTGCAGTTAAATGTACCTTGTTCATTTGCAATCATGTTCGTCAATATTTTGCATGCATAGCAAAGGCATCCTCTCACTAAGTGCCTGTATGCACTCACTATCTTCTATAAGGAGAAAGCAACAGTGAAGCTTTTCAAACAATTACATGGTAGGATCTTCAGTGAGACCCCCAGTAGGTGGAGGGGGGGGCGGGATCTAAATTAAGGTAGATTACTCCTAAAGTAGCAATTACAATATGTCGTTAATGCGTGGTCATTGATACTGCTGGATAAGCTTTCCCAAACTTACATGCGTGTCTCTTTCATTATCTTGTCACCTCTTATTAAAGAGCTTAACTTAAAGTCTTCTGCCTAGAGAATGTGTTCACAATGAATGTAAGTTATTCTGTTAATTAGATCTGCTATTATCTCTCAGTATATCTCATGGTGGCTGTTAGCCCACCAGCCTAGACTGCAGCCGTTCCTTAGATAATACGGTCCAAAGCTGGGCTTTCAAGCTCATGCCTTGGGTCAAATTAACCACAAAGCCATTCCAGTTTCCTTTAGTGAAAGCCAGCAGCCTTCCAGTATAATACACTGGTCATTGGGATAGCTCTGTGTCGGCATACCAGGAACAGGCAGACACCCACACAAGATGGGTGCTGAGTAATTGAATTTTTAAGGAAGTTTTCATGCTTCCATATCTAAGTTAGATTTTTTGATACTTTCATACTGGTCAGCAATAGGTCGTATTTTACTTTGGAGCAAGGTTGGAGAGTTGTTATTTATGGATACCAAACTGGAGAAGGATGTTCTATCCTGTCTTTTTCTCTTCCTCCTGCTCAACAACTGCTTTCTATGGAGTTGTTGCTGACAGCTGTTGATCAGATTGTGCAGCTGACAGCATCAGCCACAGATCTTGACATCTTCTCTTCGAGCATTGTTAAAGTGGTTTCCAGGCAACAGAATCATTATTTTAACAAGCCAGTGGTCTGCCATATTACATTTTCTTTGGCAGTAAGGCATTCATCATTGTCTCTTGTCTACTCATACTAGAATGGTGCACCAGGATCACAAGGCTTGCTGCCCAGTATCATGCTTGGGTTTGTCACGGTGATACAAATGCAGTGGCACAGTGGAATGAAGGAATTATGCAGCCAAAACTGACCTGAGTGTAACATTGTCACACACTAGCTGCATATCGAGAGAATGAAATTCCTTTTGTTGTCGTACATCTCAATGAACATGCAGTTCAGTGCTACTCTGGACTATAATTAGCTGTGTGATCACTTTGCCTTCCATCAAAAAAGAATTAAATATATGCAATTCTCTTTGAAGAAGGAGCCTCAGAGACTTAATTTATATGGGAATAGACAGCAAACTGTGAGTCATATCAAATACCTTCAGCTCGAAAGGATTCCATTCAGAAGGGAATTTTATTGATGCCCGAGAAAGAAAGAATTGCAGGGCTATGGAGAAAGAGCAATAGGGAGGAAATATGAGAAAGAGTGAATGGTTCCTGCAGAGAGACATTATAAGCTCAATGGACCAAAATAATGGATCAAAATGGCCTCCATTATTGATGTTAGGTTTCTATGTGTATTTCAATGTATGAAAATTTATCCATGGTGACCTCAGCAGTCACTGGCAATGCAAACGTCACCTTGCTCTGTGGCTGAGGCTGTGGAAAAGAGCATTTTTGATCTCCGTTTTAGAAATTCACTCACAACCTGTTTGTCACTGGGGTTCAGGAGGGAACTGTTCTCAAGCACCCTGTGCAAAAAAGACTCCTGCTGGAATCCTCATCTTCTTCCTTTCTGATAATTCAGCAATTTGCCGTATCCTGCACTTCCTTTGTCTCAGCATACTAATGCATCTTTATCTTGAGCGAAACTGTTTTAAGTAGAAGCCTTGAGGTTAAGCCCTTTAGTTCCTGACTCTCCACACAGTGTTGACCTCTACAACCTGAAACAATTCGGGGAAGCACAGCTAAACACCTATAATGGCATTGAATGATCCAGTAGAAACCGAAAACTAATTTGCATGTAGATTACTTCAATTAAAAAGGTCTGCTTTTTGCTGTTGGGCTTGTTCAGCTGTGTGAGACCAAGGAGTGCTTGTTTGAGCTCTGAGCTCCAGGATACAGCCACTAGCTGCTGACGGGAAATATAACTGCTTACTATGATAAATAACACATTAGTTATCTTTTGGATATATCTGTGCATTGCAGATTGGGTGACATTATCGCTTTCCCCTTTGGCATCCTGAAGTGAGTGTGCTGGAATTTTTGGATTGTTGTGTTAAACTAAGTTTCTTTTCAATCTGCTGAACCTTTATTCCATGGAGTGCAGGAGAATAAGGTGTGACCTCATAGAAATTTATAAAGTTATAAGGGGCATGGGTAAGATCGATGATTGTAGTCTTTTCCCTGGTTTTGGAAGAGTATAAACTTAAAGGGCACAATACAAGGGGGGAGAGATTTAAAACAATTCTGAGAAGTATCTTCTTTATACAGAGTGAAATGAGTACCTGGAATGAGCTGGCAGAGGACATGGTTGACTTGGGTACAATTGCAACATTTAGGTGGCATCTGGATAAGTATAAAGGAAATGGGCTTGGAAGGTTATGAACCAAACACGTACAACTGAGACTAGTAGGGAGGATTCTCTGGTTGGCATGCACCAGTTGGGATGAAGGACCTATTTCCATTCTATCTTACTCTATGACTGTATACATTTTTTATGATAATATTGCCAGAAATATTTGGGAATGCAGTTCTTAAGCAAGGTCATTGACATAAAGAGTTTAGAATCATAAAGCACCAAAGCACAGAAACAGGCCTTTTGGCCCATCTAGTCCTGGTCCTCTGTCTAATCCTATTTACTGTACCTAGGCCATTGTCCTCCATATCTCTCTCATCCATGTGCCTATCCAAACTTCTCTTACATAAAAGAACCCACGTTTACCATTTTCTCCTCAGATTCCGCTTAAATATTTCACCTTTCACCCTAATCTATGACCTGTTGTTCTAGTCTCACTGAACTTGAGAGGAAAAAGCCTCCATCCATACCCCTCATAACTGGGTATACCGCTCTAAGATTTCTCCTCATTCTCCTGTGCTTCAGTGAATAAAGTCCTAACCTATTTGGCATTTCCTTGTAACTCACGTCAAGTCGTGGCAACATCCTTGTAAATTTTCTCTGCACTCTTTCAAGCTTACTGATATCTTTCCTGTAGGTAGGTGACCAGAACTACACTCAATACTCCAAATTTGGCCTCACCAATGGCTTATATAACTTCAAATAACTTCTCAACCCCCGTACACCGTGCCCTGGTTTATGAAGGCCAATCTGCCAAATCCTCTCTTTATTTTCAACCTCTTGTTGCTACAGTCAGACATCCCAAACTGTATCAAAAGGGTAATAATTATACCAGTAACCACAAAGAGTAGTGTGAGCTGCCTTATGACTATCGTCCAGTAGCACTCATATCTATGGTAATGAAATGCTTTGAGAGATTGGTCATTGTCATTATCAACTCCTGCCTCAGCAAGGACCTGAACCCAATGCGATTTGCCTGTAGCCACAATAGGTCTATGCTAAATTCAATCTCAATGGCTCTTCACACAGCTTCAGATCACCTGGAGAACACAAACAACTAGGTCAGGATGCTGCTCGTTGACTACAGCCCAGATTTAGTACCATCATTCCTACAGTCCTGATTGGTAAGCTATGGAACCTGGGCCTCTGTACCTCCCTCTACAACTGGATCCTCAATTTCCTATCCAGAGGACCACAATCTGTGCAGATTGGTAGTAATATCTCCTCCTTGCTGATCATCAGCACTGATGCACCTCAGGGATGTGTGCTTAGCCAACTGCTCTGCTCACTCTATACCTGTGACTGTGTGGCTAGGCATAGCTCAAATGCCATCTATAAATTTGCTGATGATACAGCCATTGTTGGCAGAATCTTAGATAGAGATGAGAGGCCTTACAGGAGCCAGATATACCAGCTAGTTGATTGATGTCATAGCAACAACCTTGCAATCAACATCAGTCAGACCAAAGAGCTGATTGCAGACTTCAGAAAGGGTAGGTTGAGGGACCACGAACTAATCCTCACGGAGGGATCAGAAGTGGAGAGAGTGAGCAATTTCAAGTTACTGGGTGTCAAGATCTCTGAGGATCTAATCTGATCCCACCATATCAATGCAGCTATAAAGAAGGCAAGACAGTGGCTATATTTCATTAGGAGTCTGAGAAGATTTGGTCCGTCAACTAAAACTTCTACTGATGTGCCACGGAAAGCATTCTGACAGGCTGCATCACTGCCTGGTATGGGGGCAATGAGGCGCTACTGCACGGGATGAAAAGAAGCTACAGAAAGTTGTAAAATTAGTCCATTCCATCTTGCGTACTAGGCTCCATAGTATCCAAGACACCTTCAAAGAATGGTGCCTCAGAATGGTGGTGCCCATCATTAATAACCCCATTGCCCAGGTTATGCCCTCTGCTCATTGTTACCATCAGGAAGGATGTACAAAAACCTAAAGGCACACACTCAGAGATTCAGGAATAGCTTCTTCTCCTTTGCCAGCCAATTCCTAAATGGACATTGAAGCATGGACACTACCACGCTTAAATTATTTCTGTTTTTGCAGTACTTATTTAAATATATATATGTATTCACTGTAATTGACTTTTTTTTCTATATTATCAAGTATTGCATTGTACTGCAGCCTTTAAGTTAACAAATTACACGACAAGTGGTGGTGATATTAAACCTGATTCTGATTCTGACCCTATCTACCTGTGTTACTATTTTCAATGAATTATGGATCCGTATTCCCAGGTTCCTTTGTTGTACCACATACTTCAGTGTCCTACTATTCATTGTGTAAGCCTTGCCCTGATTTGCCCTCACAATATACAACAGCTGCATTAAATTCCATCTGTCATTTTACAGCCCACTTCCACAGCTGATCCAGATCACTCTGCAAATGTTGATAGCCTTCCTCACTATCCAGTAGCCCCCCTAATCTTGGTGTCACCTGTAAATTTGCTGACCCAATTCACCTCATTAACATAGATGATAAACAATTGACCCAGTGCCAATCCCTGCAGCACATCACTAATCATGGGCCTCTAATAAAAGAGACAACCATCTACTACCACTGTCCGGCTTCTGCTGCTAAACCTGTGTCGAATCCTAGTAACTACATCATCCTCAATGCGAAGTGACTTAACGTTGTGAACCAGCCTCCCAAATGGGACATTTTCAAAGCCCTTGCTAAAGCCCATGCAGACAACATCCATCACTTTTCCTTGATCAACCATCTGAAAACCCCTCTGAAAAACTCTAAAAGTTTGGTTGGAGATGACGTGCCACTGACAAAGCCATGTTATCTATTCTTAACCAGCCCCTGTCCATCCAAATACTCATCCTTCCTGTCCTTTAGAATACCTTCCAGTAATTCACCTGTGACTGAAGTCAGGCTCACTGCCTTTAATTTCCTGGTTTATTCTTTGAGTCTTTCTTAATCAAAGGAACCTTAGCTATCCTCCAGTCCTCAAGTTATACCTGAGTGTCTTGGTCAATGGTCATCAACCAGTCAACCTCATTAAAACCAATCATTAATTACGATTGCATTGCTATTAGTGGAAGTTGCTGTGTACAAATTAGATGCTGTACTTCAAATATTCCAAGAATAAACATATTTCAAAAATATTTAGCTGGCTGTGTAGCAATTTACAGCACTATGAAAAGAACTGCATAACTGCAAGTCCTTCTTCCTTCTTTCATTTTGATCCACTGCCAAAAATAAATATGCTCATGATTTGTACTCTAAGTTGAATTTTAAATGCATTTAATATTTTACAAGGAATCGTTACTAAAGGAAAACTTATAAAATTACTTCTGAAGTTAAATGAAAAGGAAACCCTGCAAACAAAAATGTATTAAAACCAGATAAAAACTCATCGTCATCATTAAGTGCCATGTTGTATGACATGGTTGATCAAGGATTTTGACCATGATTGTTCTTGGCAAATTTTTCTACAGAAGTAGTTTGCCATTGCCTACTTCTGGGCAGTGCCTTTACAAGATGGGTCACCTCTGCCACTATCAACACTCGTCATTGGTCACATAACTGGTACTTGTGAAATGTACCAGCTGTTCATATGACAATCCACCACCTGCTCCCAGGGTTTAACATGGATTAGGAGACTAAGCAGGTGCTACACCTTGCCATGGGATTCCCCTAACTCTTTTTTGCTAACAACTTTTCATAACCCCCCCCACCCTGCCTTTAGCCCTCCTAATACCTTTCATAAGTTCTTTCTCAATTCTCTTATGACTCAAGGGCCATCCCCAAATTAATTTCCCAAAACTTTACATGTATTTCCTTTTAATTTTTGACAAAATTTACAAAATATGTTGTCATTCAAGATTCCAGAATTTTGCCATTCTTATCCTTTCTCCTCAGAGAACACGCGTGCCCTCAACTCTAACCAACTGATCTTTAAAAGACCTAATATCAAGTCTGTAGCAGCCTCATTTCAAACCTTGGGATTCAGGTTATCAAGACACAAAGCAAGTGTATTTGTTTTGTTCCATTAATCTCTCCAGCACACTCTTTTTCAAAGTTCTCATTGTTATTAGGCCTTTGGTTCCCTTGAACTTCTGCAGTGAAGACAGATTTGTTTAATGGTTCAGTATTTTTATTTCCGATTTCTCTTGTCATTGACTTTATGGGGTCTTTTAAATTTTTTTAATATAGATATATTATTGGTGATTTATTCCGAATATGTCTTTCACTTCTATCATTATTTTTGACTGCTTGGGAAAAATACCTCAAACTTTAGGCTTAATGATGTTGGCAATGTTATAAGTCTGTTCTTTTGATCTAATGCTATCCATAATCTTCTCAGTTAACAGTGGGTGATTAACTTTTCTGAATGGAACATAAGTTACTTACAAATCTGGAAAAATTATTTAAATCCCAGCCTGCTGCAAAACTTTCAATCTAATTTCACAGTCAATGTAAATTACATCCTAGCATTTCTGAAATTCGCTAGTCTAGTCAGGTCTCTTTCAAAGTTCTATCATATTATGATCAATTTTCCCTGAAGGTTTCCTTACTATAAAATTACTAATTAACTTGAGCTCTCTATACAAGGTAATGTCTAAAATAATCTGTTCCTTTATTGTTTCCCATTATATTCCAGAAAACTCTTCTGAATGCATTTTGTATACTCATCCTCCGAATAATCAGCCAACATTGATGGATTCCAATTGCTCTTATACCATTTCTCCGTGACCACAATGTCCTGATTGTACAACATCCTTGAATGCCTTCCATATGATTTTCTCCAGTCCCACTAGAAGTTCTTTGAATTGTCTGTCATTGATGATTTGTTTGATTTGTGGACAAAAAATAGTGCATAATATGAAAACATAAACTTATAAGAACTACAGCAAGTATTGAAGTTGCTGAGCAGTGCCTCCTTCCACTTCTGTACCAATAGTATGAGATCTCGACACAAACTCAGGACTTTGTGAGAATGTGAAGCTTGTTTCAGCATTACTTACAATTTATGGCTGAGTAGATCTAGTTCCATAAATTACAACAAAGTGCAACAGGAGCAGCTGAGCTCACCTACCCTCTGGATCTCGCTGAGATTTCTAACCCTCCCACACAACCACAGTAGAAACTATTCCACCAACCCTCCACCTAATCATGTCCACGGCTTGTGTATCATTGCCCATACAGTAAAAGCCCTGTAGATAAATTCCACTACACACTGGAGCTTCTTTCACAGCTTCATTTAATGCAACCTCACTACACTCTGCTATGAGCTGCACATTTAAGGTACCATTCCTAGTACTCAAGTTTTCATTTGGCCCTTGAATCTTAACTGTAGGCTCTGTCTTTATCTTATTCCTGGTTATCACACAGGATCCCAGTATCATACAGCATGCTTTCTATAGTTGTTATATACAAATGCTCAGTGTATTGTTCAATACTGTACTGTATATCAAGTCCTTCCCTATTAGACTGTGTATAGAGCAGAGGTTCCCAACCTTTTTATGCCATGGACCCCGACTATTAGCTGAGGGGTCTGTGGACCCCAGGTTGGGAATCTCAGGCATGGAGTAACAAGTGTTCTGTATTTAATATTGCAGTTATATTTGAGTAATCTTGTGTGTGTGTGTATGTATGTATGTATGTATGTGTGTATATATATAGTGTGTGTGTGTGTGTGTGTTTGTAGAGGGGGAGGGAGGGAAAGAGAGATATTAAACATTCCTGTTTGTTTAAATAATTAATAGGGGTTATATGTAAAATTATGTTAATTGCATCTGTCATCACGCTACCTACCATGTGATATGTGTGCACTTTGCTTATAGTAAAGATGAAGCTACACCCACATTTTAGACTCCTATGTTTTCCTTTGACTTAATTTAATGTTGTGAAGTTATAAAATATAACAGCCAGAAACGGAAAAAAATAAATGTTAACTTAATGTTCTAATTAGCTACTTTGCCAGGGTCCACAAAGGAAGCAATAAAACTATTGCTGATGTCAATTCTGGAAGACTCAAGATGGCTGGGGATGCAACCTTAACAAACCAAGCTGTATCAAAGAAATCAATGGTGCAAATTTACCTCTTAGATCTAATGTCCCATTCCTGTGATGTAAACACCATGTAAACAAAATGTAAGTGGAAGAGTGGGAATTGTGTTGTAAGATCTATGCTCACGTTTTTATTTGAGCAGCATTCTGGAACTTGGCATTGTTCCTCGAGGGAAGCCCAAGTGGTGGAAGTATTTAGTAAGGGCAATATGTTAGTGTTATTAATGAGATTTTAGTTATGGGGCAAGTTTTAGAAAGGATAATTTGAGACGTGTTAATCTAATGGGCTGTTCAATGTGATCTACTGTTACAGAACTATTAGAGCTTGCTTAGTGAGAAATATGTGCCTCCAACATAGAGAATATGGGCATTCCCTTAACAAACTTAATAGTTATATTGCAGTTCCTCCACTTAAAGAAAATAATGAATTGTTTTTCAAACTCCTGTGAATAGCATCTTTAATGTAAAACACCAAAGTAGATGGATGTAAAACACAGGAGAATTAATTAGCAAAGTACAGATACATTCATCTTCAATGAACATGAAAAATTTAATTGAAAATGAGCACACCTCAGCATAGGATTAAGACTTGTGGTATGAGTCCTTTAAATCAGAACCAGACATGTGAGTAATGAACCATTGAGTTTTAACAGCATAATGACAAGAAAATTCATTTGCTCTGCTCATCAAGTACTGTGCTTGTCTAATCCCAACTCCCTGACGTTGGAAGACAAGCAGCTCATGTATGTTCTGTGAGCCTCAACTTGCATAATAATCATAGCAAGTAGAATAATAAACTGGATAAATTTACATACTATTTACTGTTGAATGAGGAATATTTATACAAATTGTACTTTCCATTAGTTAAATGATTAAAATATCCATAAATTTCATTCCAATATTTGCTATTTTCAAATTAACTTTTAGGATTACAAAATATTTCCTTTTTTTGTATCAAAAGGTGGTTTTAGAAATTTAAGGACAATCAGTGCAAGACCAGTTAATATTTAATTATTGAAATCATTAGTTAGAAAATGTGAGTTTCCTGGTGAGTTAGAAGCTGTGATTGGGGTTTATATCAGAAGTAAAAGTTGAAATATTAACCCCCTACTCCATATGCAAAACCAGGGACATTCACAATTCCTATGCATGTATACTTTCACATATTTATCTTCCGATGAGGGTTAAGATTTCTCTTTATCATTAACAGAGATACATCTACAAGGACATTTTCATGGAATACTTTAAATTGTACAGATCCTACTGTCATGCAGATAAGCGTTATGCATCAGTTTTCTCACCAGTGACATCCCATAAAGATTAGACTGATGAGCAATTGCCATCTCCTGGTCAATGGAAGTGAAGCTGAAAGGCAAACTGTCAGGCCTTTTGCAATAATAAGTTTTAGAAGATTTTGTTTTCTCTATCTCTTCCTATGTGGTTCCTGTAAGTTTTCTACTTGAGTCGCTGTTCCTTCTGACATCAACTATGTCTCTGTGTGGGCCTCTTCTGACTCTGGATCCAGAAAAGGTTCTTACACAGGGCTGGGGTTAAAGTTGTAATTGTTTCTGGATAAGGCCTTTGGTTCAAAGCTTGACTCTATTACCTATTTACAAGTGTTCTCCAATACCAAAACAGATTTTGTTGGCATCCTGTAGGTTGCCTCAGGATCAGAGGGAGTAAGTCGTTCAATTATCTTGTCATCTGGTTTCAAAATTAACCTTATTTGTGTCTATTGCCTGTAGTAATTGAACAATTTATCTTTCATGTTGTGTTAAAATATTTATCCTGTATATCTTCCACCTCCTTCACTCCTTGCTCTTTTGCTCTATATGAGTAATGACTTAAGTGGAATGTGCATACACGAACCTGTAATTATTGACTTTTTATTCACTTCTTTGATAACAAAACTAAGCTGAATCGCTTATTTATGTCCATACTAAAATAAAATGCACAGGTATTTGGCACCAAATTACAAAGAATTAAACCATGAGAAGAACAAGAAGGGGAGCAAATTGTACTTAGCCCAGAATGTGGTCACAAGTGATGCACTCGAGGCTTTCTCAGATCTACCAGTCAGAGAGGAGATAGACGCACTGTCAGCACCAGAGGAATTCAGCAAAGCCATTCACTATCTCGCTTGCAGGAGAGCCCCTGGAAATGACGGTATTGCTCCCGAAGTTTTGAAGATTGGCAAATCAGCATTGCTGCACCATCAGCATGAGATCCTCTGTCTCTGCTGGGAGAGAGGCTATGTACCACAAGTCGTGTGAAACACCAACATTGTCACCTTGCACAAGAATAAAGGCGACCTCAGTGACTAACAACTATCACAGAATCTCCCTCCTCATGGGAAAGGCCTTTGCCTGAGTAGTTTTGGCACAGTTGCCTGACCTTGCTCAATGTGTCTACCCAGAATTGCTGTGTGGTTTTAGAGCAGCCAGATCCACAGTGGATATGATCTTACTACACCAGCTGCAGGAGAAATGTTGAGAGCAGCAAAAACCACTCCATCACATTCACTGTCTTGACAAAGGCATTAGACTTGGTCAGCGTAACTGGGCTCTTTAAGGCTGCCGCAGAAGATAGGCTGCCCTCCAAAACTGCAGGGCATGATCACTTCCTTCAATAAAGACATGAACAGTACTGGATGCTTTAACAGCACATCTTCTAAAGCCTTCCCGGTGAGAAGTGGAGTAAAGCCAGGGTGTGTTCTCGCACTGACTTTCTTTGGCCTCTTCTCTGTGCTGCTTCAGTATGCTTTTGGAGAATGTGCAAAGCCAGTCTACCTACGTACCAGAGCTGACGGTAAACTCTTCAACACTGCTTGTCTGCACTCCAAGACCCAAGATCTGAGAGGTCTTGACATAGTCATCATTGACACTATTGACTCAAATGACTGCATCAATGAGGAAATCAATAAATTTGCACAAACAACTATCTGGACCTGAACCCCAGTAAAACAAAGGAAAAAGCGGACTTTAGAAAACAAAAATACCCTGTCCCCACCCTGGAAATAAATGGTCAGTGTTGGAGAATTCAAGTTCCTCAGCATAACTATAGATAACAAAATCCACTTTAAGACTAATTGTGGGCTGATATTCTCCAAGTGCCAACAATGGCTATTTTTCCTTTGGAAGATTTGGAAACTTCAGGTCCAGCCAGATTCTTCAGATATTTTATAAGTGCTTCACTGAATCAATATTAACCTGCAACATCACAGCATGGTTCAGAGCAATGAGCACTATCAACCTCAGCCCACTCAACAGAATTGTCAGAATCATTGGCCAGGAAGAAGAATCACTCAGCAGCATCCATAAGAGACAGACAATAAAGGAGGCTCAAAAAATAGTAGAGGACATCACACACACTGCAGGTTCCTGCCTAATAACACCAGAAGAGTCTTGTTAGTTTTGTACCTTCCTCCATTCACCTCAACACCCAATTTTGAATATACAGTATGCAGAGTATCTTTGACAGTAAAAACAGCCATTTTTATTGTGTATTTGTATTTTAAGTTGCATGCATTTTTTTATCTATTGTCAGTACTTTATTTAGTGTTTCACTGTATGTAGTGTGGGGTTGTGCATCTTAAGTTCTGTGATGTTGTCCTTACCGCTGCACAAACAAAGATCTTTATGGAAAATATTGAATTGAATACCGTGTCTTCATTGTTGAGCTGTTGTTTGCCAACGACACAGCACTGACTTCCCACATGGAAGGACAACTGCAGCATCTCATCGAGCCTGCAAGGAGTTCAGACTGACCATCAGCTTAAAGAAGCCAAATGTCATGGACTGGGACACTGACTTCCTCCCATCTATTATCATCGAAGGTCACACTCTAGAGGTGGTTGACTCCTTCACCTGACTTGGGCCAACCATCACAAACACTCTGTCTCTTGATGCTGAGCTGAGCAACAGGATAGCCAAGGCTGCAGCTGCCATGGCTGGGCTGAACAAGAGAGTGTGCAGCAACAGTCAACTGACTGCAAATACCAAGCTGTGTGTGTACTAGGCCTGTGTTCTTGGCACTCTCCTCTGCAGCATTGAAGCCTGGACAATTCATGCGAGCCATGAGAAGAAACTGAACAGCTTTCACATCTGCAGCCTTAGACAGATCCTGCACATAGCTTGGCAGGACAGAGCCACTAATACAGAGGTTTTACAATGTGCAGGTATCCCGAGGGTGTTTGCCCACCTCCGCCGGAGGTGGATCAGATGGTTAGGGTATGTCAGATGAATGTGCTCTGGTTGAAACCCATAAGACCTAATGTATGGGCAACTTGCAGAGGGCACACACCCTAATTGTCATCCACAGCTTCACTTCAAGGACATCTGCAAATGGATCTGAAGCTGGCCAGCATTGATGTGAACAATGGAAAGACGGAGCAGACAACGGGGGCGCCTGGAGTCTATCAGTTCAAAACGGCATACAAAGAGCAGAAAGTACCAGCATCAATGAGCTGGGTGCCAAGAAAGCTCAATGGAAGGAAAGGGCCACTCCAACCAGATGCCCATCTTCCTTCACCTAGAGCCAGTGTGGAAGAGAATGGGATTCCTCAGCCACTCTAGGAAATGCCCCATCATGAGCTGACTTCTCCGTTGTGTTACCCACGTCTTTTTAGACAGAAGGATGCCAACAAAAAAATTACTTCATTGATAACACAACTAAGTTTAATATACTTATTTATGCTTGATGTCCATACGAAGACAATTTGAACAGATATTTGGCACCAAATGACGAAGAATTAAACTGTGAGAAGACCAAGAAGGGGAGCAAATTAGGAGGAGTGAATTCAAAGTCAAATCAAGAACAGAAGGAAATGTGCAGAATGGATTAAGAAAGAGGAAGATAAAAGGAAGCAAAAAGGAAAAGTAGTGAATTTATACAATATTGCATCTTAAAGCCTCCTAAAATAATTTGTCTTTCTTTGTTTATTTTCTTTCCATGACCTGGGCATCACTGAGAAGGCTGGTACTTATTGACCTTTGTAACTGCTCTTGAGAATTAGGAGGTGGTCCACCTGCTTCAACCTACTGTGATTATTCTAATTAAATTACTCTCATTCTACCATAGAGCAGGGAGTTCCAAGAGTTAGATCCAGTGATGGTGAAGCCTAACGGCCTAAATCTGCTCCTATATTTTATGGTCTAGAGATATATTTCAATATCAGTTTAATACATGACACGAAGGGACCAGCCTGCTAGTGATGGTATTTCTATGCACTTCTTGGCCTTTTAGAATCATAATCAGTTTTAATATCACCAGCACGTGTGAAATTTGCTGACTTTGTGGCAACAGTACAGTGCAATACACAATAATAGAGAAAAAACTGTGAATTACAGTAAGTATATATAAATATTTATAAAATAGTTAAATAAGTAGCACAAACATAGAAAAAAACAAAAGTGACATAGTGTTCCTGGGTTCAATGTCCATTCAGAAATCAGATGGCGGGGGGAGAAAGCTGTTACAGAATCGTGTGCCTTCTGGCTTCTGTACTTCCTTCCTATTGGTAGCAAAGAGAACAAGGCATGGGAGATAGGGGTCCTTAATGATGGAAGCTACCTTTTTGAGGCATCACTCCTTGAAGATGTCCTGGACACTGTAGAGGCTGGTGTTCATGATGGAGATGGCTAGGTTTACGGATTGAGATTCAGATTTATCTATCACATGTTTTCGATCATGTCCACGATATCCTGAAGTGGGAAGGAGAACAGCCAGAGGTTGTGGTACATATTGGTACCAATGACATAGGCTGGAAAAGGGAGGAGGTCTTGAAAACACACTACAGGGAGTTAGGAAGGAAGTTGAGAAGCAGGATCTCTGGTAGTAATCTCGGGATTACTGCCTGTGCCACATGACAGTGAGTATAGGAATAGAATGAGGTGGAGGATAAATGCGAGGCTGAGGGATTGGTGCAGGAGGCAGGGATTCAGATTTCTTGATCATTGGGACCTCTTTTAGGGTAGGAGTGACCTGTACAAAAAAGACAGGTTGCATTTGAATCTGAGCAGGACCAATAACCTGGCAGGGAGGTTTGCTAAGGCTATTGGGGAGAGTTTAAACTAGAATTGCTGAGGGGTTGGAACCGAACTGAAGAGACAGAGGAAGGGGTGGTTGGCTCACAAATAGAGAAACCTTGGAGACAGTGTGAGAGGGAGGATAGGCAGGTGATAGAGAATGGACATGCTCAGACTGATGGTTTGAGATGTGTCTATTTTAATGCAAGAAGCATCATGAAAAAAATGAATGAGTTTAGAGTGTGGATCAGTACTTGGAGCTATGATGTTGTGGCCATTACAGAGACTTGGATGGCTCAGGGGCAGGAATGGTTATTTAGAGTGCCAGGCTATAGATGTTTCAGAAAGGACAGGTAGGGAGGGAAAAGAGGTGGAGGCATGGCACTGCTGATCAGAGATAGTGTCGGGCTGCAGAAAAGTAGGAGGTCATGGAGGGATTGCCTACTGAGTCACTGTGGTGGAAGTTAGGAACAGGAAGGGGTTAATAACACTTGATGTTTTTTATACAGCATCAATAGTAACTGGGATATTGAGCAGCAGATAGGGAAACAGATTCTGGAAAGGTTTAATAATAACAGGGTTGTCGTGGTGGGAGATTTTAATTCCCCAAATATCGATTGGCATTTCCCTATAGCAAGGGGTTAAAATAGCAAAATAGCATTAAAATAGCATTTCCCTATAGCAAGGTGGAGTTTGTTAAGTGTCTTCAGGAAGGTTTCTTAACACAATAGGTAGATAACCTTACAAGAGGAGAGGCTGTACTTGATCTGGTGTTGGGAAATGAACCTGGTTAGGTATTAGATCTCTCAGTGGGAGAGCATTTTGGAGATACTGACCACAATTCTATCTCCTTTACTATAGCATTGGAAAGGGATAGGAACAGACAAGTTAGGAAAGCATTTAATTGGAGTAAGGGGAAACATGAGGCTATCAGGCAGGAACTTGGAAGCATAGATTAGGAACAGATGATCTCAGGGAAATGTACAGCAGAAATGTGGCAAATGTTCAGGGGATGCTTGTGTGGAGCTCTGCATAGATATGTTCTAATGAGACAGGGAAAGAATGGTAGGGTACAGGAACTGAGGTGTACAAAGGCTGTTGAAAATCTAGTCGAGAAGAAGAGAAAAGCTTACAAAAGGTTCAAAAAACTAGTTAAAGATCAACATCTAGAAGGTTATAAGGCTAGCAGGAAGGAGTTTAAGAATGAAATTAGGAGAGCCGGAAGGGGCCATGAGAAGGCTTTAGCGGGCAGGATTAAGGAAAACCCCAAGGCATACTACAAGTATGCGAAGATCAAGAGGATAAGACGTGAGAGAATAGGACCAATCAAGTGTGACAGTGGAAAAGTGTGTATGGAACTGGAGGAGATAGCAGAAGTACTTAATGAATACTTTGCTTCAGTATTCACTATAGAAAAGGATCTTGGCAATTGTTGGGATGACTTACAGTGGACTGTGTTATGAAACCAGTAACTGGTTTCACTTACCAGCAAAGATAGATATGTCAGTTGAAGTCCAATGGTACTATTTTCAAAAGTTTTATTAATAAAGGGGCACAAAAATTAAGGTTAATACAAACATTCAGATAACATGCGTCAATACTCAATCTAAAACGCAGGTACATTAATAATCACTCAGAAATAAGCTCTTTCGTTGTCTAGGGTATAATACTGAGTCCAATTGGAAATATAAAGAGTCACTCTGAAGTCTGCAGGCTTTTCCGTTTTGGTTTCACGTGTTGGAGAGAGAGAGAGAGAGATTGTTAGGAAAAGAGAACACTTGCCGTTGTCTTTATGAATCAAATCCTCAGCCTCAGAGGATTTGGCTTCCCTGGTGTTAAATAAAAGCGGTTTTCCGTTGGTTCTAGCCACAAACTCCGCATTCGGAATTTAACGCACGTGGCTTCCTTCAAAATGGCTTCCCGTTCCCACGGGAAGCGGTATCGTGCTTCTCGGTGTCTCCTTGGTGCGTCTGAGGGTCGTCCTCTTTCAGACCCTTCTTTATACTGCCTCACGGGATCTCAGGTGTCAATCAGGTTGCAGGTGATGCAATCTCTCTCTCAACCAGCCCACTTTGCCCGAGGGCTTTACAATGTCCCTGCGAGTTGGCACGTCTGCAGTTCCCAGGTGTCTCCTGAGAACAATGCAACAGTCGCCAGCTTTTTGTCCCAGTGGAATGCGGTATCCAGCACGTCGCTGTCTTTCCATTTCCTGTGTCCATTCGGCATCTCTCTCTCTCTCTCTTGCTCTCTCTCGGGTCATTGACCCCCCTTTCACTAGGGCTCTTGCAATTCTCACAAAGGAGGGGGCTGGTATCATAACAACTGAAACGCTTGAGCATGTAGATATTAAGAAAGCGGATGTACTGGAGCTTTCGGAAAGTATCAAGTCGGATAAGTCACCGGGATCGGATGAGATGTACCCCTGGCTACTGTGGGAGGTGAGGAAGGAGTTTGCTGAGCCTCTGGTGATGATCTTTGCATCATCTGGAGGATTGGAGGGTTTCAGATGTTGTTCCCTTATTCAAGAAAGGGAGTAGAGATAGCCCAGGAAATTATAGACCAGTGAGTCGTACTTCAGTGCTTGGTAAGTTGATGGCAATGATCCTGAGAGGCAGGACTTATGAACATTTGGAGAGGCACAATATGTTTAAGAATAGTCAGCATGGCTTTGTCAAAGGCAGGTTGTGCCTTACGAGCCTGATTGAACTTTTTGAGGAGTGTATATGGATTTCATCAAGGCATTTGATAAGATACCCTATGCAAGGCTTATTGAGAAAATAAGGAGGCATGGGATCCAAGGGGACATTCCTTTGTGGATCCAGAATTGGCTTGCCCACAGAAGGCAAAGAGTGGTTGTAGACGGGTCATATTCTGCACGTAGGTTGGTGATCAGTGGTGTGCCTCAGGGATCTGTTCTGGGCCTCCTACTTTTCGTAATTTTTATAAATGACCCGGTTGAAGAAGTGGAGGGATGTGCTAGTAAATTTGCTGATGACACAAAGGTTGGGGGTGTTGTGGATAGTGTGGAGGGCTGTCACAGGTTACAGCGGGATATTGATAGGATGCAAAACTGAGCTGAGAAGTGGCAGATGGAGTCCAACCCAGATAAATGTGAAGTGGCTCATTTTGGTAGGTCAAACATAATGGCAGAATTTAGCACTAATGGTAAGACTTTTGGCCGTGTGAAGGATCAGAGGGATCTTGGGGTCTGAGTTCATAGGACACTCAAAGCTGCTACGCAGGTTGACTGTGTAGTTAAGAAGGCATACGGTGCATTGGCCTTCATCAACCATGGGATTGAGCTTAGGAGCCGAGAGGTAATGTTGCAGCTATATAGGACCCTGGTCAAACACCACTTGGAGCACTGTGCTCAGTTCTGGTCACCTCACTAAAGGAAGGATGTGGAAACCATAGAAAGGGTGCAGAGGAGATTTACAAGGATGTTGCCAGGATTGGGGAGCATCCCTTATGAGAATAGGTTGAGTGAACTCAGCCTTTTCTCCTTGGAGTGACAGAGGATGAGAGGTGACCTGATAGAGGGGTATAAGATGATGAGAGGCATTGATCGTGTGGATAGTCAGAGCCTTTTTCCCAGGGTTGAAATGGCTAACATGAGAGGGCACAGTTTAAAGATGCTTTGAAATAGGTACAGAGGAGATGTTAGGGTAAGTTTTTTATGCAGAGAGTGGTGAGTGCGTGGAATGAGTGATGGTGGAGGCGGAAATGATAGGGTCTGTAAGAGAATCCTGGATAGGTACTGTACATGGAGCTTAGAAAAATGGAGGGCTATGGGTAACCCTAGGTAATTTCTAAAATAAGTATATGTTTGGCACAGCATTGTGGGCTGAAGGGCCTGTATTGTGCTGTAGGTTTTCTTTGCTTCTATGTATATCGAAACATACTGTGGTTTGTGTTAACAAGGTTGAGCTGGGGGGCAGCCCACAAATGTTGCCACACTTTCTGGCACCGATATTGTACACCCTCAATGTTCAGCACAACACACTCACATAATTTTAAACAAAGCTGATAGGGGGATGGGGAATCAGAGTGCTAGAGCTGCAGATGGGGTAATTGCTGCACAAGTTGATGCAGGGTGTGGTGAGACTGTGTGGATGGATAGGAAAATGACAGGGCAAACTTTCAGCTGGTGGGTGAGGTGAAGTGTAATGCGGGGGCAAAATCGAAAAGGGTGATGAATACAGGACTGAAGGTGTCATATTTGAATGCACACACTATACAGAATAAGGTAGTTGATCTTGTAGAGCAGTCAGATATTGGCAGCAATGTCATTGTGGGTACCAGTGAGTCACTGCTCAGTGTTTGACATCAAGGACGCACCTTATGTTGAAAGGGCAGGCAGGTAGGCAAAGGGTGTAGTTAGGCTTCATTGGTAAAAAACGGAAATCGAGTCCTTAGAAAGAGGTGACATAGGATCAGCAGATGTAGAATCGTTGTTGCTAGAATGAAGAAACTGCAAGGGTAAATGAATCCCTGATGGGAATCGAAAATATTTCAATGGAAAATAAAAAAAGGCATGTAGCAAGGGCAATGTTATGACAGTCATGGGGGGGTTTTGATGTCCAGAGAGATTGGGAACATCAGGTTAGTGCTGAATCTCAAGAGAGGGAATTTGTAGAATCCCAGAAGATGGCATTTTAGAGCAGTTTGTGGTTGAGCCCACTCGGGCTACAGATCAGCATTCAATACCATCATCCCCTCAAACCTAACCAGTAAAATCCAAGACCTTGATGTCAATCCCTCCTTGGGCAATTGGATCCTTGATTTCCTCACCTGCAGTCTCCAGTCAGTTCAGATTGGCAATAACATTTCCTCCACAATCTCTATCAGCACAGGTGCACCACAAGATTGCGTGCTCAGCCTCCTGTCGTACTTGCTTTACACTTACGACTGTGTGGTTAAGCACAGTTCCAAGGTCACATTCAGATTTGCTGATGACACCATCATTGTAGGCCGAATCAAAGCTGGTGATGAATCAACATGGAAGAGGGAGATTGAAATCTGGCTGAGTGATGTTGTAACAACACCCCTTATTTAATGTCAGCAGGACCAAAGAGCTAATTATTGACTTCATTGGAGGATCAGAGGTGGAGAAGGTCAGCAGTTTTAAATGTCTCATTGTTATGATTTTGGAGGACCTTCCTTAGCAGTTAGCAAAGATTCAAAATGACCATCTTAAACTTTTGGAAAAACTTCTATAGTTGTATAGTGGAACATTTATTAACTGGCTGCATCATAACTTGGTATGGAAACACATGGCCCTTGAACAGAAAATCCTATGAAAAGTAGTGGATATAGCCCAGTCCATCAAGGGGAAGCCCTCCCCGCCATTGAGCACATTTACATGAAACACTATCACAGGAAAGCAGTGTCCCATTATCAGGGACCCCGCCACCCAGGATATGCTCTCTTCTTCCTGCTGCCATCAGGAAGATGGTACAGGAGCCTCAGGACTCACACCACCAACGTTCAGAAATAGTTATTAACCCTCAACCATTATGCTCTTGAACCATAGATGATAACTTCAGACAACTTCACTTGTCCTGTCATTGAAATATTCCCACAATCAATGGACTTGTTTTCAAGGACTCTTCATCTCATGCTCTTAATACTTATTACTTACTTGTTTATTTTTATTATTTTTTTCTTTTTGTATTTGCACATTTTGTTGTCTTCTGCACGCTGGTTGAACACCCAAATTGAGCAGTCTTTCATTGATACTGTTATCATTATTGTTCTATAGATTTGTTGAGTATGCCCACAAAAAAAGAATCTCAGGTTTGTATATGGTGGCATAAATGTACTTTGATAATAAATTTACTTTGAACTTTAGAGGAAAGGCAATTCTGAATTGGGTGTTGTGTAATGAACCAAATTTGATTAAAGAGCTTAAGGTAAAGGAACCCTTGGGAGTCAGTGATCATAATATGCTAAACTTCACCTTGCAGTTTGAGAGGGAGAAGATAACATCTAATGTGACGGTATTACAGCAGAATAAAGGGGATTGCAGAGGCAGGAGAGTGGAGCTGGTCAAAGTTGATTGCAATGGGACACTAGCAAGGTTGACAGCAGAAAATAATGCTGGGAGTTTCCATAGGCCCATTTGGAAGGAGCAGATAGAGACACTCCAAATATGAAGAAGTAATCTAAAGGGAGGATGAGGCAACCGTGAGTGACAAGGGAAGTCAAAGATAGCGTAAAAACAAAAAGTGATGGCATATAATCTGGCAAAAATTGGTGAGAAGTTTGAAGATTCGGGTGCTGTTAAAAACCAACAGAAGGCACTGAAAAGATGAAATAGGAAGGTAAGCTAGCCAAAAATATCAAAGAGGATACCAAATGTTTTTTTTTCAGATATACGAAGAGTTGTGAGTTTATTGGGTTATTAATGTGCAAATCTGCAACCTTATTAATCTTAAGATAAAATTGATGACATATAATTTTTGTGAAGCTAGTGGCAAGAGTACAATAAATTGTAGAGCAAAGTGATGATTTATAAGTCTAAAGGCATTTCTTTCTAATGAGAAGATGATTGTCATATTGTATAATAGGAATGCCTTGTGTAATGTCTTCACAAATGCACTGAGTGGGAACATACTGTTAGTTGGCTAATGGTCCATAAAGAATCTCTGACAAGCCACAGCATGCAGAGTTGCATTCCAGATTTCTCTTTCTGCACATTGTGTTATGGAATTTGGAAGCACGTCAATGGTCAGACACCAGACTCACAAATTAGAAAGTTGTTTATACCTTTCCATAGATGCTGCCTGGCCTGCTGAGTTCCTCCAGCATTTTGTGTGTGTCACTAAATAGATGCTCTACTTTGAGCTCCATCATGGCAAAGGATTTCCAGGAAAGAAGAGAAAACACATCAAAAATATTCTCAAAGCAGCTCTGAATAAAGGTAACATTCTCATCAACTCATAGGAAGACCTGACCTGTGGCTTCACAAAATAGAAAAGCAGCATTTAAGAAACACCTTGTGCCTTTTTAACTAAAGGATAAGGGTGCCGAGTGAAAATGATGGAAAGAATAAAGAATTTCCTAAACAATCTATCCACCTTTCCTGTCCTACTCCACCTGTGGGGAAGTCCGCAGTCCCTACACAGAACTCTGTAGCTACCTCAGAGTCGTCCAGAAATGGAGCAGAAGCAAATCATTCCTAATGGACTTTCTAAGAGAGAGAAAATATTTGTAGTGTTTTGGGGTAGCATTTCCATCTCTCTCACAATATTGAATGTTCAGTCATCCAACATGCTGTGAGAAGGCGATACAGTCTGAAACATGCAGCACTGAATAACCCAAGCTATAGATATTCCAATTGCAGATCAACAACTATTACTTTGCTGCTCATTCACTGCCAGAGGACGCTTTACTTTTTCATCTCCTTCTTTCAATAAGGAAAAGAAACGCTGTCTGAAAATAGACTTAAATGAAAATCGTTTGAACTGATTCCCTCTCTCATTTCTCATTTCAGCACATCAAGACAAGTAACTGAGGACAGCAGTTCCCACTTAAAAACCAATCTCAGCTGATAGATTATTACATATGCCAGGAGATTGTGAAAGGTTGAGACAGTTTATGCACAAGTTGTGCTAAAATTTCCATAAAATAATTGCAGCAGAAATTTGTAATTATTTTACAGTTTTTGACAAAAAATATGTTTGTTTGTAAGTGCAATGTAGGGCAAGGTTAAGGCCGGAACAGATGGGCAAAACAATGATAAATTGTAGTTCCCTCACCCCACACCTCCCGTTTCTACCTCTTACTTAAAATCTACAAACTTGTCTGTCCAGGTAGATCCATTGCTTCTGCTGCACTGAACTCATATCTGAACTTGACTTAGTTTTATCCCCCCCGATTCAGTCCCTTCCTACCTACATCTGTAACACTTCACACATCCTTGATCTTTTCAATGATTTCAAGTTCTCTGGCCCTGAGCATCTTATTTTCACCATGGATGTCCAGTCCCCATATGCCTCCATCTCCCACCAGGAAGGCCACAAAGCTTTCTGTTTCTTTCTGGACACCAGTGTGGTAAACTATGTATACCTGTCTGGACACGCCCCTCTGCTGACTGCTCCTGTGGCTCCTCCCACAGACCCCTGTATAAAGGTGATTGGAGGCACTGCTCCCCCCTCAGTCTCTGAGATGCCGTGCTCCATTTTACTGCTAATAAAAGCCTATCGTTCACCTCCCGTTTCCAAGAGTTATTGATGGTGCATCAATTTTGGGCTAAGAGTGTGGCCTTCCACAACCAGACCCAACCAAACTTGTCCGTACTTTCAATAATTTCTCCATGGGCTCTTTCCACTTCCTTCAAGCAAAATACGTGGCCATGGCTAATCACATGGATCCCAGCTATGCCTGCCTTTATGTCAGCTACGTGGAGCAGTCTGTGTTCCAAGCCTGTACTGCTGTCGAAGACTGTGTTGGTGCTGCTTCCTGCACCCATGCAGAGCTTGTTGACTTCATCATCCTTGCCTGCAACTTCCACCTGCCCTTAGATTTACCTGGTCTATTTCAGACACCTCCCGCCCCTTTCCTGATCTCTCTATCTCTGTTTCTAGAGACACCTTATCTATTGATATCTATTATAAACCCAGTGACTCTCACAGCTACCTGGACTATACCTCCTCCCAGGCTGTTATTGGTAAAAATGACATCTCCTCTCAATTCTTCCATCTTCACCGCACCTGCTCTCAGGATGAGGCTTTTTATTCCAGAACGAAGGAGCTGAGCTTCTTCAAAGAACGGGGCTTTTCTTCCTCCACCAACAACACTGCCTTCAACTGCATCTCTTCCATTTTAGAAAAACATAGAAAACATAGAAAACCTACAGCACAATACAGGCCCTTCGGCCCACAAAGTTATGCCAAACATGTCCCTATCTTAGAAATTACTATGCTTACCTATAGCCCTCTAGTTTACAAAGCTCCATGCACCTATCTAAAAGCCTCTTAAAAGACCCTATTGTATCGTATTTTGCGCACATCTGCCTTCACCCATCCTCCTGCCTCCCCACCACAGATAGGGTTCCCTTGTCCTCACCTACCACCCTACCAGCCTCCACGTACAGCACATAATTCTCTGTAACTTCCACCGTCTTCAATGGGATCCCACCACCAATCACATCTTTCCCTCCCCCCAACTTGCTGCTTTGTGCAGCGATTGCTCCCTACGTGACTTCCTTGTTCATTCATCCCTCCCCACTGATCTCCCTCCTTGCAAGTGGAACAAATGCTCCAACTGCCTCTACACCTCCTCCCTCACTACCATTCAGGTCCCAAGCAGTCCTTCCAGGTGAGGGGACACTTCGCCTGTGAGTATGTTGGGGTCATCTACTGTATCTGGTGCTCCCAGTATGGCCTCCTGTGTCTCAGTGCGACCTGACATAGATTGGAAGACCGCTTCACCGAACACCTACACTCCATTTTCGGGAAGCTGGATCTCCCAGTGGGCACCCATTTTAATTCCACTTCCCATTTCCATTCCCATTCTGACATGTCAGTCCATGGCTGTGGTGAGGCCACACTCAGATTGGAGGAGCAACACCTTATATTCTGTCTGATTAGCCTGCAACCTGATGGTATGAACATCAATTTCACGAACTTCCGGTAATGCCCCCCTTTACCATTCCTCATTCCCATTTCCCTCTCTCTCCTTATTTCCTTATCTGACCATCACCACCTTCTGATACCCCTTCGCCCTTTCTTTATTCCATGGCCTTCTGTCCTCTCCTATGATATTCCTCCTTCTCCAACCCTGTATCTCTTTCACTAATCAACTTCCCAACTCTTTACGTCACCCCTCCCTCCCTCCAGGTTTCACCTATCTCCTTGTGTTTCTTCCTCCTCTTCCCCCACCTTCTAGCTCTGACTCCTCATCTTTTTTTCTCCAGTCCAGATGAAGGGTTCGGCATGAAACATCGACTATACTCTTTTTCATAGATGCTGCCTGGCCTGCTGAGTTCCTCCAGCACTTCGTGTGTGTTGCCTGGATTTCCAGCATCTGCAGATTTTCTCTTGTTTGCAAATCTGTAGCAATTGTTTTAAAGTGATGGGAACACTTCTTACCTAACTTTTTAAAAATTGAGATTATATTGAACATTCTTTTCAAACCATTTTGAAGATTTTATGCAAAAAATTTTGATTTACACCAATTTTTAAAAAGTGAATGTGGTTATCACATTACTGATTTCAGGTAAATACTGAGCATAACATTGTAAAGGTGCAGCATTAACATATGCAAAGAAAGCATACATTAAGTTAACAACTACATTTATGCACACAGTAATTCAATTCTCCACTTTATTGAGTGAGCCTTTCAATCTAATAGTCAAGTTACTTGAAAGGTCAAGTCATAAAACAGCTGGTAATGTAGCAATGAAAGTGTTTGTGAAAATGGTAAATTTGTGTAACTAGGTAAGTCTGAAAAGATTGAAAATTCCATACGAAACATTTACTGGTGCTAGTGGGATGAAGAATCAGATGTGAGGGTAAGAGCAGCAGATGCTGATTGAATTATAGTAATGTTGAATTTGGAAAGCAGATAAAATTTATACAGCCTTAAATACATATCATAGAGCGACAGATGCTAGAAATTGAAGTAAAAAAGAAATCATGAGAGCACTCACTAGTATAGGAAAGGAAAGAAAAACAGTTAAGTATTCAAGTCTGGGATACTTGGTCAAAATCTTCTTGCAGCAGTATTCTCATTACATTTTCAGATCCATACTTCATGACATGCATCAACACATATATACTCTTCTCCTCCAGT
This sequence comes from Hemitrygon akajei, assembly GCF_048418815.1. Taxonomy (NCBI): domain Eukaryota; kingdom Metazoa; phylum Chordata; class Chondrichthyes; order Myliobatiformes; family Dasyatidae; genus Hemitrygon; species Hemitrygon akajei. The sequence goes on along the minus strand of NC_133146.1, from coordinate 45,984,964 downwards.
TCTTCCAAAATTTTCCAAACATAGAACATTTTTTTCTTCTTATTTCACAGATGCTGTCAGAATTACTGAATATTTCCAGCTTTTTAGGGCATTTATGGTTTGGAACCCATAAAAAGGCTTTTTTTAAGATCTGAAATATTAACCCTTTTTTTTTCTTTTGATAGGTAATCCCTGTTGCCAGGCTACATTGATCATTTTTGGTTCTTGTTTTAAATTTCCAGCATCCATGCTATTCTTATAATAAGCCTATTGAAATGATATGTTCATGGGTGTAATATTCTTTCCTTATCCAAACAGCAAAAACAAAACCTTAAGCAGAGCAATCATTAAATAAAAATAGAATATGCTGTAAATACTCTCCATGTCAGTTAGCATCTGTGGAGAAAGAAATAGAGCTAGCATTTCAGGTCAACAGAAATGGAAGTGCAATTGCTGAGCACGTTTTTCATTGGAGAGAAGAGGAGGGAAAAGCGAAGAGAGTGATAAGGTGAAAGAGATAATGAAAGCAAAAATGCAATTGTTGACTGCTGAGAGAGAGGATGCTGAAGACATTAAGGCATGTAAGCATGGATCTAAACAAGAGAAAATAATGAAGGTACAGAGAAGAGAAATAGTATTAAAACCATGGTATACACAATACTGCAGTTCAGAATCAGAATCAGGTTTAATATAATTGGGATATGTTGTGAAATTTGTTGTTATGCAGCAGCAGTACATTGCAATACATAATAAAAACTAAATTACTGTAAGAAGTCTATAAATATAATATGGTCAATTAAATAAGTAGTGCAAAAAGAGAGGGGAGAAAAGTAGTGAGAAGTGAGGTAGCAGTGTTCATGGGTTCAATGTCCAGTCAGAAATCTAATGGCAGAAGGGAAGAAGCTATTCCTGAATCATTGAATGTGTGCTTTCAAGCTCCTGTACTTCCTTTCTGATGGTAGCGTTGAGAAGAGGGCATAATCTGGGTGATGAGGGTCCTTAATGATGGACGCCACCTTTAAGAGGCACTGCTTCTTGAAGATGTCCTGGATGCTGGGCAGGCTAGTGCCCATGATGGAGCTGTTACGCGCTGTGATGTTTCACTGCTAATGTAATGGTTTCTCTGTAGCAGCAATGTTTGGGTTATGTCTGGAGATAATGGGGGCTTTGGAGTGTGCGCCATCCAATGAGAGGCATGTTGTTCTTTCTTGTAGGCCTGAGAGAAGGGGTTTCGCAGTCTTTTGTCGGTGAGAGATGAAGAGAGAAGATGTGAGTGAAGAGAGTTGGTAGAGCGCTGGACAGAGTGGACTTGGAGCGAGGGTCTGAAGGTCAGCATCACTTGGAGATCGATGGGGAATGAATGGATGGAACCCTGAGCTCCCATGGATGTATTACATTGTTTCATGTGAATGGGCCTTTCTCTTTTTTTGTTTCTTTAAAAACCTATAGTCAAATTAAGAATTATAAAGCTTAATCGTTTAATTGCATATTGTGTACTGTTTGTTACTTCATGGTACTGATTTGTAACAGGGGACACATCATGCAGCATCCACCCAAATAAGATTTCTCGAGTTTGGCTGTCTTCCCCTAGATTAAGCTGTTAACTGAACCTGAAGGTTACAGAGCTGACTGAGTTTACAATTGTCTGCAGCTTATTTTGATCCTGTGCAGTTCCCCCCCCCCCATACCAGACAGTGATGCAGCTAGTTAGAATGCTCGCTACAGTATATCTGTAGAAATCTACGAGTGTCTTTGGTGACATACCACATCTCCTCAAACTCATAATGAAATATAGCCACTGTCTTTGTAACGGCATTGATATGTTGGGTCCAGGAACTTAAAATCTGATTTACAGGAGATATAAAGAGATAAAGCTAAATCTAAAATTACTGATTGATGACCTACCCTATTCCTCTACAAAGTGGAAAAGCTGAATATCTGAAGTTGTGAATTCAACCTTGTGTATGACGTGCCTAATCAGAAGATGTGATGCTGTTGCTTGTAGCTTATCTAGGACTTTTCTAAAGCAATGTTCAACAATGGAATGATGACCAAAGATGGAGAAGTTGGAGAAGGATTGAACTGTCACAGAAAATAACAGGCTGACTGTCGGTGTGGTGGTATTCTACAACTAGTGCACTAAATTGGAAGCATTTTTCTCCAGACAATTGACTGCTATGAACACCCCATTACCAGCTTCTCTCATCCAATAGCCACGATTCAGTGTCTTTTTTGATTCATCCTATCACACATATTCCTTGTGTCCACTCCTCCACTCAAACTCTTCTCTCAACTCTACTTGTTAGTTTCTAACTTTTTTCTTGTTTTGATGCTAAGCCATCAGCCTGAAATATTCATTACCTTTTATCTCCATGCATGCTGACTGACCTGCTGGCTATTTCTAGCATGCTCAGTCCTTTGTGGGTCATTGTTTTTTTAAAATCCTTTATTTTAATTAATACTAAGAAGGCATAATTCCCCTGTGGCAGACTTCAATCCCACCAAGATCTTCTGAATATACTTCCATCCACAGTGGGCTGAACAATCTGTCGAAAGTTTGGATCAAAGTATCCCGAGATTCTTCTTTTTCCTAGCAATACAGTTAAATGAATCAAATATTCTCAAAATTAGTTTAGTCTTTCAGAGCCAAACAATCAGAAGCCAGTGATCCATTATTATCTGTACTTAGTCATACAGTAACAGCTATCTGACAGTTAGCTACGACTCAGACTGCAGCATGGCATTCAATTAGTTTTGCACATCGTTAGATGTTATTTAGTCAGTTCTTTCATTGCCTTTAGCAACTCAACATGTAGAACTCCACTGAGATGAAATCTGGAGAGCAGCAGCTCTGACAGCCAGTCTCATTTTAGTTAAAATGTAAAAGGAAATTGTTATGAGAAAGTACCGGGCAGACTGTAAACTCATTTGAATACAACATCAGCTCTCTATTTTATAGATTAACAATTTACTCTTGGTAATGCAGTTTTTGATAATCAGGCTCACAACCAGGCCAACATCACAACTCACAGGCCATTAGAGGCTGCATAGAGTGCATGAGACAATCAACATGGGCTGCATTATCTCCCACTCTCCCCCAAAGACTTCTGCAAAATAGAATCCACAAATATGCATAATCCAATGAACTGCACTTTGGGGACTCTTAGGCCAAATGCTGCTAATAAGTCTCTCTAACAGAAAATCGTGCCCTGACATTTCATGGAGGACAAGATGCATACATAAAATCCAAACCTAGTTTATAGTCAAGGGTATAATTTATGACCACTCCTAAAGTCCATTTAAAGTCTAACAATTGGTCTGAGAATTGTGAAGGCAGTTCAGATTTAACTATGTTCACGTTGATTGGATTGTATTTTCCTCACTAAGGTTACAATGGTTCAGAAATCTGGTTCACAATATTAAGACAATTACGAATGGACCCTAATGCCAACAACAACTCCCACAACAGAACAGAGACTACAAATAAAATTAGTATGTTTTTAGAATGAAAAGGAAAAATTCTGCCCTCTAAATACTGAAATTGAATAAACATAAATTGTGACAGGAGACTGGAAAATAACATCACTCTTCATCAAACTTTTTTATTTGCTTTAAGTTTAGAAAAAGTTCTGAATTCACATTTTATCTTTAATATAAAGCCATGACTTGCTTTATATTAATGGATGATGGACTTGGTGGCTTTTTTGCAATGCTTGCAGATGATGTGAAGATAGGTGGAGGGGCAGGCACTTTTGAAGAAGCATAGAGGCTACAGAAGGACTTTGCAGATTAGGTGAACGGGCAAAGAAATGGCAGGTGGAATACAGTCAGGAAGTGTATGGTCATACACTTTGGTAGAAGAAATGAAAAGGTTGACTATTTTCTAAATGGAGAGAGAATACAAAAACCCAATGTACAAAGGGACTTGGGAGCCCTTGTGCAGAATTCCCTAAAGGTTAATTTGCAAATTAAGTCTGTGGTGAGGAAGGCAAATGAGATGTTAGCATTTATTTCAAGAGGACTAGAATATAAAAGCAAGAATGTAATGTTGAGACTTTATAAAACACTGGTGAGGCCTCACTTGGAGTATTGTGAGCAGTTTTGGGCCCCTTTTCTTAGAATGGGTGTGCTGAAACTGGAGAGAGTTCAAAGGAGGTTCATAAACATGATTCCAGGATTGAATGGATTGTCACATGAAGAGCGTTTGTTGGCTCTGGTTCCAAGGTTGTCAAGCTGAGGAGTGGTAATGGGGACAAGCTCCCGATACCTAAAAGTGCTCCTCACGGCGTGCGCCTCAACTAGCCTCTGGCAACAAAGTCCAACTCCTGGCCTTCTCGTGTGGCTTAGTCTTTAAGCCCAGCGGAACTGTTTCTACTGACAGGAGAAGGGGCAAAGGCGGGTCCTGGCACCTTAAAACCAATGCTTTGGGTAGATGGAGATCATCAGCCTGGGAAGGCAGTCCATCTACGAGAGGGAAAACTCTGATTTAAAACCTACTCTGCCTTGCTGCCATACCCATTCATGGGAAAGGCTTCCAGAGTAAACCCTGAGGACAAATCTGGTGCTGGAGTCCCTAAGGCAGTCCAACGTTGTCTTCAACCTCGTTCTGCCAACTCCTGCGACGTCACTGGTGCCAAGCTGTATTGGCCCTTGCCCTTCCCTTGGACAACGTTGGTGGCCTGGAGAGGGGAGATTTGTTGCTTGGGCAACTGCTGGTCTTCAATACAACCTTGCCCAGGCCTGCGCCCTGGAGATGCTGAAGCAAGACTTTCCAGGTGCAGATCCATGGTCTTGCGAGACTAATGGATGCCATCCAGTTGTTGGTTCGGGGCCTGTGTTCACTGGAATTCAGAAGAATGAAGGGTGACCTCATTGAAGCCTATTGTATGATGGAAGGCCTTGATAGAGTGGATGTGGAGAGGATGTTTCCTATGGTTGGAGAGTCTAAGACCAGAGGACACAGTATCAGAATAGAGGGACATCCTTTTAGAATGGAAATGAGGAGGAATTTCTTTAGCCAGAGAGTGGTAAATCTGTGGAATTTTTTGCCACAGGTAGCTGTTGAGGCCAAGTCTTTATGTAAAGTTAAGGCAAAGGTTGATAGATTCTTGACTGGTCGGGGCAGGAGAAGGCAGGAGATTGGGGCTGAGAGGAAAACTGGATCATCGATGAGCAGACAATGAGCAGAGCAGATTCGACAGGCCAAATGGCTTAACTCTGTTCCTATATCTTATGGTCTTAAGCATCAACATATAGAAACACATAGTTAGTTGGTTTTTCAGGATATGGCTGATTTTGGTAAGGCCAGGATTTAATGCCATTTTCTAGTTGCCCTCAAGAGTTTGCTACTGAACTGCTTTTTGAACTACTGTTCTTCTTCTGGTGAAGGTATTCCCACACCCCTTCGGGGAGGGGTTTCCAGAGTTCGATCGGTGATGAAGGAGAAATAGTCATACATTTCAAAAACTAAACTATAATCAAGATGGCTGTTTCCTATGTATCTGCTTTCTTTGTCCTGTACAGTAGAGGTTGCAGGGTTTTATTTACTTATTGAGCTGCAGCGTGGAATAGGCCTTTTCAGCTCTTTGAACTGCGCCACCCAGCAATCTCCAATTTAATCCTAGCCTGATCACTGGACAAGTTACTATGACCAATTATCTTATCAACCAGTACTTCTTTGGACCGCAGGAGGAAACAGGACCTCCTGGATGAAACCCACGCAGTCAATGGGAGAAAGCACAGACAGGGGCGGGAATTGAACCCCGGTCACTGTTACTGAAAAGCTTTGTGCTAACCACTGTGCTACCAAGCCACCCAAAAGGAGGTGCATTTGGAGTAGCCTGGGCAATTAACCACTGTACACTTTGTTGAGGTATATATTTCAACGACAGTGGTTGAGATAATCAACGTTTAATTAACAATTTAATGGATAGCTTTGTCCTGGTTTGTGCTGAGTTTCTTGAGTGTGGATGGAAATGCTTTCGGCCAGGCAGCTGGGAAGTATTCTATTGTAGTTGCGCGCAACGCACTACTAAAGAAACACATGGAGGCAGAGAGAGCTGAACTCAGAATGTGTTCACTGATTCAAAATCGCGCGCTTAAATCTCCCCTCCCATGGGCCCTTGCGACCCATGGGGCGGACATGGTGTCAGACCGTCCCTGGAAGGTAAGCCCTGAGCGGGTAGTTCCAAACGTGCTACTGCGTGTCTGCCCGCGGCTCCCGATGGTGGTACGAGTCCCGCGTGTGCGGACCGCCACACTATCACAGTCCTTATTTGTGCCTTGTGGGGTGATGGGAATGTTTTGGTGTTTTAGGAAATGAGAGACTTGCTGGAAGGCACCTAGACATTGACCTGTTCTTGAAATCTGACTCATTATAAGTTTCAGGTGAGACACAAAATGGTGATAGTAGGGGATCGCGTGACGGTAGTTCAGATCCTTCAACAATATAAATTTGCAGTGTAATAGGACATTGTAATGGTGTAAATGGTTGTTACCTTAGAAATAAAACATCCTTGAAAAATGATAAGAATGCCATGCAGTTTTATAAAGAATCAGGAATCATTTTTTTTTAGATTGTGCTCAATTTTCCTTTCCACTGACATGATTTAGGTGTTTCTATTATTCAAGTTGCTGTGATATCAAGTGGTGGGATTTTGCTGACTAAAATAAAATACTATTTTCATCAATTTTCCGGAAATTGTTAAAAAAGCTTCTGTATTTAACAGCAACATATCATTTAAGTGTTGCTTTCCAGTATGTTAGTGGTAATGGAAATGAGTTCCTGTTGTTCTTATTTCAGTTAGCTTAAAGCAAATGTGGGTCAGGGATTTCAGTGCTGACCATTTGACCCATGAATAGATTTCCAGCTCATTACAGAGAGAATGAAAATCTGCTCCACTTCTGACAGCTGTTAAATCTAAGTAGGCTTATTTGAAGCTGTATCAGCCCAACATTGCCCTCAAAGTTGCCACTTTTACTATTAACCCTAGCAATTTCATTCTGATTGTAAGAACAGATGGTGTGGAAAATTGAAAAGTCACACAGGTTTAATAGTACGTTTTTTAAAAATTTATCCCCAGAGATCAGAGGACTTGGTTTACTGTCAATATTATGCTGGTAATAGATCCACCTGTTCCAGACAGAAGCTCTGAGAATTTAGATGGAAGAGGGGAAATATCACCTTATGGAATGCCTTGACACACAAACAGCTTACCCATATACTCTGTGCATTAATTGACGCCATGATGTTGAAAACCTGTATTTAATCTCAAAACAGAATTTTCTTTGAATTTAAGAATTACTAAGCATGGAGAGGACAAACCTGGCAATTAAATGGAACAGAATTGCGAACTTATTCCTCCAGTCAATTGTTTCTATCAAAATCATGCATGTTTATCATTTCATTGGGAATACTAACTGAGCACAGCTCAAGCACAATTATATTACAGCTATATGTAGTAATTAAGACAATTCCCCTGATTGGTGTCAAGGCAGCAAAGAATAACTTTATCTCTAATCTACTATGATATACTGTATATTGAACATTTTTGCTCTTTTAACTTCAAGGTAGTACTTCATGACTAAAAATAAGGCAAGAAATTGCTTTGTGCTAATCCTGCAGCATAATGTGAAAAATCAAAAACCAAAAATGAATTCACAACGTATTTCTTCATTGCCTTATTCGATGGGTATGTGCAATTGAAAATGAATTTATATTTTCCACCACTTGCTGCAGGCCCTTTTCTTCACCTATTTCCATTGCTTAGCTTTGTCACTCATTTCCCGCAGTCTGTTCTATCAACCAGTACTTGTATATTCTCCTTCTCATCTTAGTCTCTTACAGTTTCATTTTGTTATTATTGTTAAATGTTTCACTTCTATAATTCTGCTAAACGCTTTCATCTTGTTATCCGCTTTTGTTGATTGGTTCTGCTGTCGTGTTTTGATGACTCACCTTTAGATTGGTTCCTAAAATCCTATTTTCTGCTAACGATTTCTGTGGATTAGTTCTCAGAGACTAGTTATTCTGCTGATTACAGTTCAACCCCACACTCATTCTTACCTCAACTCCTACCATTGCCTTCCAATTACTGAAATTCTAAGGATTTAGCTATGTCGATAATTTCTGCTGATTAGACTTTACAGCTTCCTGTTAGCTTTTTCATTTAGCTGGCAAATTAGTTTGTTAGTCTTAGCCATGATTAGTAAATGAATTATATTCTCTCATAAACTGATTTCTTTTTCTGTCTTTCATATGGACTGACCACTATATAATTTGAACTATTATTTCTTAGTCACAGTATGGCTTTTCATACAGACCATTTGATGAAGTGGAATTGATTGTTGTTATTAAATGGTATTTAACCTGTTGTTCATTGTGAAAATAATGTGGTTTGCATTTAGTGTTAATGTGAATTTTATTTTTATATTTTACACAACAATGCTTTCTACACCATAGGCAGCAGGCAGTGCCTCTGAACCTTACAGTTACCAAAGGGAAAACTAATGATCTCCAAGGCCTATATTGTGATAAATAGATCTTTCATTTCATGTAACAGCTTTATTAACCACGGGAAGGAATTTACGCTAAAGCTCAAGCTTAATCCAGTTGGGTCATTTACTTCAAAAATGTGTTCTTTGTTTTCTGTGCCTAAACCATGGAAATGCATCAAGGCTGCCAGGCAAATGTAGTGATGTGAACAGCAAAAATAATGAATTAGGACATATCAATAATTCAGGCTTTTTTGTTTGAGTTAGTTATGGTCTTACCTAATCAATGGCCAGGGAATGCAAGGCAGTTAAGTCCTCTTCAGCAACTTTTCTTAATGTTTTCTCCCATTTTTCTCCAAATTTGCCACTAACATTATTTGAGGCCCAGCCACACTTTGCTCCTTCTCCTACGCAACTTGATTTTACTTGTTAGCTCAATGAATTGGTCCTCCAAAGGGACCACAGCCTAGTCGTGGTTTGGAGGCTTGTGTGCCTCAATGACTCAGAGAGCTATGTTGGCTGGATTCAGGGTCTTGTGCTTTGACTCTTGGCAAGGTCAGCCATGCTAAACAGGTCAAAGGGTAGAGGCCAGACTAACAGTGGTCCACCAGTCCTCCAGGTTCTGGGGTTCAGCTCAGGGCTAACAACCCTGACTGATCAGAAAAAAGTTGTTACAGAAACAGCGATGAAGAATCCTTCTACATCTGTGTGCAACGGTATGACCGACAGAGATGGAGGACCTTCATTGCTGCCCTAAATACCTCTGGTGTAACAGGCAGTGATTCAATGAATCAGCATTTAAATAAAGGGTTTGGCAATCTGAAAAATTCCTATTCCTACCATTTGGGGGTAGTTTCCACAACACTGTCCTTTAACATCATCTGCTCTTCCTCTGCCAGAAAATTAACACCTGTAATTTGAGAGCTTTGGGTGCTAATCTGCTTCCAATTTCCCTGTGAATGATACACACAAATATTTAATGTAAACTGGGATCTTGGAAAGTCTATTTATACCTGGCATGGAGAAGTACTATATTAAATATATGCAGGATGCTTCTGGTGAAAATATTGTTTGCATTCATACAGCTAATGGTTTGTTCTGCATGGAGGATCATGTCATTGGAAGTTGAATGAAAAATACTTGTCTCCCATCAACAGTACTGTCTTCATGATCATTGCTGATCAGCTTGTTTTGTGTGGGCTGCAGTAAGCTATGGTCTTTTCTTCCCCAGAGCTTTGAAGTCCACAGAGCTGGTGTGGCAGAAGCAACGATATGTATTGACATCAAGGCTTCAGCAAGCCAAAGTTCTCCCATAACACCAGCATATCACTTATTATCTCCCATGGCTACAACTCAAGACAACTGTACAACTGTAATGTGTACAGTTCTGGTCACCGAATTATAGGAAAGATGTCAACAAAATAGAGAGAGTACAGAGGAGATTTACTAGAATGTTACCTGGGTTTCAGCACCTAAGTTACAGAGGAAGATTGAACAAGTTAGGTCTTTATTCTTTGGAGCGCAGAAGGTTGAGGGGGGACTTCATAGAGGTATTTAAAATTATGAGGGGAATAGATAGAGTTGATGTGGATAGGCTTTTTCCATTGAGAGTAGGGGAGATTCAAACAAGAGGACATGAGCTGAGAGTTAAGGGGCAAAAGTTTAGGGGTAACATGAGGGGGAACTACTTTACTCAGAGAGTGGTAGCTGTGTGGAACGAGCTTCCAGTAGAAGTGGTAGAGGCAGGTTCGATATTGTCATTTAAAAAAAAAATTGGATAGGTATATGGACAGGAAAGGAATGGAGGGTTATGGGCTGAGTGTAAGTAGGTGGGACTAGGTGAGAGTTAGCGTTCGGCATGGACTAGAAGGGCTGAGATGGCCTGTTTCCATGCTGTAATTGTTATATGGTTATATGATTAACCCACTGAGGAGGTTGAAAAGGCCTACAGTAGGAGGCCCAATTCCGGGTTAAGATATCACTACCAAAAATGTGTGACAGCTTACTGGCTGTTGAGAAGGCAAGAGATTTGACTAAAAGCATTACTTATAACATCTTTTCTGAAGCAAATTGTGGTAATCTATCGCTGCAGACAGTGAGGAGGCAGGTGGAGGCAAGGCTGGTTTGCTGGATGAGCTGTGCTGAGGCATTGCGAGGCACAATGCTTCTGATTTTTTTCCTGGGTGTGGCTAGATTTCAAATTACATTAATCAATTCCATCACCAGCATTTCAATTTATTGTGAGTTTGGAAAGATATAGATGTTCTAGGAGAGCAGAATTTAACTCTTTCTGCCTTGGTAGTAAACAACTTGCAAAGTGTACACACAACTTCTCTAGAGTTGCAGTCTTTCAATTGCTGCAGGCTATGATTGTTGCAGGCTATTATTGATTGTACTTGTGCTTCATTGTGGGTTTCACAAGAGGCATGTAACACACTCTCCATCTGCGTTATCCAAACTTGAGCCACTACACCGAACCAAAGGGTGTCTGTGGATATTAATACTTTATCACATGGATTCATCCATGTGAAACCCAGGTCAATGAATTCAATGGGTTTTCAGCGGATCATACACTGTTATCGGCTACTTCATTAAGTTGACATCGGATATTCTCAACAACAAATCTTCTGCCTAGAGAAGTCCTGAAGAGGTACGTGTCTCAAGATTTATTGTGGAATTCAGTACTGCATTCAATTGCAATCATGCAGGCTTGGCCTTGCCAGAAGCATGAGAAAGATGGGAGGAGGATGACGGAGATAAAGAGACTAAGTTTCTGCAAGGGAACTGAAAGAGGAGATCTCATCCTGATATTTTGACTGTCCGTTTCCCTTCACAGCTGATGCCTGACCCATTGGATTCCTCCAGCATCTTGCTTACTGCCTGTAGTTTGAATGCTGATCAGTATCTATATGGTGTGGGTATGGATATTCATGTCTTTTCCTGGAGTGTTACTGAACTTAGTGCTCATTCCAGTGCCTTTATATAAGTGACTTTATAACTTGAACCCAGTGCTTTTGCTAATGAATGCACCACATTATTGGAAGTTGCCCTCCTCTCGGGTAACAGGTGTCCTGAGATGCAAGCCATCTCAGGTCTTGGAGGCTACAAGGTAATGAACACAGCTGCAATTCATCTTGATGAGTGGTCTCCGACCTGAAACACTGAGTTCTTACAGCCTTTTCTGTTCTTAAACAGAAGAGATTCTGCAGATGCTGGAAATCCAGAGTAACACACACAAAATGCTGGAGGAACTCAACAGGTCAAGTGGCATCTATGGAAAGGATTAAAGAGTCAATGTTTTGGGCTGAGTCTCTTCATCAGAACTGATTTCTAATTTGGTTGGCAGTTTGCAATTCTGCAGTTAAAAAATTATAATTCATCTTTACTGATTTTGGGGTTCTGTGGAAGATTATTATGTATATTAGAAGAATGAGGGGGATTTAATTGATACCTATTGAATATTGAAGGCCCTAGACAGAGTGGATGTGGAGAGGATGTTTCTTATAGTGGGGAAGTCTTGGACCAGAGAGCACAGCCTCACCTTACAGGGGCGTCCTTTTAAGAAAAAGGAATTTCTAAGTAAGAAGGAATTGCTTTACCCAGAGGTTAGTCAATTTGTTAAATTCATTGCCACAGACAGCTGTGCAAGCCAAGTCATTGAGTATATTTAAAGCAGAGGCTGATAGATTCTTGATTAGTCAGGGCATCAAAGGTTTTGGGGAGAAGGCTGGAGAATGGAGCTCAGGGGTAATAAATCAGCCACGATGGAATTGTGGAGCAGACTTGATGGGCTGAATAGTCTAATTCTGATCCTCTGTCTTATGGTCTTGTTAAGAACTGAAGTTTATTAGCACAAAGAATAGATACGTTGCTGAAAAAGTAATTTGCAGGAAGTAAGGAAAGATTTTTTTTATCACTTCAGTGAACATCGTTAAAAATAAATTGAATAGAGTTGCTAGTTATTTCTGGATCAGTTTAGATTTTGCAAGGTTGACAATTTTAGGGAAATGACTATTTGTGTATCACTAAAGCAGATTGGCACATGGTCTGTAGCAGAGGAAATACATGAAAGTGTGATGTGACTTCCCATTATTGGTTGTATGATATTTACTTTACAGCAGATTCCTGCCTCTCTTGTTCATCTTTCTTTCCTCCTTCAAGCACTGTGGAGATGCTCAAGAAAGATCATCTTGGTCTGTACAGCAGTGTGTTTTGAAACTATAGCCTAATTAGAAAACATTTCTCTACAAGCAGGACCTGAGAAGTTGCCTTAAAGTCATGTGAGGGGTACAATAACCTGCACAATTGAGTTTCACAGCCTATCTAGCAATTGCAGGCACCTCAGAAAAGCACTAGACTTTAAACTTCTGTTTGCTACATGAGCTGTAACAAGAGAGAGTGGGACATTGGAGCTTCCAAAATGCCAAACACATCCAATATTCTGTGAATGAGATCATCTTTATACTAATGCCAGCTCCACTTCACACCCACAGTCTTTCTGGCTGCTGGGGAGGGAATGGAGTCTCAGCTTTGATTGAAGACTCTTTGATTGCTTGGTAAGGAAAATAAACCTTCCCTTTGCTTTTGCATGTTTTGGTGATTAATGGAATAACTCTGAATCATAACTGGAAAGAATGTCCTTAAACATTAAAGTTCAAAGTGAATTTATTATCAAGATACATATACTGTACGTCACCATGTACAACCCTGAGATAAATTTTCATGTGGACAGACTCAATAAATCCATAATAGAATAATAGTCATAATAGAATCACTGAAGAACCGCAGCAACTTGAACATTATGAATGTCTACCGGGTACAACATGAACGAGGGCTCGGGAAATATACTAAAGTCCTTTGATACAAAACATGGACTGGTTAGAAGACTATTTCATTTCTTCCAGCTGGAAAATAATGCATAGAAAAAAATGGAAAGGAATTACAATTGAATCAGGTCTTATTACTTGTATGTCAGAAGGAAAAATTGCTCTTTAGTAATAGTTCTAGCATCCTCACCAAATGATTGTAAATGCACTATGGAGAGAGGAGATTCAGATGGTTGATAGCATGCAATACCTTTCACTTGCTTCTATTTACAAACATGTTCCCCATTTCATTAAATATTTTGTTATATAATTATTAATGTGCAAAATATTAATAAGCTATCCATCATCTTCAGTAGTGTCCTTTTTTGATGCTTCACAGTAGAGGGCTGCACCACTATCAACAGCAGTATCTTCCCACAAACCGAGAGCAATTCTTCCCCAGGTTATCAGATTCAGAGTCCCAGACTAACCATCAGTTGTCGCAGGGCTTACATACTATAATAAGCTACAAAACGAAGCTAGGCAGCATTGCTGACAACAGTGAACTTAATGCGTGTTTCGAACCCGCACAAACAGCCTCCAATCCATGTGAACGCACGGTTACCATTGAGGATGTGGAATCATTCTTCTGGAGAGTGAACCCATAGAAAGCATTTGACCCAGATGCTAACCCTGGCCGTGTCCTTAGATCCTGTGCACATAAGGCCATAAGACATAGGAGCAGGATTAGGCTATTCAGCCCATCGAGTCTGCTTTGCCATTCCATCATGGCTGATTCCGATCCCACTCAATACCATACACCTGCCTTCTCACCATATCCTTTGATGCCCTGACTGATCAGGAAACGATCAACTTCCACCTTAAATAAATGCAAGGTTTTGGCCTCCACCACAGTCTACTACTCTCTGGCTAAAAAAGGGTCGTCCCTCAATTCTGAGGTTATGCCCTCTGAAATTGAGGCACCTTATTAAACGCCGCCTGAAAATCCAAGCAAATGACATCCACTGTCTCTCCTTTGTCCACCCTACTTGTTACTTCCTCAAAAAACTCTAATAGATTTGTCAGGCAAGATTTCCCTTGGCAGAAACCATGATGACTTTGACTTGTTTTATCATTTGTCTTCAAGTACCTTAAAACCTCATCCTTAATAGTAGACTCCAATACTCTCCCAGCCACTGAGGTTAGGCTAACTGGCCTATAATTTCTTTCTTTTTTTTTGGCCTTCTTAAAGAGTGGAGTGACATTTGCAGTCTTCCAGTCCCCCGGTACCATGCCACAATCAAGAAATTCTTGAAAGATCATGACTAATACATCCATTATCTCTTCAGCAACCTCTCTCAGGACTCTAGGATGTAGTCCATCTGGTCCAGGTGACTTATCCACCTTAAGACCTTTCATTTTGCCCAGCACTTTTTCCTTTGTAATGGCAACGGCACTCACTCCTGCTTCCTGACACGGGCACCTGGCACACTGCTGGCTATAGCTGTTGGTTCAGCTGGTTACATGAGGACATTTTTAACCTCTTTCTGTTTCAACCTGTGGTTCACACCTGTATTCAAAAGATCACTATCACCCGGTACCTAAGAAAAACAAGGTAATCTGCTTAAATACCACTGCCCAATGGCTCTGACAACTACCATCATGAAGTGCTTTGAAAGGTGGTCATGGTACATGTTAACTCCAGCCTCCCAGAAAATTGTTACCGACTACAATTTAACTACTGGTGAAACGGGTCTACAGTGGACACTATCTCCTTGGCCCGACACTCAATTCTGGAGCATGTGGACAGTAAAGGCACCAAGATTATTTTGTTGTTTACCGACTACAGCTCCAACTTCAATACTATAATTCCAAGCGAACTCATCACCAAACTCCAAGACTTGGCAATTAACATCTCTGTCTGCAACTCGATCCTTTACTTCTTGACCAGCAACCACAACCAATAAGGATAGGTAGCAACACCTCCACCATGATTATTTCCAACCCGGGTGCTCCACAAGGTTGTGTCCTTAGCCTTCCCCTCTACTCCCTGTATATTTGTGACTGCATGGCCACATTCTGCTTTAACTTCATCTACATGGTTGCAGATGATACCACCGTTGTGGGCTGCATCTCAGATAATGATGACTTGGAGTACAAGATGAAGATAGAGAGCTTCGAGCCATGCCGGCAAAATAAGAGAGCTGGTCATTGACTTCACATATTCCTGTCTATGTCAATGGTGTTGAAGTTGAGAAGTTCAAGACTTTCAAGTTCATAAGAGTGAATATCGTCAATACCCTTTCCTGATCCAGCCACATAGACACCATGGACAAGAGAGCTCACCACCACCTCTACTTTCTCCAGAGGATGAAGAAATTTGGCATGTCCCTATTGACATTCAACAATAATTTTTGATGCACCATATAAAAAGTCCTATCTAGATGCATTACACGTTGGTATGGCAACTGCTCTGCCCATGACAGCAAGAAACTTACAGAGTTGTGGACACAGCTCAGCACATCATGGAAATCAGCTCCTGTTCCTGCTCTCTTCCCATACTTTTTGCTGCCTCAGTAAAGCAGCCAGCATAATCATAGACCCCAGCCAACCCACACATTCACTGTTCTCCTTCTCCCATCAAGTAGAAGATAAAAAATCATGAAGATGTGTACCGTTAAACTCAAGGGTGGCATCTGTCCTGCCATTATAAAACTGCTGGATGTTTTCCTAGCACGGTAAAATGGATTCTTAACCTCACAATCTATCATATTATGATCTTGCACCTTTTTTTCTATCTGCACTGCACTCTCTCTGTAGTTGTTACACTTCATTCTACATTCTGTTATGGTTATAGCTTCTACTACCTCAATGCACCAGGTAATGAATTGATCTGAATGAACAGCATGTAAGACAAACTTTCACTGTGTCCTGGGATATGTGGCAACAATAAACCAATTTCAATTCCAATTCTGAAAACCAACTTGTTAGATCCATATCCTCAGTGGAGTTTTTCTCTCTACGACTAGTGCCAACTTCCACTTTACAAGTCAGGAAAGACCACCTAAAATTCTGTTAAAAGTCAAGATGTTAGAAATGGTGAGTACATAATTTGAAAATGTGTTGTTTTCCTCATCAAAGTATATTAGAACTGCTGCTTCAATATAATGGCTACTGATTAGAATGGAAAATACTTTTTGAGCTTAAATATGCAGTAAATATGAAGCATGCTTTTAATCCTATCTGAAGAGGCAACCTTTTAGGACTATATATATTTTATTTGTACTGAAGAATAAAAAATGTGAAATTCTCTGGAATTAATCCCACTAAAGGTTAGATGAAGGATAAAGGAAGTACAGAGGAAAATAATAGTCTGAAGAATAATTGATTTTTTCTGTGGTGAGAGAACAGGCTGATGGAAAGAGATTGGTGGGTAATTAATGTACAGCTGGCTCAGATTGTTTGAATTCCAATTATTTTTAAATGCTTACTTTACAGAAATCTGTGTTACTATTGTATAGACCTCCAGAAAAAGACTATTGTATTTTCCATTATAAAATGGATCGCCACATTTCTTTAGCAAGCAACATTACACATATGCACAGTAATTTATGAATCTGGTTAGTTTCAGCCAGTGTAACTTGTGGCAGAATAATTTGCTATTCAAGTCTATAGTTAACAACAATCAGAGTGCATTTTTCTCAAATCTCAAGGTAGGTTTATTCCAGTGCAGAGATTAATATGCATTCATTCTGAAGGGTTTATGAATAATTCATACCCTGTGTTAAAACTGGCCTTGTGGCACAGCTGAACAATGTTATGGAAACAAAATATGTTGCAAGCTTAATTGTCATATAAAGATAATACCTTGTTTTTTTCTTAACTTTAACATTTATTTTAGAGTAAATGTTTCCTATCACTATTCTATTTTATATACTTAGACAAGAAGGAGGATGTTTCAAGTGCTATCATTCTGATTTTGAGTGGTAGCAAGAAAGATGAAGAAAAAAAGTCTAGAGAAAATCAATTAAACACAAGCAAAATGAGGAAAGAATTTGAGATTGACTCCTCCCACTATAAGCTAATATTTATGAAGGGTGACCATTGTTGCCCACACATTATTTTTCTGATTGGATTGATAGACAAACTTTTTTTAGGCCTCATGAGGGAAAACTTGACCTTCCGTCCTGTGTGGGACATCAAAACGATGACCCAAGAAACAGATTGCCTGATACCACGGATCATTTTCGACTGCTTCTCAATCAGAAAAGGGGACTCACCAAGATTTAAAAGGTGCTTAGTTTTCTCTACTGGCACAGCCAGTGAGCACATGGTTACTCTTCAGTGAAAATGTGGACCTGAGTTAAAATGGATTATGCAGCAGTGCAGAGAGACTTTGAATGAGAGCTGCCCACAAAAGATTATTTCAATAAGACCTTGACTGTTCTGACAAACAAACAAATTGATCAGCATGTCATGTTGAAGAATGCGCATGGATGGAATTTCAAGAAGTAAGCACGAGGGATAGTATTGCACATTTTATTATTGTATACAAAATGAAATGAAGATATGGGCATGGGTATATATAAGTGAGAAACTGAAATATCATCTAATCTTTATAGTTCTCCTGAGGAAATATGGCTCCATGTTGTAAAATTAGTTCTTTGGGTATTATAAGCTTCTGCGCCGTGATTTTAAGACATACTGTTAAAAAACAGTAACTCCAGATTGAACAAACACTTAATAATCTCAGTAGTTTTCAGAGCACGGATAGAGTACAAAACGCTGAAATTCACAAAAAGTCACTGATTCTGACATGATTGCCTTTGCAATATTCATTGGTGATGTCAGTCAAGGGGCAGTGTCTCACTGGCAGTCATCATTGAATTCTTCCACTTAATGGCAACATACAAATGATTGAAATCACTGTAAGTTTCATGATGTAATGACAATGACCACCAATATTATATTGTGTAACCACTAATTCTGGACCATTTTGAATCACTGTGCTCAAAACACCAAAGGAAATCTATTTACATTTAGCATAAACACCAAAATGCTGATACCGAGGGAGGATAATGTGATCTCATTAATTAATAAACATTTTCTGAATGGATTGAGACTATTGATTGTTGTGCATTTCATTCTGATTGATCAAAATCTGATAAGAATACGAACGATTTTTGTTCAAGCTGTTCAATGTGCACTTGTTTAGATGCATTAACAGTAATTCAGGCTTTTCCTGTGAGCTGTTTGACTCCACTTCCAAGGCAGAAAGATTCAGAAATGTCCCCATATGGGATACAGGAATTATCAGTTAAAGCATAACTGCACATCACTTCATATAAAAGAACAACTCAGTCTTACGGAGTAATCCATTTCAGAACTGAACCAAGGGTTGAAAATCCTACGCAAAAAAAAGGAGGTGGGAATGACGAGCTATGTTGAAATCTGAACTCAGGAATCTGAAGCAAGCTGGTGGAAAAAATATGTAGATTTGAACTAAGCTTATGAATTCACACAGAAACATCATCATCTGGATATTTAATTAAACTGATAAACAGCTTCCAGTGCTTTAAAATGTACAATAGTAGTTCTTGGGAGGCATATCTAATTCTTTGTTTTACTGTGTTTTTACATTTCAGGGACCATGAATAGCTTGTAGAGTTTAATTTCAGCCTTAAGGAAAATTACAAGGCACTGTATCGCAAGGCTTAGTTATGTTAATTAGATTGATTTAGCTCTTGATTTGTCTAATTCATTTTTACACAAACACAGTTCCCGCAGGAAACACAGCTATTTTTAAAGCCCTGTCAAAGGTTATTTAAAATGCTCGGAAGCCATCTTATATACTGCTGCTGTGCACTGGTGAGCAGAGGCTGGCAAACTTGATTGGGAATCTGTCAAACCCTTTTTGTCTCATGTGGGGCCTGGGATGAGCTTGGCTCTCCTGTGAGGGGAGTTAACAAGGTCTTTTTAGCAAATAAAACTAGCCCAATGAGGTATCACAAGGAAAGACCCCAACTTCCACTTCCTTATTAAAAAATGTTTTTTTTTACTCTTTCAGTATTTGTTTAAAGTGATGCACTTTAACAGACCAATAAATACACTTAATGGCCACTTTATTAGGTATATCGGTACACCTGCTTGTTAATGCAAACATCTAATCTGCCAATCCTGTGGCAGCAACTCTATGCATTACATGGTCTTGAGGTTCATTTGTTGTTCAGAGAAAACATCAGGATGGGGAAGAAATGTGATCTAAGTGACTTTGATTGTGGAATAATTGTTGGGGCCAGATTGGGTGGTTGGAGAATCTCAGAAGCTGCTGATCTCCTGTGATTTATTTGCACAACACTCTCTAGAACTTACAGAGAATGGTGTAAAAAAACATTAAAAAAAATCTAGTGAGAAGCAGTTCTGTGGGTGAAAATGCCTTGTTAATGAATGTCAGAGAAGAATTTCCAGATTGGTTGAAGCTGACAGGAAGGCAACTCATCACCACAGTAGTGTGTAGAAGAGCATCTCTGAATGCACAACATGTAGATTCTTGAAGTGAATAGGCTACAGCAATAAAACCATGAACCTATAATACGGACACATATGATATATTCAATCATAACCATGCAGATATTTTACAGCTGCACTTCAAAAGAGATTTGCAAATTGCCCCACGTTGTTTATCAGTGCTAAAAAAACAAACTTGTGAGTCACACTAACACAGCTTATGAAAGCTACATCGCAATCAAAAGAGTTCTGCCATGAGCTTCACAGATTGACAATATCATGCCTGACTCTTGGTTTCAGAACAGTGTTCACCAGCACGGCAGCACAAGCTCAGGTAGTTGGCAGCATGAAGCAAAACAGATGCAACCTTTGCAGCCCTGTTACAGAAAAGGTGTTCAGAATACAACTGTTGTTGTTAACAGCAAGAGAGCGGGTTGCTGTTGAATAAATGTAAGTTGTAAATCACTCTAGGTAGAGAGGAGATGTCCCAAGGGGCTCTGGTGACCAGGGCAGGCCAGTGACTGATTGAATCTGCAGGAGTCGTGCTTCTTGAGCAAGAGGGGTACAAGCTTTCAATCCTTCACCAAAGGAGAATGGGCAGACTTTTCATCTCACTCGGCAACTTATTCAGACTTCACAACCTGTCCTAGGAATCTTCAATAAGAGGTTGCGAGTGCAGACCAAGCAGGAGTGAAGAATCATTTGATAGTTATCAATTTTCCTTTCAGCCCTGACACAGCCGAATTATTTTACAATCATGTACCGTGTTGTAGTGAGGCTCCCACTTTCAGTGGAAAACCATCACTCTCTACCTAGTGATAATAAGGATTTTCTCACTTTCAGATGACTTCTACGACATTGGCAATGCTTCTAGCTTTGCAGATTATACAGCTGCCGCACAGACAATTCTGCAGACACTTAAATTGGCATGGTAGAGAAGGATGCAAGCCTAGTATGGCCAATTAGGATTAAAGTCAATGGGAAACAAAAGTTGCAATGGGCCAAAGGGTCTGGTTCTGTGCTGTAGGTTTCTATAACTCTGAAACAACATTCTGTTTCTGAGCAAACACGAGGAAATCTGCAGATGCTGGAAATTCAAACAACACCCACAAAATGCTGGTGGAACACAGCAGGCCAGGCAGCATCTATCAGGAGAAGCACTGTCGACGTTTCGGGCCGAGACCCTTCATCAGGACTAATGTTTCGGGCCGAGACCCTTCGTCAGGACTAATGTTTCGGGCCGAGACCCTTCGTCAATTAGTCCTGACGAAGGGTCTCGGCCCGAAACGTCGACAGTGCTTCTCCCTATAGATGCTGCCTGGCCTGCTGTGTTCCACCAGCATTTTGTGTGTGTTGTTTCTGTTTCTGTGCTGTACAACTCCATAGAGAAATAGACTCTGAGTCTTCTCTTAAACTCGGTAACAGAAAACACATTTAAATATGACTAGTTTCTTGAAAACATTTTATAACAAAGCAAAATGAAATAACACATGAATGGAAAATCATTATTTTACTCTCTACAGATCCAAACTCAAATGACTTCCCATTTGACAACCTTGTGGGTGAATTTTGATATTGCAATGTCTTCTATGTGAACTGACTGACAAACAATGTTTAGGTTGGTGATGAAGAACATCACTTTAACTTGGGATATTTAGCTGTGTTGAAGATGTGATATGAATGAAATTCATTGCTGTGAATCGGGTACAATGACAAGTGTAATGTTTTCCTGAAGACCGAGAAAGACGCCACATTAATTGGGATGCCACGGAGGTTTTGGTGCAGGTAAACATGAAGCAGGCACATGAATTTTAGAAGCATGGTTCTCTTCTGATAACACCATAAACAAACATATTGAAATAGATGCCATCTACGAATCTCTAAGAGCTAATAGAATTCAAAGGTCAACTGAAGGGGTAGCCAATCAGGACCGAGGCAAGTAAAATAGAGGCCAAAATAAAAGTGAGCATTCCCAGAAAGATACTCCAACAACTGCACACTGAGGGTGTCACCTCAAATAGTGATGAAATGTCAGCAAGCCAGTTGCCAAGCGCGCTGAACACCATGACATCAAATGACAAACGATGTGTCACATTTGTATTGTCCATACTGACGTCCCTATTTTCCTCAGAGTCACCGCTTTATGCTCTCTATGCAGGCCTCTGTTCATGAAGAAGAGGTGTGTGAATGTTTTTTGGGGGTTGTTGTGTGTGGATATCTCTTCCCGTGCGGCACAGAGACTAGTTCTCATGCAGCATTATCTCTGTTCTTGAAGGAGAATAAATAGGTCACACATCCCATCCCTCTGCTCATGCAGCAGAGCCAGCTATGACATGCAGCATCCATTTACTCCTGCAGATTCACTTGGGTGCTTGTGAGATACATCCTGTGTCCTTTGACAGCTCTAATCTGCTCTTGCACGGCATCTCGCTGCTCGGTGAGATCAATGATCTGCTTGTGGGGGCACCTCTCTGCTGAATGAGGACATTAAGCTGCCTCCTGGTGATCTATCACAAGCATTGAAGAGCTTCAATCTTGCCCCATAAGGCAAACAGATATCCTCCAGCTGACCTGGCTGACAATTTGCTTGCTAACAATTTTACAAAAATACCCCGATTCTGGACACTTTACGAACACAGAGTTACCTCAATTCCCTTCGCTCACAATGGAATCCGCTTAAGCAAATTGTACCAGATTAGAACTGGTGTAGAGAATTCTCCCTTGATTCAGTGAGGGCTGTGAAGGGATTAAACTCAAAGATGGTTCTGAGATTTTTAAAAAATGGTTTGAAATTATTTGAATGCTTTCATGGGTTTATGTTTTCTTGAAATTTTAAATTAACTTTTCAGATGTTTTAATAGCACAGTTTATCTTGAATAGTTATGGCAATTCAGAATGTTTCTATAATGTCAAAAACCATAGAGAAACATTCAGTGTCTTGACAATTAGGTCGATAGCTAAGAGAAGAGCCTGAATTAGTTGGCTCTTAAAGGCGTTCAGCAAAGGGCCACCATCACCAGACAGTGGGGGGTTTTGTGCACAGAACACTCAGCCGTCATACAGAGCCTTATCATAGAGCTTGTTTAACCAGCACAATCCAACAGAGGTGTGTAAAGATCCATGAGTAGCAACAAAATAATATTATTCTTATCATTTAGATTATGACCTCGACCAGTCAAATCCAATGGAATGTTACAAAATTCAACCTTCAGTATTTTGCGTAGTACCCCATCCAAGGACATAGTGCTCTATGAAAACATGTTTCTCAAAACTGAACATATTACTGGGGTCCAACAAGGGCTCACACAATTGTTTTCTTCTGTTTGAACTCCATTAGGAGTGCTGCTAGGTTCCCAGGCAGTATTGGCCAGAGCTCCTATTTTGACTACTTTTCCTGATATCTTTCTGGAAAAAATTGAAACCCCTCCATTTTTCTGATCTGTAATTTTGTTCTATGATTACTTTAAGGTACAACAGATGCAAAAATTACCTTGGTGGTTGTTGTTTTGCAACTTCCTCTTAAAAAATAGAAGCAATGAGCATGATTTGTTTCTAACAATTACAATATCCTTTACACTCCACAATAGACATATCATCTATTTATACAAACAAACACATCAGCTGCTGACACTGATCTTGCCACTTTCTACTCCCAACTCTTAATTTGTGTTCAAATATAACATCATAGAGTACTGCTGATATACATTTATATTGATTTGTATCTCGTCCAATTCCTAATCAGGACTTGGTACAATCTATTCTTCAGAGTTCTAAGTCTTTAGGGATTTCCAGTTTAGAGCAAAAATGACCCATGTTTTTGCTGAATGAGGCAATAGCTACTTAAATGCCGCATACATATTGTTCTCGTGAATTGTGCAGGATTTTGTACAGTTTAATTGTGACACATGGGTGTGAAGGGTTAACTCTTCTCACTGAGTACAATATCTCTGAACTAAGCAGTTCTGCCCCAAACTTTGTTGTTTGTCAATGCTGTCGATTCTAGGTACTAAATGTTCCGGACTTGTGATACAATTCAAATCATTAAAATATTTAAAAAGAATAAATTATTGTTCTCAAACATAACACATAAATAATTGGAAGTGTTACAGACACAAAGACAAAAATTGGACACTGACTTACTTCCAAACGTGTTCATACTGCTTATATCTCAAGAGAACAAACAGAAGCCCAAATAGCCTTTTATAATTTGCGCCTGGAGAAGAGTGTGATGAGCAAATATCAAAAATATTGGGGTGAAATGTTAATTGAAAAACAAGAATATAAGATTCAAAAAACATTAGTAGTTTAATCTTGCATCAGCAACTACTTATTATCAAATTTATTTGCTCTTTTGCATGCTAAAATCTTTTAAAATTATATGGACAAATACAGAAAATTAATCAGTAATGTACAAGTAAATTACAGACGATGTTGGAGATTTGAACCATACCTGTTAAATGTAAGAAACATTTAAGGGCAGGCAAGTAATGGACAGCCTCCAAGAGGACCACAAGGTTGTCATAGGGTTTGGAGGGTAGTGAACCTCAATGACCCAGAGAGTTATGTTACCTAGAGTCAGGGACTTTTGCTTTGGCTAGGGGCCACTCTTGCCATACAGGTCAAAGGGTAGAAGCCAGGTTAAGAGTGGTCCACCAGTCCTCCAGGTTTGGGGGGTTCAACTCAGGGCTGACAAATCTGACTGGTCAAAAAAAATTGTTACAGGAACAGCAATGAAGACTCCTATATCAGTGTGCAATGGTATGGACAGACAGAGATGGAGGACATTCATTTCTACCCTCAGGGAAGGGCATGAGTCAGAATCTAGAGAGTAGCCCTGTGGCTGTAAACCTTGACAATAAGTACTCCTGTTTGAGTACTGTTGCGGGGGGGAAGCAACAGTGGCCGTGCCTCTGGCATAGAGTCTGGCCCTGTGGCTCAGAAGGGTAGGGAAAGGAAGAAGGCAGCAGTATTAAGGGACTCTATAGTTAGGGGGTCAGACAGGCGATCCTGTGGATGCAGGAAAGAAACATGGATGGTACTTTGCCTCCCAGGTGCTACGATCTGGGATGTTTCTGATCGCATCCATGATATCCTGAAGTGGGTTCAGAGGTCGTGGTACATATTGGTACCAACGACATAGGCAGGAAAAGGGACGAGGTCCTGAAAACACACTACAGGAAGTTAGGAAGGAAGTTGACAAGCAGGACCACAAAGCCTGTGCCACGTGATGTGTAGGCCTCCGTTAGTCTCGATAGAGCTTGGAAAGTTTTCAGGGCACAAGCCTAGGCAAGGTTTTTTTTAATGGAAGACCGGCAGTTGCCCAAGCTGCAAGTCTCCCCTCTCCATGCCAGGGAAGGGCATTAGGACCCATACAGCTTGGCACTGGTGTCGTCGCAGAGCAACGTGTGATTAAGTGCCTTGCTCAAGGATACACACGCAGCCTCAGCCAAGGCTCGAACTAGCAACCTTCAGATCACTAGACGAACGTCTTAACCACTTGGCCTCGCGCCAACACGCCACGTGATAGTGAGTATAAGAATAGAGTAACGTGGAGGATAAATGTGTGGCTGAGGGATGGGAACAGGGGGCAGGGATTCAGATTTCTGGAACATTGGGACTTCTTCTGGGGAAGATGTGACCTGTACAAAAAGAACGGGTTGCACTTGAATCCGAGGGGGGACAAATATCCTTGCGAGGACGTTTGCTAAGGCTATTGGGGAGAGCTTAAACTAGGATTGCTGGGGGGGTGGGAACCGAACTGAAGAGAAAGAGACGGTTGGCTCACAAATAGAGAAAGCTTGTAGACAGTGTGAGAGGGAGGACAGGCAGGTGATAGAGAAGGGATGTGCTCAGACCGATGGTTTGAAATGTGTCTATTTTAATGCAAGGAGTATTATGAACAAAGCGGATGAGCTTAGAGCGTGGATCAATACTTGGAGCTATGATGTTGTGGCCATTACAGAGGTTTGGTTGACTCATGGGCAGGAATGGTTACTTCAAACGCCAGGCTTTAGATGTTTCAGAAAGGATAGGGAGGGAGGCAAAAGAGGTGGGGGTGTGGCACTGTCGATCAGAGTTAGTGTCACGGCTGCAGAAAAGGAGGAAGACATGGAGGGATTGTCCACTAGACTCTGTGGGTGGAAGTTAAGAACAGGAAGGGGTGAATAACTCTACTGGGATTTTTTTTATAGAGCACCCGACAGTAACAGGGACACCGAGGAGCAGATAGGAAGACAGATTCTGGAAAGGTGTAATAACAACAGGGTTGTCATGGCGGGAGATTTTAATTTCCTAAATATCAATTGTCATGTCCCTAGAGTGAGGGGTTTAGATGGGCTGGAGTTTATTAGGTGTGTTCAGGAAGTTTCTTGACACAATAAGCTTATAAGAGGAGAGGCTGTACTTGATCTGGTATTGGGGAGTGAACCTAGTCAGGTGTCAGGTCTCTCAGTGGGAGAGCATTTCAGAGATAGTGATCACAATTCAATCTCCCTTACCATAGCATTGGAGAGGGATAGGAACAGACGAGTTAGGAAAGTGTTTAATTGGAGTAAGGGGTAATATAAGGCTATCAGGCAGGAACTTGGAAGCATAAATTAGGAACAGATGATCCCAGGAAAATGTACAGACAATATGTGGCAAATGTTCAGTGGATATTTGCGTGGAGTTCTGCATAGGTATGTTCCAAAGAGACAGGGAAAGGATGGTAGTGTACAGGAACCGTAGTGTTCAAAGGTCTAGTCAAGAAGAAAAGAAAAGTTTACGAAAGGTTCAAAAAATTAGTTAATGAGAGAGATCTAGAAGATTATAAGGCTAGCAGGAAGGAGCTTAAGAATGAAATTAGGAGAGTCAGAAGAGGCAGTGAGAAGGCCTTGGCGGACAGGATTAAGGAAAACCCCAAGGAATTCTACAATTTTGTGAAGAACAAGAGGATAAAACATGAGAGAATAGGACCAATCAAGTGTGACAGTGGAAAAGTGTGTATGGAACCGGAGGAGATAGCAGAGGTACTTAATGAGTACTTCGCTTCAGTATTCACTATGGAAAAGGAATTTAGCAATTGTAGGAATGACTTACAGTAGACTGAAAAGTTTGAGCATGTAGATATTAAGAAAGAGGATGTGCTGGAACTTTTGGAAAGCATCAAGTTGAATAAGTCACTGGTACCAGATGAGATGTATGCCAGGCTACTGTGGGAGGCAAGGGAGAAGATTGCTGAGCCTCAGCTGATAATCTCTGCATCATCAATGGGGATGGGAGAGGTTCTGGAGGATTGGGTGATTGCGAATGTTGTTCACTTATTCAAGAAAGGGAGTAGAGATAGCCCAGGAAATTATAGAATAGTGAGTCTTCCTTCAGTGGTTGGTAAGTTGATGGAGAAGATCCTGAAGGGCAGGATTTATGAACATTTGGAGGGGTATAATATGATTAGGAATAGTCATCATGGCTTTGTCAAAGGCAGGTCGTGCCTTACGAGCCTGATTGAATTTTTTGAGGATGTGACTAAACACATTGATGAAGGTAGAGCAGTAGATGTAGTGTAGTGGATTTCAGCAAGGCATTTGATTAGGTACCCCATGCAAGGCTTATTGAGAAGGTAAGGAGGCATGGTATCCAAGGGGACATTGCTTTGTAAATCCAGGACGGCCTTACCCGCAGAAGGCAAAGAGTGGTTGTAGATAGGTCATATCCTGCATAGAGGTTGGTGACCAGTGGTGTGCCTTAGGGATCTGTTCTGGGACACCTTCTCTTTGTGATTTTTATAAATGACCTGGATGAAGAAGTAGAGTAGTGGTAACCAACCTTTTTAAGCCCAAGATCCCCTACCTTGGCCTTAGTGAAAAGCAAGACCGACTCCAAATCGATTAGTTACATGCATGCGCACTGGGGCAGAAAAGACCGGAAGTGGAAATAATGTATGAACGCCAGGGGTTACCACCCTTTTTTTGCACCGTGGACCGGTTTATGATTGACAGTATTCTTGCGGATCAGCCGTGGGGGGGGGGGGGGGGGAGGATGTTAAACATAACCGGAACACAACGATACTCGAAGTAGGTTCCTTATGTCCAGTCTATTCCGCAATTTAGTTTTCGTGGCTCTCAGCACTTACCTGCTGTCCCGCTTGCTCACGTTTTTTCCGCTGGAAAAAAACTCAGTGGGTTTGTCTTTAAGTGCAGGGTGCTTGGACTCAAGGTACCAAAGCAAGTTTGAGTGCTTCATTGCTTCATTAGACAGCCTCCGGGCCAGAGCTCCAGCCTCCCGCCCGCCTGCCTGCCGCCTTAGCCATGTGCGTCTGTTCACATACCGGGGCCACGGCGGTCATAGTCCGGAAAGAGCGACCGACGGAGCGAGCGAAGAGTGCGACTGGGTGCGCACGAACCCCCTTTGTAGGATCTATCAGCAGACAAAAGTTTGTTTCAGTAGATCGCAGTGAGGTAGCTGCTCTACTTACAAAACCCTGAGCCTGAATTCGGTCGTCTGCGAATATTTTAGCACTGAGTTCGTCACGAACATTCGGTGTGCTAAACAGGGTTTGAGGTGGCGCTCATCTGTCCGCGCTCCAGGCCGGTAGCAACGGCACTTCCCGCCGGTCGCTCGAGGCCAACCAGTAACCCCTGGCGTGAGGGTATCACTGTGTTTAGGCGGCCGATGACTTCGTGTGGGTTCAAGTTTAACAATGGGTGTGACAGGGAATGAGCAAAGGTGCAGCTGACTCATATCGTTTCCTTGCGGCCCGGTGGTTGGGGACCAGCGCGTGGCGGGGGAGCTACATGCATGTGCACAGGGCAGAAAGAACAGAACTAAAACCCCGCAACCCGGAAACAATCTCTCAACAGCATTTGTGTATTTATTTTTCATTTTTTTTCGGGATCTACTGGGAAAGTCTCAAAGATCGACCAGGCGATCGTGATCGACGGGTTGGCGACCACTAAAGTGGAGGGATGGGTTAGTAAATTTGCAGATGACACAAAGGTTGGAGGTGTTGTGGGTAGTGTGGAGGGTTGTCAGAGGTCACAGTGGGACATTGATAGGATAAAAAACTGGGCTGATAATTGCCAGATGGAGTTCAACCCAGATAAGTGTAAGGTGATTTGTTTTGGTAGGTCAAATATGATGACAGAATATAGTATTAATGGTAAGACTCTTGGCAGTGTGGAGGATCAGAGGGATCTTGGGGTTGGAGTCCATAGGATAATCAAAGCTGCTATGCAGGTTGACTCTGTGGTTAAGAAAGCATATGATGCATTGGCCTTCATCAATCGTGTGATTGATTTCTGGAGCCAAGAGGTAATGTTACAGTTATATAGGACCCTGGTCAGACCCCCACTTGGAGTACTGTGCTTAGTTCTGGTCACCTCACTACAGGAAGGATGTGGAAACCATAGAAAGGGTGCAGAGGAGATTTACAAGGATGTTGCCTGGATTGGGGAGCATGCCTTATGAGAATAGGTTGAGTGAACTCGGCCTTTTTTCCTTGGAGCGATGGAGGATGAGAGGTGACCTGATAGAGGTGTTTCAGATGACGAGGGCATTAATTGTGTGGCTAGTCGGAGGCTTTTTTCCAGGGTTGAAATGGCTCGCATGAGAGGGCACAGTTTTAAGGTGCTTGAAAGTAGGTAAGGAGGAGATGTCAGGGGTAAGTTTTTTACGCAGAGTGGTGAGTGTGTGGAATGGGCTGCCAGCGACAGTGGTAGAGACGAATATGATAGGTTCTTTTAAGAGACTCCTGGACAGGTACATGGAGCTCAGAAAAATAGAGGGCTATGAGTAACCCTAGGTAATTTTTAAGGTAAGCATGTGTTTGGCACAGCTTTGTGGGCCAAAGGGCCTGTATTGTGCTGTATTTCTATGTTTCTATGTTTCTAAATGGCAGCATCATAATGGGCAGTAAGAAGAGTGAACAGATCTGTAGTTTCATATTTTTTATCTGAAGATATATTTTATATTGTCTTTATTTATAGATGTTGATTCACTTGCTATATATTTTCAACATTTTCTGTCAAAAATGGTATAATTTGTATTTGTGTCTAACAGAGATAGCTTTAATTTACTTTAAAAAAAAGTAGAAAAATGTTAAAGCAATTATAAATATAACTACCCCCACCTACACTCACTGAATCTAAAGTCCTCACCTATATTCACTGGATCTAAAGTTCCCACCTGCACTCACTGGATCTAAAGACCAGACCTACACTCCCTGCATCTAAAGTCCCCAACTACACTCACTGGATTTAAAGTTCCCACCTACACTCAGTGAGGCTAAAGTCCAGATCTACACTCACTGGATCTAACATCCCCACCTACACTCACTGGATCTAAAGTCCCCAACTGCACTCAATGGATCTAAACTCCAGACCTACACTCACTGGATCTAACATCCCCAGCTATACTCACTGGATCTAAAGTCCAGTCCTACACTCACTGGATCTAAAGTCCAGACCTACACTCACTGGATCTAAAGTCCAGACCTAAACTCACTGGATCTATCATCCCCAGCTATACTCACTGGATCTAAAGTCCCCACCTGCTCTCACTGGATCTAAAGTCCAGTCCTACACTCACTGGATCTAACATTCCCAGCTACACTCACTGGATCTAAAGTCCAGTCCTACACTCACTGGATCTAACATCCCCAGCTATACTCACTGGATCTAAAGTCTGGACCTGCACTCACTGGATCTAAAGTCCAGTCCTACACTCACTGGATCTAAAGTAAAAAAGCCTACACTCACTGGATCTAACATTCCTGTCTACACTCACTGGGTTTAAAGTCCCCACCTGCACTCTGTGGATCTAATGTCCACTACCTGGAAACACTAGACCTAAAGTCCTCTATCCCCTTGACCAGTCCATCACAGTTAAGCTTGTCACTGTATTTTCTGATTCCTTGTATCACTTTCCACACACATCTCTCTTCCTCTGTCCAATCCTTCCATATTTTATCCCTTGGAAAAGATTTGCCATAATTGAATTACAAAATCCTAAATGACATGTCTGTGGCTTTCTATTTCTGTTGTTAACAATTTGTTCAGCCAAGCTATATATTGGTCTGTATCCCTAAATCCCATCAATACTGTTACTCTTGTTCATACTAATCACTATGGGATAGGCCTCTATTAAATCAAAGACACAGATGTAAACCAAATGGTGAATAGTTACTGTTCACTTTTGACAAAGTTTACAAATTGTCAAAGACAACCTTAGCTTTTATCTACTGCAGAGTTCTTAAGAACTAGCTTTCACAAGTTCATTTATAAGAATTCAATTTTAAGTTTCTCATAATCTTGCAAAATCGATTTAAGAAAAAGGTTTAAAACTACAAAATGGTACACACAGATGCCCTGAACCATTTGAAAATTGAGATTAGAATAAATAAGCTTTCCTGTCCTTGAGGGAGTTTGATGAGGTTTGGAGCAGAGTGTGCAGCCTGGAGACCTGATAGCCCAGAGATGGGCTGCAAGGACATAATTGATTCATTGTCTCTCTCCCATTGAGGCGTTGAGCAAGCTTGTAATCGACCAGGACGTGGGTGTTTGGCCCCGCCTGCCTGCGTTTGACCGGTCTTCCTCTCCCTTCTGCTAACTTCTGTCGGAGGGGAGTTCAGGAGTCTCGGGATCCACATTGCCAGGCTGTGGACTGCTTTGAGGTTCATCTTGCATGTGTTCCTGCATTCTGGTTACTCTTTATTTTTTGCTGTCTTTGAGCAGTTCGATCCGGGCAGTCAATGCGGACCGCGGAGCTTCGGTGAAGAATGGCCCTGCGGCCTGCATTCGCTAGTGGCACGGTGCTGATCTGAACTAAACTGCATAATACTGGACTCCTGGTTTAAGGTTTGATATTGTATGCGCTGTTTGCTCGCGTTTTGCTCTTTGCGCGATTTGTTATTTTTCTTCACACGTTGGGGGTTTGATGTTTTCTTGAACAGGTTCCATGGTGTGTCTTTGTTTTATGACTGCCTGCTGGAGGAAGAATCTCAGATCTGTAGTCTGAATACATACTTTGATAATAAATATACTTGAAATAAGCTGCAGTCTCACAAAGCTGCTGGCATATGATCATCACACGTAACATAAGTGAATTCTTATTGGCAAAGAAATCATGTGTAATCATACAGAGTCTGAAAGTTTTCTAGTTTGGTTTAGGCAAACATGATATGCTAATTAAACATGCATGTTTTGAATGTTTATCAGATAAGAGTATAGGAAATAGGAGCAGGAATAAGCCTTAGATCCTCACGACTGCTATGCCATTCATCAAAATCACAGTAGATATTCTACCCCGCAGAGTCTAGGCAGCATGTCTCCAGAGTGCAAATAAGGGATATTAACATCTAGTCCTACATAACATCCCTCCTGCATTATTCCCCATCTCTCCTGATTCACTTGATGTCCTGAAATCTATCAGTCTGTGTTTTGAATGAACTCAACAGCTGATCATTCATTGCTCTCCAGGGTAGAGAATTCCAAAGATTCACCAATCTCTGTATGCAGGCTTCATTCCCCTTAGTGCAAAATAATGTATTTCTTATTTAGTAACTGTGACTTCTGGTTCTAGATTCCTCAGCCAGAGAAACATTCTCTCCATATCCAGTGGAATGAGTCCCATAAGAGTCATAAAAGTTTAAATGAGGTTTCCTCTAATTCCTCGAAACTCTTGAGAATACGGGTCTGGTCTATTCAATCTCTCTTCATGCACTAACCTGCCATCTGTGGAACCATTTCAGTGAATGCTTGCTGCCTTTGCATTATGGCAAATATGTCTTTTATTGGATATGGAGAGAAAAAGCTATACACAATAGTCCACATTAGTCCCACCAAGGCCCTATATAATTGCAAATGCAGAGTTTCATTTGTCTACTGAAATCCTCTGCAGGTATTCCAAATCAATTGCTACACCTACATATAGGATTTTGGTGACTTGTATATAAGGGCACAGAACATCAACATTATCCAATCACTCATCATTTATGAAATAATCTACTTTTCTATTTTGTGCATCAAATGACTAAGTTCATATTTTTTCTGAATTACTTTATATTGAACTTGATTTTTTACTCACACATTTAGCTTGCCTATTTTCCCATTAACACTTATTGCATCCTGCTGCTCAATACCATCAAATTTTATATCACTTGTAGATGTTAAAATATGATATTTGTTCCCTCGTTCATATAGATTTTGTACAACTAGGTTGCTGCATTACCTCACAAGTCATAGGCTGCCAGTCTGCGAAAGAGCTGTCTATACCCAGTTGTTGATTCCTGTTTGATAATTACTTCTAAAGCCATATCTGTATATTAACATAACTCTCTGTAATCTAACCTTGTTGACCAACCTTCACTTTGTGGGACCTAATCAAAACCCCAAATCCTAGTGCATCAATTCTTACCTACCTATCTTACCCTGAAAGAACATTCAAAAAATTAGTGAAACTTCATTTTCCTTTCATAAATCAATTTTGATTCTACTAAATCCTACTTTGTATTTCGAAGGTGTTTATGACTTTCTTCATTATAGATTTTCTCTACTGCTGATGATAGGGAAACATAAGAACATAAGAAATATGAGCAGGAATAGGCCATCTGGCCTGTTGAGCCTGCTCTGCCATTCAATAAGATCATGACTGTTCTAACTACAGACTTATCTTCACCTACCTGCCTTTCCCCATAGCCCGTCATTTCCCTACTATGTGAAAATCTATCTAACTTTGTCTTAAATATATTTACTGAGGTAGCCTACTCTGCTTCATTGGGCAAACTCACCGCTCTTTGGGAAAATCAGTTCCTCCTCATCTCCATCCTAAGTTTACTCCCCTGAATCTTGAGGCTATGTCTCCTAGTTCTAGTCTCAACTACCAGTGGAAACAACTTTCTTGAATCTATCTTATCTATCCCTTTCATAATTCTATATGCTTCTATAAGATCTCCTCTAACCCTTCTGAATTCCAGCAAGTACAGTCCCAGGTGACTCAAACTCTCCTCATAATCTAACTCCTTCAACACTGGAATCAATCTGGTCAAACTCCTGTGCACTGCCTCCAAAGACAATATATCCTTCCTCAAGTAAGGAGACCAGAACTGCAAGCAGTACTCCAAATGTGGGCTCACCAGTACCCTCTTCAATTGCAGCATAATCTCCCTGCTCTTAAATTTAATCCATCTAGCAATGAAGGCCAACATTCCATTTGTCTTCTTGATAGCCTGCTGCACCTGCAACCCAACTTTTGGATTCATGCACAAACATCCCCAAGTTCTTCTGCAAGGCAGCATGGTGCAAACTATTGCCATTTAAATAATAAACAGATATTCAATTTTCCCATCCAAAGTTGATTTACCAACATTGTACTGCATCTGCCAGACCTTTGCCCACTCACTTAACCTATCTATATCTCTCTGCAGTTCTCTCTGTATCCTCTGCACAGGTTGTTTATCTGCTCAAATTAGTGTAATCAGCCAACTTAGATACACTACACTTGGTCTTCTCTTCCAGATCGTTAATGTACAGTATATAATAAACAATTCTGGGCCCAGCACCAACTCCTGTGGTACACTGCTGACCACTGACTGCCAACAAGAGAAACCCATGTATCCCAACTTTCTGCTTTCTATTGGTTAAGCAATTCTCCATGCTAATACATCTCCCCCAACTTTATGCATCCTTAATCATATGGATAAGTCTTATATGTGACACCTTATCTAACGCCTTCTGGAAATTCAAGTAAATAATGTCCTCTATCCACTGCGCTTGTCAGATCCTCAAAGAACTCCAGTATGTTTGTCAAACAGGACATGCCTTTGCTGAATCAATGCTGTACTTGTCTGATGGATCCATTTCTTTCCAGATACCTTGCTATTTCTTCTTTAATGATAGTTTCAAGCATTTTCCCAACTACAGATGTTAAACTAACTGGCCTATAGTTACTTGTCTTTTGCCTACATTCTTTTTTGAACAGTGGTGTGACATTTGCCTTCTACCAATCCACCGGGACCTGCCCTGAGTCCAGAGAATTTTAGTAAATTATTACCAAAGCCTCAAATAAGTCCTCCATGATAACAGCTGTTCCATTCTTATATGCTTCAGACATTTCTTGGTTTCTCGGAAACTACATTGACCAACATCAAATTACGCAAGACCACACTCAGGTTGGAGGAGCAACACGTCATATTCTTCCTGGGTAGCCTCTAACCTGATGGCATTAATCTCTGGTAATTTCACCCCCCCTCCCCTTTCTCCCTTTTTAAAATTTCCATTTCTGGTTTCCCTCTCACCTTTTCTCTTTTCATCACCTACCCATTATCTCCCTCTGCAGCCTCACCTCCTTCCTTTTCTCCCATGGTCCTATTTCCTGTCCTATCAGATTCTTTCTTCTTTGGCCTTTTATCTTTTCCACCTATCACCTCCCAGCTTCTTACTTTATCCACCTTATCACATGCTAGATTGGATTTCTCCCTTTGCCCCCACCTTCTTGTTGTGGCTTTCCCCCCTTCTTTTACAATCTTGATGAAGAGTCTCATCCCAAAATGTCGACTGTTTATTCACTTTCATAGATGCTGCCTGATCTGCTGAGTTCCTCCAGCATTTTGAATGTGTCACTCTGGATTTCTGGCATTTGCAGAATCTCTTGTGTTCATCAAATCATCATCTTCAAATTAATCTACTAAACCTCTGCCAAACTTTCTTTTGCCCATACAGCATTGCTTATTGACTTGCATTATTTTCTAGATATTATCTGGTTAATTTTTTGGGTTTTGAAATTTCATTGTGGTGCATATTTATCATGAAACTACTTCCATCTCAAAGATAAATAAACTCATGGATATAAGACACTCAATGATGCTATTCATTCAATGGTAAATATCAATTTTCATTCAGTAAGTGGGCAGTGAACATTCTTGTATAAATGCAGTTTGTTTGGTGCGATTGACCTCGTTCTGGGCGAAAATAGATACGTACTATTGAAATGCTATTTTGCCAAGACAGTGTCTGAAGGCACAACAGTGTAACTTCTAGGATTTATTGGTTGACTTTTACAGACTGAATGGGCAGTTAAACGTACCTGTTAGAGAATGGTGCACAGTAATTTTTTAACAGATTTATACGGCTGAGCAGACCCCAGGATAAAGAAATCTGAATCAATAACTGTGGGCATTTGCTGAGCTGTACTGATGTAGACAATTCTAGAGAGAACTAATTCATCCTTCTCTGGGAGAATGAGAAAAGGAATAGACAGTGAAATGATATCATGATAAGAAGACTTCATATGTAATTTTTAGTGGATGACAATGACAAAAAATTTAAGCAAATCTTTTGTAAATTGCAAGTGTCTCAGGGAAGTGGATAAAAAAGAAGAGTAGCAAAGATTTATTAGAAACCTAAGTGGGGTTAAGTCGATTGCATTTCTTTATCGTTTATAGGGTTAAAGGTTACCTTCTAGTAGTTCTGGACTGTCTTCCCATGCAAACAGATAGATAAAACAATAAATTGCAATTGATAGTGTGGTTTTTTTTGCGCTGTTTATATATTTGTGTAATTTGGAGTGATTTTATGTATTTGCACTGTGGTGGCTGTCCATTATGCCTGATGATGATAGGAAATGTGCAGGAGAGTAAGCAAAGTGGAAAATCCATTGCACTGGGGCTGTTCTCTCTCCAAGTCCAAGTCCACTTCTACGAACAAGAGTCACAAACTGAGGTCTTTCTTGGTTGCCATGGATGACCACGATGTCTTCTGTGTCTTGTCATGCCTTTCACTCTCCATGGAGTGTTGCAGAACTGCCTTCCCGGCCATTGGATCTCCCTGCAGATCTCATTCTCCCAGTCCCCAGAACTGACCTCGCCAGCTGGGCCAGGCATGAGCCTGACTCACTGGGGTATGAGGCTGCCGGCCATCCTCATCTGGTTTAGCCTGCCTACCAAAGCAGTGGACCAGGGTGCGGCTGCTGTCGTACGCAAACATCTATGTGGGGCCACAGGTGAAAGCTGAGAGTTTGGTGGGGACCAAAGGTAAGTGAGCTGCCTCAGAATAGACACAACCATTCCCTACACCAGAGGTGCTTCTTTTCTCTGGACACCACATCCATCCCCTTTGCACAGCATCACTGCAGCAAAACAATGAATTTCACACCATTTAAGTCAGTGGTAATAAAAGTGATTCTGATTCTCCTTAGGGTTAGAGTCAATCATCAACAAACAAACGTAGTACACAGGAGTATTGGCAAGAGTTTCCTGCCTAAGATTCACTCAGGCTGATAATGTGTGAAGATGAGAATGGAAATCTAGCGGAAATGACTCAGTGGACTTGTTCGGCTGGGAATAGGCACAATCCAAATGTAACTTGGGCCACCATTACCCTGGTTTCTCCTCTCCCCTCATCTAACCTTCCTTACAAAAACAGAGAAGGTACTGCTGTAAGGCAGCACTAAAGTAACTCAAGGCAGGCAAACACAACAAATTGCACAACTCAGCATGGTATACCGTCAAGCTCCAGAAATGTTTTCCCTGACATTTGGTCTACGGTCTGCCAGATTATGCACCAGTCCATATCTGTGAGCTTTATTAGGACTTTGTATCTGAGTTTCACAAGATCTGAAATATAATTAACAATAATGATTCTGCAGAAAAATCGACGACTGAAGAGCAAAACAGCTTTTAATACCACAAACATGAGTTGGACAACCTAGTAGGGCTTGGTCCTGAGACGAAAGTGCTGTTGGCATTTTAAACTATACAGCCCATCACTAGTTTGTGACACAGTAAATAACAGCTGTTTTCCCTATTGATATCATATTATCATGAAATTCTGGAATTTACACGGGTACTCATTAATTACTGTAGGGAAAGCTGTAAGATGATACACCTTGTGGTTTTATTATCAAAGTACGTAAATATTCATTTTCTTGCAGGCATTCACAGTATGACAAAGAAATACAATAGAGTCAATGAAAAATAAAGACAAATGACCAATGTGCAATAGAAGACAAACCGTGTAAATAAAAAATAGAAATGATAATAATAGACAGATAAATAAATAAATAATATTGAGAGCATGAGTTGCAGAATTCTTAAAAGTGAGTCCATATAGATTTTAGAATCAGTTCAGAGTTGAGGTGAGTGAAGTTATCCACACTGGTTCAGGAAACTGATGGTTGAAGTATAATAATCTAAATTATTTGGTCACTACAGAAGGTCCCATAGTTATGAAAGACCTAACAGAATTCCAACTTTACATAAACTTTCCTGTAAATTTTTAATGAATTTTTCAAGTAATGGTAATAATAATCACAACTAGTAATTGAGAAATGAGCCTGCGTTGCTATGCCCATCCCCCAGGTTTTACTAGCTTGAGCTGGGAATTTTTTTTAAAAAGTTAATAAACATTACAGGATCCTGCAGTAGTTTAACTCAATCTGATTGCTCACACAGGAGCAATCAAGTGGCAAGCATCATTCACCAAAATCTTGCTTTAAAATACAAACACATATAAGAAACCATATCTTACTATAAACCCAAACCTGATCCAGTTTTAGAGTCAGAATGCCACAAATTATATTACGACTAATCCCTTATTGCAGATAGAACAATTCATAATAACCATCAGGATATAGTACATATTTCACTAGATTAATTATGGGTAGTGTTAGGGTGAATATTGAACGAAATGAAATAATTCTAGAAATGTACTGTAGGTATAGTCAAATGATATGGTTAACTATTGAAGTTGGATGCTTTTGACTTAAGGAAAATTGGTTTAGGGACAGTTCTCAGTGAC
Source organism: Hemitrygon akajei (assembly GCF_048418815.1). Taxonomy (NCBI): domain Eukaryota; kingdom Metazoa; phylum Chordata; class Chondrichthyes; order Myliobatiformes; family Dasyatidae; genus Hemitrygon; species Hemitrygon akajei. The sequence continues at coordinate 45,946,413 of NC_133146.1, read as the reverse complement.
AGAACCCATGTGTAATCTGGGGACTGCATGCATTTTGTAGAACTAGACTGCTAAATTTCCTAGCAAGCCAAAATTTTCTATGTTGTCAAGTAATTTCATACAAAGTTTGTTAACATAGTTCCATGAATTACCTGAAGACTGAGTTGAGAGAAATGCAAGTTCAGCAAAAGTAATATTAGGTATTAAGCCAGTCCATTAATCACGAGTGAGTGATTATTCACTGGTCTAGATTGTGTTTTGCAACCTGTGAAAATCCATCTTCCTTTCACTTGATTGCATCTTGTCAGTGAAAGTAGTAACATGATTACTTTAAGTCCGGATGGGTTTATAGCAAAAGTTGCTGACTTGCAAATCACAGAACATATAATCACAAACTTAAGGTTTAGACAGAGTGTATAACTATGGAGAAGATTATGCAGCTAATTGAAATCTGCTGAAAAATGGGGATATAAAATGCTTGCTTGAAAATAATAAAGTGAAAGTAAGATTCACTGTTTCATCACTTCTACGAGGAGGAAACTTTTCACCTGGCATAATTAATTCTGTTAGCATGCAATATGCACAAAGGGATCAGAAATTCTGACCAAAATTCCACTTCCTCCGAGAATTCTGCACAATATATAATCATCCACGGGACATTCCATGTAATCTAACGAGAAAAAACAATTGAAAGGAACTTGCACATGCTACACATAGTTTCTTGAAAAAGTGAAGCATTACTAGAGTTCTGGTGTGATGAAGGTCTATAACGCTTAATGCATGAAAAATAACAAAGGTGGTGCTGGTGTGATCAATGCCAGTTTTGTGCAAGTCATCCTCCTTTCGGTAAACAAATTCTTACCCCCATTCCCCACTCTGACCATTTGCCTCTTCCCACCTGTCTATTACTTCCCCCTGGGTCCCACCTCCTTCACTTTCTCTTATGGTCCACTCTCCTCTCCTATCAGATTCTTTTTTCTCCAGCCCCTGATCTTTCCCACCCACCTGGCTTCACTTATCACCTTATTGTGATCCTCTTCTCCCGCCCTCTCTTTTTTATTTTAGCATCTACCCCCCTCCTTCTCAGTCCTGAAGAAAAGTCTCAGCCTGAAACATTGACTTGTTTATTTATGTCCACAGATGCCTCCAGCATTTTGTGCGTGTTGCTCCTTCGGATATTCTGCTGTGCATCGGCAGCACAGTGGTGTAGCTGCCTCAGAATCCCAGTAATGCAGGTTCATTCCTGACCCCTGGCATTCTCTGTGAGGAGTTCGCATGTTTTACCTCTGCATACGTGTACTTCATCGGGTGCTCCAGTTTCCTTCCACAAAAATATGCAGGTTGGTCACAGTAAGTTGTTTCTCATGTGTAGTTCAAAAGGAGAACGTGGAGAGTTTGGTGGGAATGTACAGAGAATAAAACAGGCTAGGGTAAGATTAATGGAAAAATCTGTGCTTGATAATGCAGATTTGAGCTACAGTGCCTATTTCTGTGCTTTATCTCAATATTACAGTGACCAGATCCAAGGTAGATTACATAATAGACCTGCAAATACAAATACACCCAATGGCTTTTCTTTCAAAATCCCTGGACATTTTAGAGAGTGGACATCATGGAGGATGTTTGTACGGAGACATAGTAATGGAAATGGGGTCAGAGGTGCTGAGTAGAGGGGGAGGAACAAGACTCTGGGTAAGAGGAGTGGAATATTTTGAAGAAAAAAAGATCAGGTTTGAGGGCATCTGAGTTGATTGGATGGGAAACATCAGGAGAAGGTCAACTTGTTGGTATTGAATGAGATATCGATATGGGTTATTTTTGCATATTTCTGGCAAGCTTTTGATATAGAATTTCATAATTAATTATTTACCAAATTTGAAACTCTTGGGAATTACTTCAGATTAGAAATCTCCTCCAACTCAATCATTTTCATAGATTAATCAGATTAGAAAATCGTTAACTGAGGTGCAAGAAAGTAGTTAGGTGTGGAGTAATGCAACGGGTAACAGATGACATATATCATTCATAATAGAAACTGCCTTACATAATTCACAAACCCTGTCATTGCATTGTTGTGTTCACCTTAAGAGACAGTGTCTGACGTAATGATATCAGTGTAAGACAACTGCTTTTGGTTTGTTAGTAACGGAAATAAAGGCCTGCAGCTCTTTTTAAGCGGGTGAAACGACTCGTGCATTCTTTATTCACAAAATCCTACATAGGTATTCAACAGAATAAGACAAGGTTCTGTGAGGGTCTGCAATTATTAAACATAATTCCTGTATGTTTTAGACCAGGGGTGGGCAAACTTTTTGACTTGTGGGCCACAAAGGGTTCTAAAATTTGACAGGGGGGCCGGACCAGGAGCAGATGGACGGAGTGTTTTGGTAATACACCTCATAAGAGAAAATAAAATATCATGGGATATGTAGAAACCATGTGCTTTAATTTCAATTGAAAATGAACAAATGCATTACAACAAAATATCTGTCTTTAAAGTCCCATGGTATTTAGCTATTTATTGAAATGACTTTTAAAACACTGAAAATTAAATGAATAAAATACAGCTTTTTTAAATAGTAACAGTTATTATTTTAAAGCACTGAAAATTCTGTTATCCTTCAAGATATTATCATCATCACTCTCCTCTTGACTGTCTTTATTTCAAAAACGGTAGGAGATGCAGGTCTACTTGTCCTGCTCCTTCTTATTCAATTGTCCCCTGTGCCAAAACTCAACAACGACCAGCACAAGGACAGAACAGTGACAGCGCGCCAGTATGCGGAGCGCGTTATTTGATCTGGAGCGCATTTTTTATTTTGAGAACGTACGTGCACCTGCGCACTACTCATGTCCATCACTTAACAGAAATGACATGTAACATGTAAGGCTTATTGAAAAAAATATTTTCAAATGCATTTTTTACATAACACAACGAAGAAACTTATTTTTAATTTCAGTGGGAACAGTGTTGTTGGTCTCCCTTTTTAGCCAGCGCATCAAAGTCTGGATTTAGTTTTGTTGTGGCGATTCTCAGGATGGATCTGAGGTGTTGGTCAGTTAACTTGGATCTGTGGCTGGCTTTGTTGATGTTCATGACGCTGAACGCCTGTTCACACAAATAGGTCGAGCCGAACAACGCCAGCATCTTCTGTGCCGTCCTCCGGAGGTTTGGAAACACCTCTTTACCAAGTGAAGCATAAAAGTCATTCAGTTTAAGAGAGTTGAACTTCTCTTTTAAGACGGGGTCAGACTGAAGGTCGATCAGTTCCAGCTGTAGCTCCTCTGGTGCTGTTTCAGGATCTTGTGACAGGGGACAGGCCACCAACTGAAGTGACTTGTCAATTTTTTCAAAATCAGAAAAGCGACGGCAGAATTCTCTGTGCAGTGCATCCAGTGACTCGCTGTATTTTTTCACATTTGCGCCGGCTTCTTCCAGCGTGGCTAGTGTGGGAAAATGAGTGAATAACTTATTCAAAATTTGCCTGGAGAAAAAAGCCAGCTTGGATTTAAAGGCTTTCACGTTTGTGTACATGTCATGCACAAACTGATCCTTCCCCTGTAGCTTCACGTTCAGTTCATTCATGTGTGAAAATATATCCACAGCAAACGCAAAGTCACAAAGCCAGCTCTTGTTGCTCAGCTCAGGAAATTCGCCGGCCTTCCTCAGTAACTCCAAAAATGCACCGATCTCCTCTTTGAGCTCCCATACTCGTTGAAACACTTTGCTCAAACTTAACCAGCGGACACGGGAGTGATAAAGTAGGTCCTGGTGATCCGTATAAGTTTCCTCCAGGAACGTGATGAACTGACGGTGCTGAAGTCCCCTTGCACGTATAAAGTTGACAAGCTTTACGACAGGATTCACAACGTGATTCAGCTGTAATACCGATTTACATAGAGATTCCTGGTGGATGATGCAGTGAAGGAAAATAACATCCTGGTCAGGATTTTCATCTTTCACTTTATTCTGTATTCTCCTCAGCAGGCCGACATTTTTCCCTGTCAAATTAGGAGATCCATCTGTGGCGACGTTGATAAGTTTACTCCAAGGGAGCTTCATATTTTCGATGACAGCAGACATCCGGTCATACAAGTCCTCTCCCCGTGTTTTTCCTTTCAGAGACTCCATTGTCAAAAACTCCTCCGTTATTTCAAAAGTATTGTTAATTCCTTGGATAAAAATGAGGAGCTGAGCAGTGTCTTTTACATCGTTGCTTTCATCCAGTGCTAATGAATATAACGTGAATGACTCTGCCTTTTTATTTAAGTCGCTGGTTATATCTTCATCTATCAGTTCCACACGGCGAGTCATTGTCCTGCGTGATAAACTGATTTTTTCAAATTTGTCTTTGCTCTCCGGACACAATACACCTGCTGTCTCCACCATACATTCTTTTAAAAACTCGCCTTCAGACAGAGGCTTGCTGGCCTTTGCTAATTTGAATGACAGCATAAAACTCGCCTTGGTACTTGACTCATGAATGGCAGTTTGACGGTGAAAATAATTTTGTTGAGCCTGTAAATTAGCTGCCAACCTCTGAGCATTAGCTTCCCGTTCTTTCGTTGACTGGTTGCTAGCATAGTTGGCATGTTTTGTGGCAAAGTGACGGCTGATATTATATTCTTTAAAAACCGCCATAGTCTCTTGGCATATCAGGCATACAGCAGTTGATCGGTGTTCGGTAAAAAGATATTTAGTTGTCCACTCCTTATTAAACACCCGACATTCTCTATCCACTTTTCTTTTCTTAGCTCCACTCATCTTTACAGAAGGGGTGAGAGGTCAAAGAGTAAAGCGCAAATGTGGAATAATACGCTGCACCTCAACAAAGGTCAATGTATATAGAGTGCGTCATCTATTGGGAAAACACCAGAATTGCGGGGAAAAAACGTTAACAAGGTTTATTAATATAATTTCATCAAGTTCTGCGGGCCGGATTAAAAAGCTTAACGGGCCGCATAAGGCCCCCGGGCCGTAGTTTGCCCATGCCTGTTTTAGACAATGGACAGGAAGCCATACAGTATATCCAAGAATGTCAATGCCAAGATAGATGGTATAACGATCAGGGGAGATGGAAATATTAAATTACAAAATTAGTTTTGAATAGATATCTTGGTCCTGGAAGAACTAAAGCCTTGGTTTACTGGAATGACACCTGGTTACAAGTGTTAAAGAATGGGGAAACATCGCAAAAATCTAGTATTGCATTCCCTAGAGCTTAAGATGTTAACAAATGAAGTTTTATGTTATTTTCGTGAATTGTCAAGAAAAATAGAGAAAATCTATTTCCATGGTTTCCACCAAGTCTAGGATAAAGGTTTCAGAACAAAACATCTATTACACTTTTCAGCAGTGAAGACTAGCAACTATCCTGCTTGCAAGTTGTGATAGAAGTTTGGAATTGCCTTTCAGTCATAACTTACATTGGTTTGTGTGTCTAAGCTTTGAAGCAAGTGTAAATGTGTATGAGGACTTCACAAAGATCAGTGGTAACTGCAAAGGTTTGAAAGGCAGCATGTTTAGAACACAAATGAACGATGCTGGAGCATCCAGGTGTCAAAATGATGAAGAAAAACGTTTTGCATCTTTGATTGCTTAATTGTTAATTTTTAATTAGAGAATGTGAGTCATTTGCAAAGAGATAATAGGATAAAGACAAATATGAGGAATTAGATAAGAATAACAATCAGGTTTAATATCACTGGCATATAGTAAATTGTGAAATTTTTTGATTTGCAGCAGCTGCACATTGCAATACATAATAATAAAAATATTAATTATAAGAAGTATATATAAAAAAGTAAGTAGTGCAAAAGGAGAGGGAAAACTACCAAGGTAGTGTTTATGAGTCCATTGTCCATTCAGAAATCAGATGGCGGAGGGGAAGAAGTTGTTCCTGAAACCTTGAATGTTTGTCTTCAGGCTCCTGTACCTCCTCCTTGATGGTAGTGATGAGAAGAAGGCATGTTCTGGGGTCCTTAATGATCGATGCTGCTGTTTTGTGGGATCATCTTTTGAAGATATCCTGGATGCTGGGGAGACTAATGCCCATGATGGAAATGACTGAGTTTATAACTTGGTGTCGTTTTTTCCAATCCTGTGCAGTGGCCCCTCCATACCAGACAGTGATCATACCAGTTAGAATGCTCCCCATGGTACACCTGTAGAATGTTATGTGTCTTTGGTGACATAGCAATTTTCCTCAAATTCCTAATGAAATATAGGTGATGTTGTGCCTTCTTTGTAGTTGCATCAATATATTGGTCCCTAGATAGATCCTCAGAGATCCTGACACCCTGAAAATTTAAACTGCTCACCCTTTCCACTTCTGATCCCTGAATGAGGACTGGTGTGTGTTCCCTCAACTTCCCCTTCGTGAAGTCCACAAGCAAATCCTTGATCTTCCTGATGTTGAGTGCATGGTTACTGCTGTGACACCACTCAAACGGTTCATCTATCTCACTCCTATATGCCACCTTGTCACCATCTGAAGTTCTGCTGACTATAGCTGTGTTGTCAGCAAATTTATAGATGGCATTTGAGTTGTTCCTACATACACAATTGTGTGTGTAGATAGAGTAGAGCAGTGGGGTAAGCATGCATACTTGAGGTGCACCAGTGTTGACTGGCAGTGAGGAGGGGATGTTATTTCTGATCTGCCCAGACTGTGGGCACCTGGTAAGGAGGTCAGGGATCCAGTTGCAGAGGGAGGTACAGTGGCCCAGGATTGTTGATTAGAAATGAGAGTATTATTGTATTGTATGCTGAGCTGTAGTCAATACACAACAGTCTGACATTGGTATTACTATTGTCTAGGTCAGGGAGAGATCATGATTAAAATAAATAAACATCAATTTTTGAATTTTGCATGACGTGTGATGCTAGTGCTCGCAGTGACCGAGCAGTCCTGCTAGCAATCTCATTAGAGGTCTCTTAACCCTGCATGGCAGTGTGCAGTGGGACCATGTTTACTTAGTTGAGTCTTTTCCCTCCTGAATTACCTTCCTGAACTTCCAAAAAACTACTTACAATCTTTATTTAAATTAAATCTACCAAGCCTACTTTTAGAAAAATTAAATCATATTCTGGTTTAAGCCAGTTATTTTACAGAAATATATTATATTTGCCTTTTGAGTTTTTTAAATTTATGGAAGAGAAAGAAAGAGATTAAATTCAAGAAAGTTAAGCTAAGCTTAACTACCAGTTTTTTTTTCCAAGAAAAGTTGGTTAAACATTCGTTCTCTACTCAAAAGGGAATTGATAATTATATTTGGATGATTACATCTACAGCTTACTGATCACACTAATATACCATGAGCTGAAGATATAATAATTTTTACATAGGGGTTCCCTGAGTCCTGAAAATTATTTCAAGGGTTCCTCCAGGGCAAAGGAGTTGAGAAAGGTTGGTCTCGGTGATCCACTGCCAAGTGGAGAGCCATTGAGACTTATTGTCTCTACAAATCTGCCATGAACTCGGTGAATGGCAAAATAAGTTCTTCTACCTCTGCTTCCATATCTTGTGACACATTTTGCTCTTAAAGCATTGGAGTGGCTAATTGACCTTGTGCTGTTTGTTTATTTATTCCCATGTTGCAATGATCAGTGAGCCCAGTACTCTTGTTTCTTCACTGAAATGCCACAAGGACATGTTGTGGTCATTCAGGCTTACTGTATTAATATATTTTCTAAAACCCAGAGGATCATAACGGAGAGAAGTGCATGCTGCATTGTTGGCTTGTGTCACCAGGTACTTGCTGTTTTAGTCCTACAGTGACAGAAAAACAATGAATTGTTGGCTCCAAGTGACATCATGAAATATTATTGGTATTGTTCTTTGTGATTCCTTAAGGATGATATAGCCAGGGATGTTAGTAGGGATAAGCTCCCATCACCTATTAAATACTCCCAATGGCATGCATCTCAAATAGTCTTTGACAAAGAAATCCAGCTCCTGTCCTTCACATGTAGCTTGCTACTAAGTCTGGCAAAACCATTTCTATTGACAGGAGAAGGGGCTAAGGCTTCTTAAAACCAAGCTCTTTGGGCAGATGAGGCTCATCAGCTGTGGTCGGCAGCTCATCTAGGAGAAGAAAAACTCTAATCTCAAACTTCCGCTGCCTTGCGGCTACACCCACACATGAGGAAGACTTTAGAGGTAAATCCCGAGGAAATCTGGAGCTGGTGTCTCTAAAGCAGTCCTGTGTTGAGTTCAACGCTGACTGGCAACTTCTAGGACTCCATTGTGCTAAACGGTGTCAGCCCCTGCTGGTCCTTTGGATTAATCACATAAACAGCTGCGACATTGTCGACACGGACCTCTGTGATTGTGCACTTACGTACTTGCAGGAGTGAATGGAAAGGAGAATAATACAAGAGACAAAGATCACAATTAGAATTATAGGTTTCACCCTAGGGAAACTTTTTCCCAACTCCTCTATGCTCTTCTGTGCTAAGGTACTACATGTTGATCCACCCAAAAGCTTGTATTTTTGATGCTCAAGTTATGCAAGCAGTACGAATGCAAAATATATTCATAAGCTATTGTAAGTAAGATAAAAATAGAGGTATAAGCTTCTTCCATTCTGTTCATTGCTCTACTCAGTCTGCTTACCTGTCCAGTGGATTTTATTAGTTCTTTGAATAAGTTAGTGTGCTAATGCTTTCAGCCATAAATTGCAGCTTAAATTCCTGCCCTTCTGTGCCACTGTATAGTTACAGCTGTAAAATACTATGCAGATATGACATAGACCAGTGCAAACTATGCATTGATTTGTAAGGTAGAACTCCTTGACTGCTGATTAGAGTCATCAGACTGATATAACATAAAGTTTTGCACCAGTTGGCAGTTTGCTTAATAGCTGTTTCCAGTTCTGTGGACAATGTTTCCAGGACTGGTGATGGATGCCACTTCAAACCAGCTGAGTTGCACAATTGTTCTCTGGAGAGTGATCGCTCTGAAGTGTTTTAAATTGGGCAAAACTCATAAACATAAGATGTCACCGCAACTCCACTACGTTTGGAAAACAGCAGCTTCAAGTCTGAGTGCTATGTTCTTTTCCCCATTTTCCTTCTTTTTTTCTGTTTTTCCCTTCTGTTAGTTTATGCCATGTGTCACTAATGATTGTCATTTTTCAAATGCAACCATTTTTCCTTCAATTGCCGATTAAAGAAAGGAGGCAGGGAGTCAACACTGTCTGTCTCTCCACCTATATTTGTGTTGTCTTCAGACTTCCCAGAATGTCATCTGTTCCTTCATCTAGATCATTAATGCATAAAGTGAAGGACCTGGACTGGCTGGGAGTGTAAGCAAAATTGTAGTAGTTGCTACAGCACAGCATAAGATGGGGTTAGGCACTTTGGTGGGGAGAATAAATGTGTAGATCATTTCCTACCAGGGAAGATAATTCAGAAATTGGAGATACAAAGGGACTTAGGAGTCTCAGTTCAGGTTACCCTGAAGGTTAACTTTCAGTTTGATTAGGTACCATAGTAAGTGAGGCAAATGCAGTTGTCATTCATTTTGAGAGGAATGTAATTTAAAAGTAAAGATATAATGCTGAGGCTTTTTAAAGCATTGGTCAGACCACATTTGGAGTATTGTGAGCAGTTTTGAGCCCCATATCTAAAAGAAGATGTGCTGGCATTGGAGAAGGTCCAGAGGAGGTTTATGAGAATGATCCTGGAAATAAAAGGCTGAGTACATGAGGAGAGTTTGATGGCTCAGAGCCCATACTCAATGGGGTTCAGAAGGATAAAGTGAGATCTCATTCAGACCAACCCAATACTGAAAGGCCCAGGTAGAGTGGATGTAATGAGGCTTCTTCTATTGGCAGGAGTGTATAGGATCCAAAGACTCAGCCTCAAAATAAAAGGATGTCCTTTAAAACTGAGCTGAAAAATGATTTCTTCAGCCAGAGTGTGTGAATCTAAGGAATACATTGCCACAGAGGCCTGTGAAATCCAAGTCACTGGGTGCATTTTAGGCAGAAATTGATAAGCTCTTGGTGGGTAATTGGGTTAACGGTTAGGGGGAGAAAGCAAAAAAATGAGGTTTAAAAAAAATCAGACATAAATTAATGGCAGAGCAGACACAATGATGTCTGAGTTAAAATGACTCCAGATATAGCTGCTTTAACCAGGAATGCAGGACTGAGTTACAGAATCATTCATCTCTTATATCAAATGAATGGACATGTTCTTCAAAACAGACAGGATTCTGGCGCTTGATGGAGAAGGTAAAATTGTGAGATCAAAACAAATTCATATACAGCATTAAAGTCAATATGCTTGATGGAAATTGGGCCAGACACATATGGCACACTGATAAAGATTTCTGTTCCATACGAGGTTTGAAGATTTTGTGCAGAAACTGGAAGATTACTGCGATCCAAGCTTATAGAAGTGGCTGAAATTTATAAATTTGGGGCAAGGAGCTATAAGTTGAATGAGATATTTGTGGGCACATTATTTCACTAAAATAATCATTCTTACTTTGCAATATGAGTTTCTTCTTAGTTCATGTCTTGCAATAATAATTTTGTATGAGGAGTAGTAGATGAATGAATTTAGTCAAACTGCTGAGCACAGAAAATCAAAATGCAGACTTGAACGTTCAAATAATTGTGTCAGCTGAAATAATGTGTGAGAATGCTAGGGAATTTCATCTGCTACAGTTGTTGGAACAGCTGCAGTTCAAGCTTCAGGTCTTAGTAAAGTCTAAGGATAGCATGCAGGTAGGTGCATTTCAACCAACTCTTCTTGTAGTTATCACACAGTTTTGTTAGCTTTGAAAAGCCAAGTTATTCAGTTGCAAAACATTCACACTTCAGTAATCTGCAGATGGGAGATTAAAGAATTTAAATGGCAATTTGGCATGAAAACAAAGAGGAGGACTTTGTAATATCATCCTTGATTTTGTCAATGGGAATCTATGCCATAAGCAGTAATGACAACAGACTGTTGAGTAACAGTTTTGATTAACAACTAGTGCATTGATAAACATATTGACACAGTCACACACAGCTTGATAATGAATCAGTCGGCTCACTCCAGTAATTTTAAATGTTGGTGGAATGCATTGCCACACTGCAAATGTGAGGATTTAGAGTTATGGCAAATACATTGCAGAGCATAATACAACAACACTGAGCACAGCCATGCAGGTCTAAAGTAAGCAATGGGAAAAGATCAAATTTAATGGGGAAGAGCTGGCTGAAACAACTCAAAAGAGATAGAAACATAGACATAGAAACATAGAAAACCTACAGGACAATACAGGCCCTTCAGCCCACAAAGCTATGCTAAACATGTCCTTACGAGAGTAATTACCTGGGGTTACCCATAGCCCTCTATTTTTCAGAGCTCCACATACCTGTCCGGGAGTCTCTTAAAAGACCCTTTTGTATCTGCCTCCACCACGGTCACCAGCAGCCCATTCCACACACTCACCACTCTCTGAGTAAAAAACGTATCCCTGATATCTCTTCTGTAACTACTTCCAAGCACCTTAAAACTGTGCCCTCTCGTGCTAGCCATTTCAGCCCTGGGAAAAAACCTTTGATTAGCCACGCAATCAATGCCTCTCATAATCTTATACACCTCTATCAGGTCACCTCTTACCTTCCATCGCTCCAAGTAAAAAAGGCCGAGTTCACTTAACCTATTCTCATAAGGCATGCTCCCCAATCCAGGCAACATCCTAGTAAATCTCCTCTGCACCCTTTCTATGGTTTCCATATCCTTCCTGTAGTGAGGTGACCAGAACTGAGCACAGTACTCCAAGTGGAGTCTGACCAGGGTTCTATATAGCTGCAACATTACCTCTCAGCTCCTAAACTCAGTCCCACGATTGATGAAGGTCAATGCACCGTATGTTTCTTAACCACAGAGGCAACCTGTGCAGCAGCCTTGGGTGTCCTATGAACTCAGACCCCAAGATCCCTCTGATCCTCCACACTGCCAAGAGTCTTACCATTAATACTATATTCTGTCATCATAGTTGACCTACCAAAATGAACCACCTCATATTTATCTGGGTCGAACTCCATCTGCCACTTCTCAGTCCATTTTTGCATCCTATCAATGTCCCGCTGTAACCTCTGACAGCCCTCCACACTATCCACAACACCCCCAACTTTGTCATCAGCAAACTTACTAACCCATCCCTCCACTTCCTCATCCAGGTCATTTATAAAAATCACGAAGAGTAAGGGTCCCAGAACAGATCCCTAAGGCACACCTCTGGTGACCGACCTCTGTGCGGAATATGACTTGTCTACAACCACTTTTTGCCTTCTGTGGGCAAGCCAGCTCTGGATCCACAAAGCAATTTCCCCTTGGATCCCATGCCTCCTTACTTTCTCAATAAGCTTTGCATGGGATACCTTGTAAGATGTCTTGCTGAAATCCATATACACTGCAGCTACTGCTCTATCATCATCAATGTGTTTAGTCACATCCTCAAAAAATTCAATGAGGCTTGTAAAGCACGACCTTCCCTTGACAAAGCCATACTGACTACTCTTAATCATATTATACCTCTCCAAATGTTCATAAATCCTGCCTCTCAGGATCTTCTCCGTCAACCTACCAACCACTGAAGTAAGACTCATTGGTCTATAATTTCCTGGGCTATCTCTACTCCCTTTCTTGAATAATGGAACAACATCTGCAACCTTCAAATCCTCCGGAACCTCTCCCGTCCCCATTGATGATGCAAAGATATTCATCAGAGGCTCAGCAATCTCCTCCCTTGCCTCCCACAGTAGGCTGGGGTATATCTCATCTGGTACCATTGACTTACCCAACTTGATGCTTTCCAAAAGCTCCTGCACACCCTTTTCCTTAATATCTACATGCTCAAGGTTTTCAGTCCACTGTAAATCATCCCTACAATTGCCAAGATCCTTTTCCATAGTGAATACTGAAGCAAAGCACTCATTAAGTACCTCTGCCATTTCCTCCAATTCCATACACACTTTTCCACTGTCACACTTGATTGGTCCTATTCTCTCACATCTTATCCTTGTGCTCTTCACATACTTGTAGAATGCCTTGGGGTTTTCCTTAATCCTGTTTGCCAAGGCCTTCTGATGGCCCCTTCTGGCTCTCCTAATTTCTTTCTTGAGCTCCTTATAATTTAGCCTTATAATCTTCTAGCTCTCTATCATTACCTAGCTTTTTGAAACTTTTGTAAGCTCTTCTTTTCTTCTTGACTAGATTTACAACAGCCTTTGTACACCACAGTTCCTGAACTTTACCATCCTTTTCCTGTCTCATTGGAACGTACCTACGCAGAACTCCATGCAAAGATCCCCTGAACATTTGCCCCATTTCTTCTGTACATTTCCCTGAGAACATCTGTTTCCAATTTATTCTTCTAAATTCCTGCCTGATAGCCTCATATTTCACCTTACTCCAACTAAATGCTTACCTGACTTGTCTGTTCCTATCCATCTCCAATACTATTGTAAAGGAGATAGAATTGTGATCACTATCTCCAAAATGCTCTTCCACTGAGAGATCTGACACCTGACCAGGTTCATTTCCCAATACCAGATAAGTACAGCCTTTCTTCTTGTAGGCTTATCTACATATTGTGTCAGGATTCCTTCTTGAATGCACCTAAGAAACTCCACCCCATCTAAAACTCTTGCTCTAGGGACATGCCAATCGATATTTGGGAAATTAAAATCTCCCACCATAACAACACTGTTATAATTACACCTTTCTAGAATCTGTCTCCCTATCTGCTCCTTGATGTCCCTGTTGCCATTGGGTGGTCTACAGAAAATACCCAATAGAGTTATTGACCCCTTCCTGTTCATAACTTACACCCACAGATACTCCGTAGACAATCCCTCCATGTCTTCCTCCATTTCTATGGCCGTGACATTATCTCCGATCAACAATGCTACGCCCCCACCTCTTTTGCCTCCCTCCCTGTCCTTCCTGAAACATCTAAAGCCTGGCACTCGAAGTACCCATCCAAGTCTTGTAACATCATAGCTCTAATTACTGATCCACGCTCTAATCTCATCTGTTTTGTTTATAATATTCCTTGCATTAAAGTAGATACATCTCAAACCATCGGTCTGAGCAACTCCCTTCGCGATCACCTGCCTATTCTCCGTCTCGCACTGTCTCCAAGCTTTCTCTATTTGTGAGCCAACTGCCTCTTCCTCTGTCTCTTCAGTTCGGTTCCCACCCCCCAGCAATCCTGGTTTAAACTCTCCCCAATATCCTTAGCAAACCTCCCCGCCAGGATATTGGTCCTCCTGGGATTCAAGTGGAACTCGTCCTTTTTGTACAGGTCACTCCTGCCCAAAAAGAGATCCCAATTATCCAGAAATCTGAATCTCTGCCCCTGGTCCAATTCCTCAGCCACACATTTATCCTCCACCTCGCTCTATTCCTATACTCATTGTCACGTGGCACAGGCAGTAATCCCAAGATTACTACCTTTGTGGTCCTGCTTCTCAACTTCCTTCCTAACTCCCTGTAGTCTGCATTCAGAACCTCCTCCCTTTTTCTGCCTATGTCGTTGGTACCAATATGTACCACGAACTCTGGCTGTTCTCCTTCCCACTTCAGGATATCTTGGATACGATCAGAAACGTTCTGGACCCTGGCACCTGGGAGGCAAACTACTATCCGCGTTTCTTTCCTGGGTCCATAGAATCGCCTGTCTGACCCCCTAACTACAGAGTCCCCCATCGCTGCTGCCATCCTCTTCCTTCCACTACCTTTCCAAGCCACTGGGCCAGACTCTGTGCCAGAGGCACAGCCACTGTTGCTTCCCCCAGGTAGGCCGTCCCCCCTAACAGAACTCAAGCAGGAGTACTTATTGTCAAGGGGTACAGCTACAGGAGTGCTCTCTAGCCTCTGACTTCTGCCCTTCTCTCTCCTGACTGTTACCCACTTATCTGTCTCCCCAGGCCCCAGCATGACTACCTGCCTGTAGTCCTCTCTATCACCTCCTCACCCTCCCTGACCAGGTGAAGGTCTTCGAGCTGCATCTCCAGTTCCCTAACACGGTACCTAAGGAGCTGCATCATGACCCAACTGATGCAGATGTGGCTGTCCAGGAGGCTGGGAGTCTCCCGGACCTCCCACATCTGACACCAAGCACAGAAAACCGGCCTCACACACACTCTTCCTGTCTGTATTCTACTCAGGCAACCTACCTCGCCTCGACCTGTTAACGCCAAAGCCTCATTGAGCCAAAACCTTCCTACTCTGTCTCTATCCACTTTACAAGGCTGTCTCCTTTTCAACTCTTCTCGCTGTTCTCACTGGCTGACGTCCACGCGCTTGCGCTGTCGTTCCCCAATTAAACTGCTGAAGAAATAACCATCACCTTTTAAACTCTTCACACTGTTCTCACTGGCTGACGTCCACGCGCTTGCACAGTCATGTCCCAATCAAACCGTTGAAGAAATAAGATTGGTAGAATATTTTCAGTATCAGCAATTCAATGTCACTAGATTCTTAGAGCGGTATCAAATGTTTGATTATCTTATCAGGTACAATGCACATGCTCATATGTATGGTAGTGTAGTGGATAGCTTAATGTTATTAGAGCACCAGACATCTGGGTTCAATTTTGCTGCTGTCTGTAAGGAGTCTGCATGTTCTCCCCGTGACAGTGTAAGTTTCCAAAGGGTGCTCTGGTTTCCTTTCACATTCCAAAGACATACAAGTTAGTAGCTTACTGGGTCACATGGGTCTAAATGGGCGGTGCGGGCTTGTTGGAAGAAGAGCCTGTTAACCATGCTGAATTTCTAAATCTAAATCTAATTCCATAGGATATCTATTGCAGACCAAGACCATTCATTTTCTCTTCCAAGCAAACACATTGAGAAGAAGTTGGAAAGATCTGTGAACAATAACCAGAGTGAATGAGTTATGTCAGAAGTGGTTGTTCTGAAGGCGAATAAGACTGTGTCACAATGTGTAAATCTGCAAAACCACAGTCATGCAAGTCATTGACAATGAAAATTATCTGCTACTCATCTATGCAGATTTAGCAGGATCAAAGACATTCACAAAAATGCCTTAGTCTATTTGAATGTCAATAACGACCATCGGCAGTATCTGACCATTAGCACAATTGAAAGTTTCTTCTCCTGCGTGAGGTTACCCACTCAAATTAAGTTCTTGACAAGATTTTCCAGGCTATGGTGATGGTTTGAGTGCTTGCAAGGACTACTTCTCAACAAGGTACTAATTTCACAGACATACAAAATGTCTTTAAGATTGTATACGTACATAAAAAAGTGCTGCCTTGCAGAAACTCTTAGGATACATATATATGATTCAAAATATTCATGAAAATGTTGCAGTTGTCATTGTGCCTGAATCATAGCAATGAATTACAGTACATTCACATCAAGCCTTCAACACAGTTAAATAACTCAAAGGATATTCCAAGAGTAATCAAGCATAAACTGTATTCAACCTACTGGGTCCTGGAATTGTTTTGAAGTCATGCTTTGTTTTATTCATCCATGGGAGGTGGATGCCACTCACAATGCCAGCATTTATAGCCCAATCCTGATAGCCTGTGAACTGAGGAGACAATTATGAGTCAACTCTATCGTTTTTTTAAAGGATCAATGACATGTTTGGGTCTGCAGTCACATATAGAACAAAGCAGGAAAGGCAGATTTCCTTTCTTGAATGATATCTGAAATCCAGATGGCTTTTTTATGGCAATTAAGCATTTCACGGTTACCACGCTGTGATCCAGAAACTAAGCTACTGGTCCAGTAAACTCATTATTCTTCTTCTCTGAAGAAAATAATAAAACTGATTTAGGTTGTGCCTGCTGAAGAGCTATGCCGTGAGAAAACTGTTTAGCAGAGTGGACAGGATGAGAAGGAACCAGCAAATGTAAACAAGAGAGATAAGACTGTGAAGTTAGTTGCAGAAACTTTGAAAGTGTTAGGTGAATGGGATATAGGCTGTGTTCTGTTATGTCTGAGGTGGAGTTTATTAATTATCTCTAGCTTTGAGACTAAAAGCAGGTATGTCAGAGCCATACATTATTTATGTAATCTTAATTATATTAAAGTTATTCTTTCATTGCAGCCAGATATTATGGAAACTAATGTTATTAGACATATACTGAGCCTATGATACCTGATTAAATGAGCTATGAGCACCGAATTATATTTCAGCTTGCAGGAGAGTTTTAAAACCATAGAACCATAGAACACTACAGCACAGTACAGGCCCTTCAGCCCTCCATGTTGTGCTGACCCATATAATCCTTAAAAAACGTACTAAACCCACACTACCCCATAACCCTCTATTTTTCTTTCATCCATGTGCCTGTCCAAGAGGCTCTTAAATACCCCTATTGTTTTAGCCTCCACCACCATCCCTGGCAAGTCAATCCCAGCACTCACAACCTTTTGTGTAAAAACCTTACCCCTGATGTCTCCCCTAAACTTCCCTCACTTAATTTTGTACATATGTCCTCTGGTGTTTGCAATTGGTGCCCTGGGAAACAGGTACTGACTATCCACCCTATCTATGCCTCTCATAATCTTGTAGACCTCTATCAAATCCCTTCTCATTCTTCTATACTCCAAAGAGAAAAGTCCCAGCTCTGCTAGCCTTGCTTCATATGACTTGTTCTCCATTCCAGGCAACATCCTGGTAAATCTCCTCTGCACCCTCTCCATAGCTTCCACATCCTTCCTATAATGAGGTGACCAGAATTGAACACAATACTCTAAGTGTGATCTCACCAGAGATTTGTAGAGTTGCAACATGACCTCTCTACTCTTGAACTCAATCCCCCTGTTAATGAAGCCTAGCATCCCATAGGCCTTCTTAACTACCCTATCAACCTGCGCAGTGACCTTGAGGGATGTATGGATTTGAACCCCAAGGTCCCTTTGTTCATCCACACTCTTAAGTAACTGACCATTAATCCTGTACTCAGTCTTCTGGTTTGTCCTTCCGAAGCGCAGCACCTCACACTTATCCGGATTGAACACCATCTGCCATTTTTCTGCGCAACTCTGCAGCCTGTCTATATCCTCTTGTAACCTTCGACAACCTACAGCTCCATCCACAACTCCTCCAATCTTCGTGTCATCTGCAAACTTACTCACCCATCCTTCCGCCTCTACATCCAGGTCATTTATAAAAATCACAAACAGCAGAGGTCCCAGAACAGATCCCTGCGGCACTCCACTAGTTACTGACCTCCAGGCAGAATACTTTCCTTCCACAACTACCCTCTGCTTTCTTCCTTTAAGCCAATTTTTTATCCAAACAGCCAAGGTTCCACTGATCCCATGCTTCATGACTTTCTGGATGAGTCTCTTGTGAGGGACCTTGTCTAATGCCTTGCTAAAGTCCATGTAGACCACATCCACTGCCCTACCCTCATCAATTTCTTTTGTTACCTCTTCAAAAAACTCAATCAGGCTAGTGAGGCATGATCTTCTCTTCACAAAGCCATGTTGACTATCCATGAGTAGACTGTACTTCTCCAAATGCTCGTAGATCCTATCCTTAAGAATCCTTTCCAGTAGTTTGCAAACCACTGACGTAAGACTCACTGGTCTATAGTTCCCAGGTTTCTCCCTATTACCTTTTTTAAACAAGGGAACTACATTTGCCATTCTCCAGTGCTCCGGCACTTCCCCTGTAGCCAGAGAGGATTCAAAGATCATAGCTAATGCTCCAGCGATCTCTTCTCTCAATTTCCACAACAACCTGGGGTGTATCATATCCAGCCCCAGGGAATTATCAATCTTAATGTTTTTAAGAAGATTCAGCACTTCTTCTTCCTTTATCTCCACATTGTCCAGCACACAGGCCGGCTCTACTTTAATCTCATCCTGATCAAGATCCTTTTCACTTGTGAATACTGAAGCAAAGTATTCATTTAGGACCTCCCCAACCTCCTCCGCCTCCAGGCACATGTTGCCCTCTTTATCCTTTAGCGGTCCCACCTTCGTTCTCATCATCCTCCTGTTCTTCACATATGCATAGAATGCCTTGGAGTTCTCCTTAATCCTACATGCCAAGGCCTTCTCATGCCCCTTTTGAGCTCTCCTAAGTCCTTTCTTTAGCTCCTTCCTGGCTACCCTATATTTCTCATGAGCCCCTCCTACTTCCTGCTTCTTATATCTAACATATGCTTCCTTTTTCCTCTTTACGAGTTGCCTCACGTTTCATTAGCCACGATTCCCTTTTCCTACCATTTTTTCCTTGCCTCAGTGGGACAAACTTATCCTGAACCCAGCTCAAGTAGTCCCTAAACTTCTCCCACATTACTTCTGTGCTTTCCTCTTTGAACATCTGTTTCCAATTTACTAGTTCCTGCCTCATCCCTTCAAAGTTAGCCCTTCCCCAGTTAAGCACTTTACCATTTTGTCTGATTTTATCCCTTTACATAGCTATGCTGAAGCTAAGGGAGTTGTGGTCACTCTCACCAAAATACTCCCCCACCAAGAGGTCTGTCACCTGACCAGGTTCATTACCCAGAACTAGATCCAGTATAGCCTCTCCTCTCGTTGGCCGGTCCACACACTGTGTTAGGAATCCTTCTTGAACACACCTGACAAATTCAGCCCCATCTATCCCTCTTGCACTCAGGAGGTGCCAGTCAATATGAGGGAAGTTGATATCATCCATAACTACTACCCTGTATTTCCTGCACCATTCTAAAATCTGCCTGCTTATCTGCTCCTCGGTGTCCCGAGGGCTATTTGGGGGCCTACAGACTACTCCCAGCACAGTGATTGATTCTTCCTATTTCTGACTTCCACCCAGACCGACTCCGTGGACACTCCTTCTGCAGCGTCCTCCCTTTCTATAGCTGTGATACTATCCCTGACCAGCAATGCCTCTCACCCCACTTTTCTACCTCCCATCCTATTCCTTTTAAAACACCTGAACCCTGGGACCTGCATCATCCAACCAAGTTTCAGTAACGGCCACAACATCGTAGTTCCATGTACTAATCCATGCTCTAAGTTCATCCTCCTTGTTCCTACTACTCCTAGCATTGAAATAGACACATTTCAACCCCTTTAACTGGCTACAATTATCTTTTGTTCCCTGCCTGTCCTTCCTCATCAACTCAGAACTCTTAGCATCATGCCCTTGTCCTTCTACCTTAATCCCTGCAGAATCACATTCTGATTCCCATCCCCCTGCCAAACTAGTTTAAACCCTCCCCAACAGCTCTATTAAACCTGCCCGCCAGGATATTGGTCCCCCCTGGGATGCAAGTGCAACCCGTCCTTTTTGTACAGGTCACACCCGCCCCAAAAGAGGTCCCAATGATCTAGAAATCTGAATCCCTGCCCCCTGCTCCAATCTCTCAGCCACGCATTTATCCTCCACCTCATTCTATTCCTATTCTCACTGTCATGTGGCACAGGCAGTGATCCCAAGATTACTACCTTTGAGGTCCTGCTTTTCAACTTCCTTCCTAACTCCCTGTAGTCTTCTTTCAGGACCTTTTCCTACCAATGTCATTGGTACCAATATGTACCATGACCCCTGGCTGTTCTCCCTCCCACTGCAGGATATCTTGGACGCAATCAGAAACACCTTGGCACCTTGGAGGCAAACTACCATCCGAGTTTCTTTCCTGCGTCTGCAGAATCGCCTGTCTGACCCCTGACTATAGAGTCCCCTATCACTACTCCCTTCATCTTCCTTTCCCTACCCTTCTGAGCCACAGGGCCAGACTCTGTGCCAGAGGCACGGCCACTGCCGCTTCCCCCAGGTATGCTGTCCCCCCCAAACAGTACTCAAACAGGAGTACTTATTGTCAAGGGGTACAGCCACATGGGTACTCTCTAGTACCTGACCCTTCCCCTTCCCTCTCCCATTTCTATGTCCCCCGTGGCCCCGGAGTGACCACCTGCCTGTAACTCCTCTCTATGACCTCCTCCCTCTCCCTGACCAGACGAAGGTCATCGAGTTGCATCTCCAGTTCCCTAACATGGGTCCCTTAGGAGTTGCATCTCGATGCACCGGGTGCAGATGTGGCCGTCCGGGATGCCGGGAGACTCCAGGACCTCCCACACCTGACACCGACCACAGAAACTGGCCTCACACACATACTACTTCCTTTTGCAATCAACTATTGCCTCGCCTCGTCCCGTTGCCGCCGAAGCCCATTGAGCCAAAGCCCTTTCACTCTGCTGCCTCTCACTCCACTGCCCGCTCACTCCGCTGCCCGCTGGATATGGCTGCCTGCTTTTTAAACTGTTCGCGCTCAACAGGCGGACGTCACGCGCCTGTGCAGTCTGGCCATTCTCTTCCCCTGAGAACTTCCCGCTGGAAATCCTTAGGTGCCCTCCTGCTGCCTTCTTGTTCCGAATCAAGCACAGGAGATTTCTGTAGTTCAGTTTCAGTACCTGATGGTAATGCCTCTGGAAACACCAGAACCCTAAATGCTAAGCTTCTTTGAGAAGCTGCAACATCTGACAAAATAAATCTCTCCAGCTGAATTAGAGGGAAAAATAGGTGGAATCAGTCAAAGCAGCATATAAGATAAGGAAATTTTAAAGACAAGTTCCTTAAATTTAAGACAAGCTTTCAGTAACTTTGACACAGTTTAAAAAAAATTTTGGCAGGTGAAAAAAAACTACCTACATTCCCTGCACAAAATAGGTAGCTTCTCTTTAAAAAGTGCAATTGTGAAAGGAGTCTTTTCAAAGTGAACTTATTTTCACAGGCACACAAGCCACAGTAGGCAATTATATTTTTTTATATATAGAAAAATGTTTAACTTAATAATAAATTAAAATAACATAGCTGTTCATTAGAAAATTAAATCATTTTTTATGACTTTTAATGTGAATTTACTATGATGAATGACTGGACAATCTTACTAAATGCAGTTTTTATGTTCTAAGCTCATTTTCAAATGCATTAATAAACCCCACTGGGTTACCCCTTAAAATGTCAATTCATAGCTTTCAATGACACACCGAGAAACGAAACAATTTCATTTTAACATGCCTTCAAGTAACACTGATTCAAAGGAAATTGGAATTTGTCTCTGTATAATTAATTTGGCCAAAAATTTAAATCTGCACTCAGAACACAAATGTATTTGGAACACTATTTGAGCTTTATGATTGAAGTTAGGAGTCTGAAATTGGGCTTGGAGAAGTCTCTCCTGTTTTTCTGGTACCTGGATTGAAATGATCATTCAGTAAGTTTGAAACTTTTAACTGTTCTTCAGGCTTGGGATCTCACAGTTTTCCATCCTTGCTGTATACCTGCTCAGTTGTGATTCATTGCTGATTTATTAATATTAAATTTGACTCAATCATATGAAATCATGGCAAGTCAATTTGCATACATACTGTGTTGTCTGTTGAAAAGAATATTCTATAATTTGTGTGATCATGTACAATTTTCTGACCAATGCTCTGATTGTTGACTTGCATCTTTAATGTTGTACGACATTTCAGCTACAGTTTGAAGAGGAAGTTTTGGAGTACAAGTGACCCTCAGCAAAACTGGACTTTTCTCCACTTGCCTTTCTCAATCAACCTTTCTTGTAGGGGTGAATAAAAATAAGCACTTGCAAACAGTTTTCCAGCCAAGCCTTTTCTGAAAATGTTTAATATGTTGCTCATAATTATAGCTCTAGTCCAAGAAGTGCTGCACTTCAGATAGAGAAAGTTGTATTGGAAGATTCACCACATAGCACCACTTCAGTCACAACAGCTTAGGCAATTGAAGATGCAAAAGTACATACTCTTATCTCTCTTCAGCTGACAGAATGATAGGTCTAGCAAGAACATCAAATTAAATCTTAAACGTTTAACAGTGTCTATGGAACATAAATGGAAGAACTCAAAGAAAGAAAATATAATTTTATTGACAAATGCAATTATGTTGTTTTGAAACCTTATATTTATAATTATTTAAGTCTGTTTAAAGATTGGCATATTCACTTATTGCACTTTTTATTTGTCTTTTTACTGTTGCTAACAATTTTGATATTTTTTCATGAATATAACATTTGACAAATGAACTACAAATGAATAGCTATAAGAAAATATGTTACCAAATTTGTTTGCAAAAACATTTCAACCAATAACTATGCAAGATATTAGTGATATGCATTTCTTTTCATGTTTTTCTAACACATGTTATCTGGCACTGCCACAATGTTCTCTGGCAAATAAAAAAATCAAACAATCAAACAATAAATAAATATATACACACACAAGATTACTGAAATATTAATTGCATAACACTCCGCCTTGCTTAACTATAAAGTCCAACCCAATATAGAATGCATCTTAACAATATACACAGTATATTATATAATCTGACTACTATATAGACATCCACAGCAGAATAGATTTTAAATTGTCCCATTCATGCTTAAAGATCTAAATGCTGTGGAAGATTTCTTACCCGTGTGACAGGTGAAACAGTCCTGCGGAAGTCGAATCCAGATAAAGTCACTCAGAGACCGTATAAGTACAAACTCTTTATTCAAAGCCTCCTGGGCACTTCAGTTAGTTGCTCAAACTAACCGGAGCTGGTCTTATCTATGTGCATGATTGCACAAAGAGACAAGGACTAACTGCCTAACTATGAGAAGAAATATTGCTCAGCATTGAATAGCAAGATTAGCACATATGTTGATCATCAGTGGTTCCTTGCAGAAAAACAGGTTGCTCTGTTTAACCGACCGTGTTAACCCGTTACATACTTTATCAGTCTCAGCTTCTGAGCCCTCTTCCAGGGTGATTTTAGGAGTTGTCTCTGAGACTGTAGGAGTGGTTCTGACAGCTCTGGACACCTTTCTTCCCCTTCTCTCTCTCTCTGACTCTACTTCAATCCCTTTCTTTTTCTTTCTCACCATTCCTTCACTCTTTCATACCTTTATCATTCTAGTTCATATTTTTCTCTCCATCTCCTTCCTCCTTTTTCTTCTAGTTTATGCATCTTGATCTAGCAAAGGTCCATTTAGTTCAATAGAGTATTCTCTTATTAATCCTTCTATTGCTCCCTTTACAACCTGATCTCTCCTCTTGGTTTCCTTATCCACAACATCATCTGGTAAATCCTCTGTTTTTGTATCTCCATTGACTCCTTTCTTTCTGGCTTCCATTCAACTCATTTGGGCTTTGGTCTTTGCATCTACTTTTACAAGCAGCCTTTTGTCTCCCACTTGAAGTTCAAGCAAGAACCTTAATACACACAGAGTAGATTCTGGTTCTTTATACGCCCAAAAGCCAAATGCTTGCAGCTTTCCTGAAGCTCCTTAAACTCTCTTCCAGGTTAAATCCAAGCCACATTTTGCAAGTAACTGCCTGATTAATATTTCAGAAGCGTTCTCAGACTTGTTGCGTACAGAAGCCATATACATCCACTATACGCCCAGACATTTAAATGATGATGGAGATGGAGAAGAATGATTGCCTCCTGTTCCTGGACATTCTAATACAATGGAAACTGGATGGTAGCCCTGGACATGGTGTCTATTGGAAACCCACTCACATGCACTTAATAACAGCCACCTCACACCTACCAACATAGAGCGCTTCTTTCTACTTTGATTAACTGTGTGAGAACTATTTCAGTCCCAGAGAGTCTCCATGAGGAAATAAAATGATTACGTAAGACATTCATACAGAATGGCTACAAGGAGAAGGAAATCAAAGGCCTATTGAAAAACCAGGAAACCTAACAAGGAGGATGAACTCTTTGCTACTGCCTATCTTCCCTAAATTTCCACGGTTCCTGGAAGGGTTGTCAGGACACTGAAGAAATTCCAGATTAATACCATCCACAGACCTATAAGGAAACTCAAGTCACAGCTTATGCAGGTCAAAGGTGACCTTGGATTCAGCGTATATCGGTCAGACGGGATGCACAGTGGAAACCCACATCAAGGAACACAGGAGGTGTATCCTTTTGCATTCACAATGGTCATAGGATTGACTTCGATGGCATAAAACTACTGTGCCATACCATTTGGCTTTTGGCACTGCCTGGTGAAGAAAGACCTTGAAATAAAACTGGAGGAAAAGAATATTATCGAAGATGAAGGTCTCACTCTAAGTAAGAACTGGAATTTGATTGTAAACAATGTGGGGGAGCGGACACCTCATTGGATGAGGACTAACCAATCAGGAGGGATGGTCAACATGGGTATATACACCTCCAGACTAGACATGCCAAGGCATCATCCCTGATGAAAGGTTAACTTGCAGGTTGAGTTGGTGCTGAAGAAGGCAAATGCCATGTTAGCATTCATTTCAAGAGGTCTAGAATACAAGAGCAAGGATGTGATGCTGAGGCTTTATAAGGCACTGGTGAGGCTTCACCTTGAGTATTGTGAACAGTTTTGGGCCCCTCATCCTAGAACAGATGTGTTGGCATTGGAGAGGGTCCAGCGGAGGTTCACAAGAATGATTCCAGGAATGAAAGGGTTATCAGACAATGAATGTTTGATGGCTCTAGGTCTGTTACTTGTTGGAATTCAGAAGGATGGGGGCCATTGACACCTTTCAAATGTTGAAAGGCCTAGACAGAGTAAATGTGGAAAGGATATTTCCCATGGTTGGAGAGTTTAGGACAAGAGGGCACAGCCTCAGGATAGAAGGGTGCCCTTTCAAAACAGAAATGCAGAGAAATTTCTTTAGCCAAAGAGTGGTAAATTTGTGGAATTTGTTGCCACATGCAGCTGTGGAGGCCAGATCGTTGGGTGTATTTAAGGCAGACATTGATAAGTTCTTGATTGGACATGGCATCAAAGGTAAGGGGAGAAGGCTGGGAACTGGGGTTGAGGAGGAGAAAAAAAAGTATCTGCCATGATTGAATGGCGGAGCAGATCATTGGGCCAGATGGCCTAATTCTGCTCCTATGTCTTATGGTAGTAATAAAATAAGAAAGCCCATAACTCACAGTGAGTCATTGGGGCACCGACTTGGCAGCGTTTCTGTAGCAGGCTTTCTTGTTTTTATGAGGCCAAGTTGTTAGCTCAATGCTCAACCCAGCACAGATGGAAAGCATGCAAGGGAGCCGGCTGGATTTGAACTCAGGAGCCTGTGCTCCAAAGTCCGGTGCTGATGCCACTACACCACCAGCCAGCATGTCTTATAGTCTTATGGTCTTATGAAGATGGCAAAATTTATCATTGAAATATTTGTTATAATCGATACCTGTGCCCGGCTGGAAGCTTGAAAAGAATTTATTCGTCATATACATTGGGAAAGCTTTAGATCCTTTTTCAAGAATACTCAAACAAGATTACTCAAATATTATTGATATATTTAATACACAACAATGCCCATTAAAGTGGAGATTCAGCTGTAGAATGCCGGCTGGTGGTGCAGTGGCAACTGCACTGGATTTCAAGGCGAGTGGTCCCGGGTTTGAATCCGGCCGACTCCGTACACCAGGATCAGCCATGGTTGAATGGCAGAGCAAAATTGATGGGTTGAATGGCCTAATTCTGCTCCTATGATTTATGATCTTACCTGCTGGGTTGAGAGTTGAGCTAGCAATTTGTTTCCAACAGAAACAGGCAAATGATTAAGAAGTAGCAAGGTTGCTGCCCGAAATGCCACAAGGTGCAGAGAGAAACAGAAAAAAAGCTGCAGAAGGTAAACACATCTGCCTCCCATGTTCCATGCAAGACGGGTATACCACCCAACCAGATGAGTGGCTGGTGAAATCAAAATTTAGGCTTGCAATTTTTAACTGTATACTTCAGGGTTTAATGAAAAAGTATAGATGCTTTATTTTGAAATTAACAGTAAAGCATGGATTCTAATCTCTGAAATGAACTGCATTGATTTAGTTTGTACTTGCAAATGGATCCAGGCAACTTGGATAAAAGATTAGCATATTTCATTGGAATGCCCTCTATTGCACCAAGCTCTCATATACAACACTAATCACAAGTTAATGAAAATATGCTGCTAATATTTTGTCTGGGAAAGATTTTGAATGGAGAATCTCCTGAGTAAAGGTTATGTACAGTCAGCTTAGCTTGAAATAGCTGATGATGCCTTGAGTTTTTAAATCATATTTTATGAGTTTGGACTACTATTATCTGGAACATTGACACTTGTTTATGGATGATACCACATCAGCACAGGGTAATCTAAAGCAAATGACATGTTTGTAGCCCGTAAGGAGGTATGAACAAAGTTAAATTGACCTGCGGTTTTTACAGAATAAAATTGAGTTACAAGTGACAGGTTTTGATTTGCTGAGCAATAACTGCAGGATCAGCATAAACCATAAAAAGCTGTTTCGTGCTATTTACGGATGTTGAGACAGATACGTGAATTTGATGAGGCTTAAATGATTATGTATATAAATGTGATGGTAATTACTACTTAACTGGGCACAATAATCTTTTTGTGTCAATGTTGGTTATGTTAATGCCAACATTTTGAAGGGACCTGTCTCATTTGCTGAACATTATGCTCCCAGGCAGGCCCAGAGTTTCAGATAAAACGTAACTTGCTTTGCATTGAAAGTAAGTTTTGAAACTGAAATTTAGCTTTTTTTTGCATGCATGATTTTCACACAACAGCTATTTTCTGTACATTAAATTGTGCTAGAAATAATTTCTGGATTGTTTTAAGCCCCTTGGAAAATTGAGCTGAGCACTTCTAGGCAGAATTAATTTAATGCACTCTCTTTTTGTCCAATTTCAGATGGGCTACTAATGAGACCATTAAGTATACTATGGCCATTTATATCCTTACTTACAGAAATTGGCTTTTAAAGATTGAAATCTAGAATCTGAATTTATAATTCACTATAAAACAATAACAAGCAAATCCACAGCAAGTAGTAAAAGAAAATGGGAATTAAAGGATCCCAACATGAACATTTTGGTAGTCTTCACCAGACTATTTTCTTTGAGCTTCACTGACAATGATCATGGCACCTCTACATCATGCGGCTCAGTGCAAGAAGCTCTGATCCCTGGCTTCATGATGAGCTTGTTACTTGCAGTAACAAGCTCAGAAGTGGATGAGTTTACTCTGTTGCATAGAGCTGGAGCCAGACACACAGGAGAACACAATGGCAACCTTCAAAAAATGCCATAAATGTGGCTGTCTAGGAGATGCTACCATAAGTTCTTTTGAATTTTTTTCCTCTAGTGGTGAGTATTGCAACAGTCACAAGCATTGAAGCAACTACTGTCAGGAAAGACATGAACAAAGATCTTCATATGATTCAAGATGAAAGTCACCACTTTACTTTTCCTGAAATTTTCACCAGTTTCTTAAATTTTCTTTGCTGGTCATCCAAATGTGTGCTACTAGGACTCACAATATAGGATCAAATCTAACATCTACTTAATAGATTTCACTCAGCACACTCTATGTAGTAGAAATTCCTTCGTATTACTTCAAAAAACATAAAGTTCTGTGCTGTTGAAAAATGCCTTCAACCAAAGCAGAACAGTTCAAATTTCTGTGTATTGTAACAACTGCTGAGAAATCTGAATCCTTGTATTTGTTATGTCCAGCTTTTTCTTCCAGTGTAAATTTCCTTCAGATTGCAGCTACTGTAGTCTGAGAAATGAGAGTTCTTATTCACTAATACAACAGACAGGTTTTACTAATATGGTTGTCCTGGAAACCTGTCCATTCAAAGGGTCAAGATCACTGGCTTGCTGCAATCTAAAATAAAACTTCATGTATATGCTTTGTTTGAAAGACAAATTCTTGGTTATTCCCAGCATGCTAGTTTCAGGATCAGTTCAGGCTGCTGCTGTTGATTAACAGAGCTGGCACTTAAGTCCACCTAAGTTCTTTAATAGCAACTTCTTGGTAGAAACATCTGATTTTGATTGAAGTATTTACCACACCCATAAACAAAGACCATTTCTTTACTGAACTGTCCACTTTGTTACGTATTCAGGCAACAATAAATATATGTGAGTTAGGCAAGGGATTTTATAACAAATAACACGTTTATTAAACACTGAAAACAAACCCCCCAAAAGTAAACAAACACTAACGTAACCGGAAATCAGCTGCTGTGCGGCAGCTTCACAGTTCTTAAAGCGATGCAGCAAAAACAGTTCTTAAAGCGATGTTGAAAAAAAAAAAGTTCTTTAAAGCGGTATGCCGAAAGTTAAAAATGCTCACAGTCCATTTAAAAGGAGAGACTTTTTAAGGTGATTTAAATTCTCTTCCATGTCGTTGTCTTTCAATTCCCGGCGTCGAACTCTTCCCATGTAGAATTTTATGAAACGTAACAGTTTAAAGGCACTGACCTCTTTTTCCACACTATTCTCAATCTCCTGCTTCCCACAGAGATTAACACGAGAACAGTCAACGAAATCCTTCCGAATGAGGATCACACAAGGTCGAACTTTCCACCGTCGAAATTCGATTCTCCTCGATCTTTAACTTCCTAAACTTTTATCTTCACTCTCCACGAGCAGTATTGTAAGAAACTGCTGGCAATGACCTTTTAAACTTTAGGCAATAGCTAAAACTTCATTTTCCAACTAAACTGCGTCATCACATTAAATCACGCAGTGGCATGAAGTCAACATGGCAAATCCAGCCACGAACTGCCCCACCCCACAGGGTGGGTCTTCCTTTTATAACCTGTAAAAAAAAACCTGTCACATGACCTCTACTGGCGGGAAAATGACGTCACTCCACCATCACAAGACCATTACCTCAAGTCCAGTATAACTTCAACCCCAGTCACGTGACAAGGGTACCACTGTCACGTGTCACAGGAACGTAACACCTCCCTCCAAAAAAAACATTTTTGGTCTGACAAGACCAAAAATTTTAACAATTATTTACAAGAAAAACAAATGTATAAATTATATAACATACACAATATACAATACAGTAGGAGTGTTACAATCAGAAAAATAACCACTCCAAAAAAAAATTACATTGTACATTCAACATCGAGATAGACAATCAGCAACCACATTATCTTTACCTTTAACATGAGTTATCACAATATTGTACTCTTGTAACATCAAACTCCAATTTAATAATCTTCTGTTTTTGTTTTTCATCTTAATCAGAAAAACTAACGGATTATGATCAGTGTAAACAATAAGTGGTTTTTGAGTTGTACCAACATATACCTCAAAATATTCTAAAGCTAAAACAAGAGATAACAATTCTTTCTCTATTGTCGAATAATTTCTTTGATGCTTATTGAATTTCTTAGAAAAGTAAGCTACTGGATGATCAACCTCATCACCCTCATTCCTTTGCATCAATACTGCTCCCGCAGCTTCATCACTAGCATCTACAGCTAATGAAAAAGGTTTTTCAAAGTCAGGTGCCTTAAGCACAGGTTGTTGACATATCATTGTTTTCAATTTTTCAAATGCTTCTTGACAAGGCACTGTCCACACAAACTTCACATTCTTCTGCAGAAGGTTAGTTAATGGAAGGGCAACATTAGCAAAATTCTTACAAAATTTTCGATAATATCCTACCATTCCCAAAAATCTTCTGAGAGTTTTTTTCCCCGTCGGAGTGGGAATCTCTAAAATTGCCTGAACTTTTGCCTGAACAGGAGCTACCTTACCTTGACCCACAACATAACCAAGGTAAGTTACAGTAGCATGTCCAAATTCACTCTTAGCTAAATTAATAGTTAAGTTAGCTGTTGAAAGCCTTTCAAACAATTTCTCCACCGCAATTATGTGTGCTTCCCAAGTATCATTTCCTGTCACTAAATCATCAATATAAGCATCAGTATCTTTCAATCCCTGAATCACAGAGTTAATCATCCTCTGGAAAGTACCTGGGGCATTCTTCATCTCAAATGGAAGAACATTATACTCATATAACCCAGATGGAGTTACAAATGCAGAAATCTCTCTACCTCTGTCCATTAATGGAACACACCAATACCCTTTCAATAAATCAATCTTTGTAAGGAACTTTGCTTTTCCAACCTTATCTACACAATCATCTACTCTAGGAATTGGATATGCGGATATATATATATATATATATATATATATATACGGACTTCCTATAGTCCGTACAAAACCTAATACTACCATCAGGTTTTGGCACCATAACACATGGCGAACTCCAATTTGAGTTACAATGTCTAATAATATCATTCTCTAACATGTATTCAATTTCTTTCTCAACAAGTTCACATTTTTCCATGTTCATCCTATATGAATGTTGTTTGATAGGTTTGGCATCTCCAACATCTACATCATGTGAAGCTATAGTAGTCCTTCTCGGAACATCTGGAAACAAATCCTTATATTTAAAAATCAATTCCTTCATCCGTTGTTTCTGCTCTAGCTGTAAATGTGCTAATTTCTCATCCATATTTTCCAGAATGGTCGAATTAGGTAACCTAACAGAAACAATGTTGGATTTAGAATGAATGTCAGATGAATCATCTATCATGTTCCTAGTTAAATCAAACTCATTCTCACTAACCACAACAGTCACAGTATCAGATTGTTTCTCAAAATATGGTTTAATCATATTTATGTGGCAAAGTTGTGTTGACCTTCTACGATCTGGAGTTTTTATTACGTAATCCACATCATTGATTCTAGACACAATTTCATAAGGACCATGAAATCTAGCTTGTAAAGGATTTGTCTGCACTGGGAAAAGAACCAACACCTTATCTCCAGGCTTAAACATTCTCATCCTAGCTTCTTTATCATACCAAGTTTTCATTTTCTCCTGAGCCAACTTTAAATTTTCCTTGGCTAAGCTACAAGCTTTATGTAACTTGTCCTTAAATTTCAAAACATAGTCCAACAAATTAGTGTGTACTTCCTTACTAATCCACTGTTCTTTCAATA